>NC_091177.1:20200269-20800269 GCF_040958095.1 Procambarus clarkii
TGCAGAGGCTCAAGAGAGAAAGGCAGAGGCTTAAGTGAGTGATGCAGAGGATCAAGAAGAGGGGATAGCTTAAATTAAGAGAGTGATGCAGAGGCCGAAGAGAGTGATGCAGAGGCTTAAGAAAGTGATGCAGAGGCTCAAGAGAGTTATGCAGAGACTCAAGAGAGTGATGCAGACGCTTAATAGAGGGATGCAGATGTTCAAGAGAGTGATGCAGAGGCTTACGAGAGGGATGCAGAGGCTCAAGAGAATGATGCAGAGGCTCAAGAGAGGGATGCAAAGGTTCAAGAGAGTGATTCAGAGGCTTATGAGAGTGATGCAGAGGATCAAGAGAGGGATGAAGAAGCTGGAAAGAGTGATGCAGAGGCTCAAGAGAGGGATGCAGAGGCTCAAGAGAGTGATACAGAGGCTAACGAGAGTGATGCCGAGGCTTAAGAGAGTGAGGTTGAGGCTTAGGAGAGGGATCCAGAGGCTTAAGAGGGTGATGCAGAGGCTCAGGAGAGTGATGCAGAGGCTCAAGAGAGGGATGCAGGGGCTCACGATAGTGATGCAGAGGCTCAAGAGAGTGATTCAGAGGCTTAAGAGCGTGATGCAGAGGCTTAAGAGAGTGATGCAGAGGCCTAAGAGAGGGAGGCAGAGGCTCAAGAGAAGGATGCAGAGGCTCAAGAGGGGGATGCAGAGGCTCAAGAGAGGGACGCAGAGGCTCAAGTGAGGGATGCAGAGGCACAAGAGAGGGATGCAGAGGCTCAAGAGAATGATGCAGACGCTTAATAGAGGGATGCAGAGGTTCAAGAGAGTGATGCAGAGGCTTAAGAGAGTGATGCAGAGACTGAAGAGAGTGATGCAGAGGCTGAAGAGAGTGATGCAGAGGCTCAAGAGAGTGATGCAGACGATAAAGAGAGTGATGCAGAGGCTCAAGAGAGTGATGCAGAGGATCAAGAGAGGGTTGCAGAGGATCAAGAAAGTGATGCAGAGGATCAGGAGAGGAAAGCAGAGGCTTAAGAGAGTGATGCAGAAGCTGAAGAGAGTGATGCAGAGGATCAAGAGAGTGGTGCAGAGGCTCGAAAGAGTGATGCAAAGGCTCAAAAGAGTTATTCAGAGGCTAAGGAGAGTGATGCAGAGGCCACAAGAGAGTGAAGAAGAGGCTGAAGTGAGTGTTGAAGAAGCTCAAGAGAGTGATGCAGAGGCTCAAGAGAGTGATGCAGATGCTCAAGAGAGGGATGCAAAGGCTTACGAGAGTGATGCAGAGGCTTAAGAGAGTGATGCAGAGGCTTAAGAAAGGGATGCATAGGCTCAAAAGAGTAATGCAGAGGTTCATGAGCGGGATGCGGGGGCTCAAGAGAGGGATGCAGAGGCTCAAGTGAGGGATGCAAAGGCTCATGAGAGTGATTCAGGAGTTCAAGAGAGTGATACTGACGCTCAAGAAAGGGATGCAGAGGCTTAAGAAAGTGATGCAGGGGTTTAAAAAAGAGATGCAGAGGATTAGGAGGATGATGCAGAGTCTCAAGAGGCTCATGAGAGAGGCTCAAGAGAGGGATGCAAAGGCTCATGAGAGGGATTCAGGAGTTCAAGAGAGTGATGCTGACGCTCAAGAAAGGGATGCAGAGGCTCATGAGAGGGATGCAAAGGCTCAAGAAAGTGATGCAGAGGATTAAGAGAGTGATGCAGAGGCTCGAGAGAGTGATGCAAAGGCTCAAAAGAGTTATTCAGAGGCTAAGGAGAGTGATGCAGAGACCACAAGAGAGTGATGCAGAGGCTCAAGAGAGTGATTCAGAGGCTCAAGAGAGTGATGCAGTGGCTGAAGAGAATGATGCAGAGGCTTAAAATACTGAGTAGGATATTGAAAAGGGGAGTTCTGTTTTTATTGCATATATCGACGTTTCAGCCGGAATAGAGCGGTGTTCGTGTACATCTTCCATCGGTAATATAAACGGAAAATCAGGAACATTTTAGTTAATTCTAATGAAAACACATTGGTTTTTATCATTTGTATTGGAAACAACATTGTCATATGTCTTTTCTTGGATCTAAATAATACGAAACCTCGCTCTATGATTTGAAGTTAAAATCCTCATATATGGTAAAATAGTGATTTTTTTCACGTTTTCATGTAGTGTGATTTTACGTAAATATATTCATTTTTACCAATATTTCGATACTATTTCATGTAGTATCACGATACGTGATTTGGCCTTCAAATCTCAGAATTTCGCGTAATATTGCATTTTAAGCAAGTTTTCTTGCATTTTGTTTCGTACGAAAAATCATCGAATTTAGCAATATTTTGACGTTTATCATCTCCTTTTCCTTTATGGGAATAAACAAAATATCATCGAATTAGGCAATATTTGGCCGTTTTTCCAAGTTTTGTGAATTTTCGGTCTATGGGTATTAATTCAATAAATATACGATTCAAATGATGCAAACACATAATTGATTAGAAAATAACCTTAAATACTTCATTTTCAATCAACCATTTTTTTCTCGTTAAAATACTGAGTATTATTTTGAAGAGGGGAGAAGTTCGGTTTTTATTGCATATATCGACGTTTCAGCCGGATTAGAGCGGTTTTACGTGTACATCTTCATCTGTAATATAAACGGAAAATCATAAAAATTTTAGTTAATTTCTAATGAAAACACATTGTTTTTTTATCATTTGTATTGGAAACAACATTGTCATATGTCTTTTCTTGGATCTAAATAATACGAAACCTCGCTCTATGATTTGAAGTTAAAATCCTCAAATATGGTAAATAGTGACTTTTTTCACGTTAATCATGTAGTTTGATATTACGCAAATATATTAATTTTACCAATATTTCGATACTATTTCATGTAGTATCACGATATGTGATTTGGCCTTCAAATCTCAGAATGTCACATAATATTGCATTTTAAGCAAGTTTTCTTGCATTTTGTTTCCTACGAAAAATCACCGAATTTAGCAATATTTTGACTTTTATCATCTCTTTTTCCTCTATGTGATTCAAACAAAATATTATCGAATTAGGCAATATTTTGCCGTTTTTTCCACGTTTTTTAACACTTTCGCGCTCTCGGCTCTCAAAAAAAAAACAATACCCCAGATGCTTTCGGCACTTCGCGCGGCCTACGCGGTAAGACCGAAAAGTGTACACTCTTTTTACTGTCCTGACAATAATTGAAGGCGCACGTATTTAAATTTGGTATCACTGTGTTCGCAATGACATTGTCTATAAGAGCATACCTATAAAATGCCGCCCAAGCATAAGGACTGTCAACACCAAATAAAAAACTATTCAGAATCACTCGCCAAGAGCGCCAAACAGCAACAAAATGTTCCACTCTCTTAATGGTTGCGAAGCCTACAGTTGTCCTACATCGCTAATTGTGGTATCATTGGAATTGCAATATAACATTCTCTACATGGACATATGCATATAAATATAGATTTAATGTCGTAGCCCACCCAAAACAATGTGGGAAGTGGCCGAAAGTGTACCCGCGGCAGCATATCGGCGAAACTCGCTTTGAAAAGTGTATATTCAATTCACTGTCCTGACATTATTTGTCGATGTAAGTATTTCATTTTTGTACCAATGTGCTCGCAATAGAATGTTCTATAAGAAGATAAGTATTAAAGGTCACATAAGGATGCGTTCAACCGGCAACATATATAAAAACTACGTCGATTACACTCGTCGTGTCAATAATACAATTGTTTTACCACGATGATTCACTGCCACACCGTTTTCTTTATAAGCTGTTCGGCTATTAGAGAAAACGTAAATTTCATGGCAGACATTTGTATACTATTCCCAAGTTGATCGGATAATAAATGGATTTTATACAAATATTTTTTCGATGGACTACAGGCGTCGTCTGTTATGCGGTGACGCATAAAAAACGGTGACGACTCATGGATAATCCTAAGCGCGAAAGTGTTAATTTTTAGTTTATGGGTATTAATTCATTATATATACGATAAAAATGATGCAAAACACATAATTGATTAGATAATAATCCTTAAATACTTCATATTCAATCAACTATTTGTTTCTCGTTAAAATACTGAGTAAGATATTGAAAAGGGGAGAAGTTCTGTTTTTATTGCATATATCGACGTTTCAGCCGGAATAGAGCGGTTTTCGTGTACATCTTCCATCGGTAATTTAAACGGAAAATCAGGAACATTTTAGTTAATTCTAATGAAAACACATTGGTTTTCATCATTTGTATATTTGAAACAACATTGTCATATGTCTTTTCTTGGATCTAAATAATACGAAACCTCGCTCCATGATTTGAAGTTAAAATCCTCATATATAGTAAAAACAGTGACTTTTTTCATGTAGTGTTATTTTACGTAAATATATTCGTTTTTACGAATATTTCGATACTATTTCATGTAGTATCACGATAGGTGATTTGGCCTTCAAATCTCAGAATTTCGCGTAATATTGCATTTTAAGCAAGTTTTCTTGCATTTTGTTTCGTACGAAAAATCACGAATTTAGCAATATTTTGACGTTTATCATCTCCTTTTCCTTTATGTGATTTAAACAAAATATCATCGAATTAGGCAATATTTTGCCGTTTTTCCACGTTTTTGTGAGTTTTCAGTCTATGGGTATTAATTCAATAAATATACGATAAAAATGATGCAAACACATAATTGATTAGAAATTTACCTTAAATACTTCATTTTCAATCAACCATTTGTTTCTCGTTAAATACCGAGTAGGATATTGAAGAGAGGAGAAGTTCGGTTTTTATTGCACATATCGACGTTTCAGCCGGAATAGAGCGGTTTTCGTGTACATCTTCCATCTGTAATATAAACGGAAAATCAGGAACATTTTAGTTAATTCTAATGAAAACACATTGGTTTTTATCATTTGTATTGGAAACAACATTGTCATATGTCTTTTCTTGGATCTAAATAAAACGAAACCTCGCTCTTTGATTTGAAGTTAAAATCCTCATATATGGTAAAATAGTGATTTTTTTCACGTTTTTCATGTAGTGTGATTTTACGTATATATATTCGTTTTTACCAATATTTCGATACCATTTCATGTAGTATCACGATACGTGATTTGGCCTTCAAATCTCAGAATTTCGCGTAATATTGCATTTTAACCAAGTTTTCTTGCATTTTGTTTCGTACGAAAAATCATCGAATTTAGCAATATTTTGACGTTTATCATCTCCTTTTCCTTTATGGGAATAAACAAAATATCATCGAATTAGGCAATATTTGGCCGTTTTTCCAAGTTTTGTGAATTTTCGGTCTATGGGTATTAATTCAATAAATACGATTCAAATGATGCAAACACATAATTGATTAGAAAATAACCTTAAATACTTCATTTTCAATCAACCATTTTTTTCTCGTTAAAATACTGAGTATTATTTTGAAGAGGGGAGAAGTTCGGTTTTTATTGCATATATCGACGTTTCAGCCGGATTAGAGCGGTTTTACGTGTACATCTTCCATCTGTAATATAAACGGAAAATCATAAAAATTTTAGTTAATTCTAATGAAAACACATTGTTTTTTATCATTTGTATTGGAAACAACATTGTCATATGTCTTTTCTTGGATCTAAATAATACGAAACCTCGCTCTATGATTTGAAGTTAAAATCCTCAAATATGGTAAAATAGTGACTTTTTCACGTTAATCATGTAGTTTGATATTACGCAAATATATTAATTTTTACCAATATTTCGATACTATTTCATGTAGTATCACGATATGTGATTTGGCCTTCAAATCTCAGAATGTCACATTAATATTGCATTTTAAGCAAGTTTTCTTGCATTTTGTTTCGTACGAAAAATCACCGAATTTAGCAATATTTTGACTTTTATCATCTCTTTTTCCTCTATGTGATTCAAACAAAATATTATCGAATTAGGCAATATTTTGCCGTTTTTCCACGTTTTTTTAACACTTTCGCGCTCTCGGCTCTCAAAAAAAAACAATACCCCAGATGCTTTCGGCACTTCGCGCGCCTACGCGGTAAGACCGAAAAAGTGTACACTCTTTTTACTGTCCTGACAATAATTGAAGGCGCACGTATTTAAATTTGGTATCACTGTGTTCGCAATGACATTGTCTATAAGAGCATACCTATAAAATGCCGCCCAAGCATAAGGACTGTCAACACCAAATAAAAAACTATTCAGATCACTCGCCAAGAGCGCCAAACAGCAACAAAATGTTTCCACTCTCTTAATGGTTGCGAAGCCTACAGTTGTCCTACATCGCTAATTGTGGTATCATTGGAATTGCAATATAACATTCTCTACATGGACATATGCATATAAATATAGATTTAATGTCGTAGCCCACCCAAAACAATGTGGGAAGTGGCCGAAGTGTTACCCGCGGCAGCATATCGGCGAAACTCGCTTTGAAAAGTGTATATTCAATTCACTGTCCTGACATTATTTGTCGATGTAAGTATTTCATTTTGTACCAATGTGCTCGCAATAGAATGTTCTATAAGAAGATAAGTATTAAAGGTCACATAAGGATGCGTTCAACCGGCAACATATATAAAAACTACGTCGATTACACTCGTCGTGTCAATAATACAATTGTTTTACCACGATGATTCACTGCCACACCGTTTTCTTTTATAAGCTGTTCGGCTATTAGAGAAAACGTAAATTTCATGGCAGACATTTGTATACTATTCCAAGTTGATCGGATAATAAATGGATTTTATACAAATATTTTTTCGATGGACTACAGGCGTCGTCTGTTATGCGGTGACGCATAAAAAACGGTGACGACTCATGGATAATCCTAAGCGCGAAAGTGTTAATTTTTAGTTTATGGGTATTAATTCATTATATATACGATAAAAATGATGCAAACACATAATTGATTAGATAATAATCCTTAAATACTTCATTTTCAATCAACTATTTGTTTCTCGTTAAAATACTGAGTAAGATATTGAAAAGGGGAGAAGTTCTGTTTTTATTGCATATATCGACGTTTCAGCCGGAATAGAGCGGTTTTCGTGTACATCTTCCATCGGTAATTTAAACGGAAAATCAGGAACATTTTAGTTAATTCTAATGAAAACACATTGGTTTTCATCATTTGTATATTTGAACAACATTGTCATATGTCTTTTCTTGGATCTAAATAATACGAAACCTCGCTCCATGATTTGAAGTTAAAATCCTCATATATAGTAAAACAGTGACTTTTTTCATGTAGTGTTATTTTACGTAAATATATTCGTTTTTACGAATATTTCGATACTATTTCATGTAGTATCACGATAGGTGATTTGGCCTTCAAATCTCAGAATTTCGCGTAATATTGCATTTTAAGCAAGTTTTCTTGTATTTTGTTTCGTACGAAAAATCACCGAATTTAGCAATATTTTGACGTTTATCATCTCCTTTTCCTTTATGTGATTTAAACAAAATATCATCGAATTAGGCAATATTTTGCCGTTTTTCCACGTTTTTGTGAGTTTTCAGTCTATGGGTATTAATTCAATAAATATACGATAAAAATGATGCAAACACATAATTGATTAGAAATTTACCTTAAATACTTCATTTTCAATCAACCATTTGTTTCTCGTTAAAATACCGAGTAGGATATTGAAGAGAGGAGAAGTTCGGTTTTTATTGCACATATCGACGTTTCAGCCGGAATAGAGCGGTTTTCGTGTACATCTTCCATCTGTAATATAAACGGAAAATCAGGAACATTTTAGTTAATTCTAATGAAAACACATTGGTTTTTATCATTTGTATTGGAAACAACATTGTCATATGTCTTTTCTTGGATCTAAATAAAACGAAACCTCGCTCTATGATTTGAAGTTAAAATCCTCATATATGGTAAAATAGTGATTTTTTTCACGTTTTTCATGTAGTGTGATTTTACGTATATATATTCGTTTTTACCAATATTTCGATACTATTTCATGTAGTATCACGATACGTGATTTGGCCTTCAAATCTCAGAATTTCGAGTAATATTGCATTTTAAGCAAGTTTTCTTGCATTTTGTTTCGTACGAAAAATCATCGAATTTAGCAATATTTTGACGTTTATCATCTCCTTTTCCTTTATGGGAATAAACAAAATATCATCGAATTAGGCAATATTTGGCCGTTTTTCCAAGTTTTGTGAATTTTCGGTCTATGGGTATTAATTCAATAAATATACGATACAAATGATGCAAACACATAATTGATTAGAAAATAACCTTAAATACTTCATTTTCAATCAACCATTTGTTTCTCGTTAAAATACTGAGTAGGATATTGAAGAGGGGAGAAGTTCGGTTTTAATTGCATATATCGACGTTTCAGCCGGATTAGAGCGGTTTTACGTGTACATCTTCCATCTGTAATATAAACGGAAAATCAGGAACATTTTAGTTAATTCTAATGAAAACACATTGTTTTTTATCATTTGTATTGGAAACAACATTGTCATATGTCTTTTCTTGGATCTAAATAATACGAAACCTCGCACTATGATTTGAAGTTAAAATCCTCAAATATGGTAAAATAGTGACTTTTTCACGTTAATCATGTAGTTTGATATTACGCAAATATATTAATTTTTACCAATATTTCGATACTATTTCATGAAGTATCACGATATGTGATTTGGCTTTCAAATCTCAGAATGTCGCATAATATTGCATTTTAAGCAAGTTTTCTTGCATTTTGTTTCGTACGAAAAATCACCGAATTTAGCAATATTTTGACGTTTATCATCTCCTTTTCCTCTATGTGATTTAAACAAAATATCATCGAATTAGGCAATATTTTGCTGTTTTCCACGTTTTTTTGAATTTTTAGTTTATGGGTATTAATTCATTATATATAGGATAAAAATGATGCAAACACATAATTGATTAGATAATAACCTTAAATACTTCATTTTCAATCAACTATTTGTTTCTCGTTAAAATACTGAGTAAGATATTGAAAAGGGGAGAAGTTCTGTTTTTATTACATATATCGACGTTTCAGCCGGAATAGAGCGGTTTTCGTGTACATCTTCCATCGGTAATATAAACGGAAAATCAGGAACATTTTAGTTAATTCTAATGAAAACACATTGGTTTTTATCATTTGTATTGGAAACAACATTGTCAACGGTGAAAAACCTCAACTTTTTGCAAAACTCGATGATTTTATGTACAAAGCACAATGCAAGAAAACTTGCTTAAAAACGCAATATTATGTGAAATTCTGAGATTTGTAGGCCAAATCACATATAGTGGGACAACATGAAGTATTACCAAAATATTAGTAAATTGGGACATTTTTACCTAAAATCACTCTACATGAAAAACGTGAAAAAAGTCACTACAATACCAAATTCAAGGATTTTTACATAAATTCATAGAGGGAGGTTGCGTATTATTTTGATCATTAAAAAGGCATATGAAAACGTTGTTTCCAATTCAAATGATAAAAATCTATGTGTTTTCTTTAGAATTACCTAAAATGTTCCTGAATTTTCGTGTACTCGTAAAACCGCTTTAATTCGGCTGAAATGTCGAAATATGCAATAACAACAGAAAATCTCTCCTAATCAATATCATACACACTATTTTGAAAACACTTTGATGCAACCAAACCGTAAATATACGGCCAACTCGGCCAATGGGTTCCGCGCCCGCGTCGTAAATAGCCGGCCGATCTAAAAAACAACATATAAAATCCAATTCTTATTCGATTGACTTGGGGTTAGTATGAAAATGTTTGCCATTAAATTTCCGTTTTCTCTAAAAGGCACATGGGCCTGTTTGAGAAAACAGCATTGTATTGTAACTTAGAGGAGAGACTATTGAGTTGTTGACACAACGAGGCCCACTTCACACACTCTTAGTGTGGGGGGTTTAGGCAATTTGTGACTCTTCGCCGATCTCAGTAATTGGCATATTTTCGGTATAAAATGACGTAATTTTAAACCGCGAATACGTGCAGAGAGACCGAATTTGGCTCCAAAATATAGTTCGAGGGTCGAATTTGGGATGTTTGGGATATTGTGAAAAATGTAGGGAGGGTTTGGGCAAAATGTGATCCATCGCCGCTCTCAGTAATTGGCATATTTCCGGTATAAAAAGTCCTAATTTAAAACTGCGAATACGTGCAGAGAGCCAGAATTTGGATCCAAAACATGGCTCAAGGGAGGAACTTGGGATGTTTGGGATATTTTGAAAACTGCAGGGGGTTTTGGGCAAAATGTGACCTTTCACTGTTCACAGTAATTGGCATTACTTCAGTATAAAATTACGTAATTTCAAACTGCTAATACGTGCAGAGAGCCATAATTTGGCTCCAAAATATGGCTCAAGCTTCGATTTTGGGATGTTTGCGATATTTTGAAAACTGCAGAGGGGGGGGGGGGGGGGTTGGTCAAAATGTGACCCATCGCCGCTCTAATTAATTGGCATATTTTCGGTATAAAAAGACGTAATTTCAAACTGCGAATACGTGCAGAGAGCCCAAATTTGGCTCCAAAATATGACTCAAGCGTCGAATTTGGGATGTTTAGGATTTTTTTTAAAACCTCTATGATTTGAGGTAAAAATCCTCGAATTTGGTAATATAGTGACTTTTTTCACGTTTTTCAAGTAGGGTGATTTTAGGTAAAAATGTTCGAACTTACTGAAACAATTGAAGATACTACTTCATCTTGTCTCTCTATTTGTGATTTGGCCTACAAATCTCAGAATTTCACATAATATTGCGTTTTTAAGCAAGTTTTCTTGCATTGTGCCTTGTACATAAAATCATCGAATTTAGCAATATTTTGAGGTTTTTCATCGTTGTTTTCTTTATGAGATTTCATCCAAATATCAACAATTTAGGTCATATTTGGTCGTTTTTCCACGTTTTCAAACATTTTCGGTTTATTGTCATTAATTCATTAAATTTACGATAAATATGATGCAAACACGTAATGAATTGCAAATTACCCTTAAATATTTGATTTTCAATCAACTATTTGTACCTCGTTAAAATAGTGAGTAAGATATTGATTAGGAGAGATTTTGTGTTTTTATTGTATATTTCGACGTTCCTGCCGAATTAAAGCGGTTTTACGAGTACCTCTTCTTTCGGTAATATAAACGGAAATTCAGGAACATTTTAGGTAATTCTAAAGAAAGCTCATTGATTTTTATCATTTGAATTGGAAACAATGTTTCCATATGCCTTTTTAATGATCAAAATAATTCGCAACCTCGCTCTATGATTTGATGTAAAAATCCTCAAATTTGGTATTATAGTGACTTTTTTCACGTTTCCACGTAGAGTGAATATAGGTAAAAATGTTTGAATTTATTAATAGTTTGATACTACTTCATTTTGTCTCTCTGTTTGTGATTTGGACTACAAATAGCAGAGTTTCACATAATATTGCGTTTTTAAGCAAGTATTCTTGCATTGTGCTTTGTATATAAAATCATCGAATTTACCTATACTTTGAGGTTTTTCATCGTTGTTTCCTTTATAAGATTTCATCCATACATCAACGATTTTGACAATATTTGGCCGTTTTTCCGCGTTTTCAATAATTTTCTTTTTTTTTTGCCATTAATTCAATAAATTTACGACTTATATGATTCAAACACGTAAATAGTTGCAAATTAACCTTAAATACAAGATTTTCAATCAACTATTTGTACCTTGTTAAAATAGTGAGTTAGGTATTGATTAGGAGTGAAATTCTGTTTTATTGCATAATATCCCAAACATCCAAAATTCCATATATTGTAGCCAAATTCTGGTTCTCTGCACGTATTCGCAGTTTGAAATTAGGACTTTTATTCCGAATATATGCCAATTACTGAAAGCAGCGATGGATCACATTTTGCCCAAACCCTCCCTGCAGTTTTCAAAATATCCCAAACATCCCAAATTCGACGCTTGAGCCATATTTAGGAGCCAAATTCTGGCTCTCTGCAAATATTTGCTGTTTGAAATTACGACTTTAATACCGAAAATATGTCAATTACTGAGAGCAGCGATAGGTCACATTTTGCCCAATCCCACCCTGCAGTTTTTAAAATACCAGAAACATCCCAAATTCGACGCTTGAGCCATATTTTGGAGCCAAATTCGGGTTCTCTGTACGTATTTGCAGTTTGAAATTACGTCTTTTTTTACCGAAAATATGTCAATTACTTAGAGCGGCGATGGTTCACATTTTACCCCCCCCCCCCTTAAGTTTTCAAAATATCCCAAACATCCCAAATTCGACGCTTGAGCCTTATTTTGGAGCCAAATTCTGGCTCTCTGCATGTAATCGCAGTTTGAAACTACGACTTTTTATACCGAAAAAATGCAAATTATTGAAAGCGGCAATGAATCACATTTTGCCCAAACCCTCCCTGCAGTTTTCAAAATATCCTAAACATCCCAAATTCGACGCTTGAACCATATTTAGAAGCCAAATTCTGGCTCTCTGCACGTGTTCGCAGTTTGAAATTACGACATTTTATAACGAAAATATGCCAATTACTGAGAGCAGCGATGGATCACATTTTGCCCAAACTCTCCCTGCAGTTTTCAAAAGATCCAAAACTTCCCAAATCCGACCCTTGAGCTATAATTTGGAGCCAAATTCTTGCTCTCTGCACGTATTCGCAGTTTGAAATTACGACTTTTTATACCGAAAATATGACAAGTACTGAAAGCAGCGATTGATCACATTTAGCGCAAACCCTCCTTGCATTTTTCAAAATATCACAAACATCAAAAATTCGACGCTTGAGCCATATTTTGGAGTCAAATTCTCGCTCTTTGCAAGTATTCGCAGTTTGAAATTACGACTTTTTATACCAAAGTACGGGAATTACTGAGAGCGGCGATGGGTCACATTTTGGCCGAACCCCCCCCCCCCCCCTGCAGTTTACAAAATATCCAAAACATCCCAAATGCGACCCTTGACCCATATTTTGGAGCCAAATTTTTTCTTTCTGATCGTATTCGCAGTTTGAAATTACGACTTTTTATACCGAAATAATGCCAATTACTGAAAGCAGCGATGGATCACAATTTGCCCAAACCCTCCTTGCAGTTTTAAAAATATCCCAAACATCCCAAATTCGACCCTTGAACCATAATTTGGAATATGATTCCAATTACTGAAAGCCAATTGGCATATAAATATGCCAATTACTGAAAGCAGCGATAGATCACATTTTGCCCAAACCCTCCCTGAAATTTTCAAAATATCCCAAAAATCCCAAATTGGAGGCTTGAGCCATATTTTGGAGCCAAATTCTGGCTCTCTGCAAATATCTGCTGTTTGAAATTACGACTTTAATACCGAAAATATGTCAATTACTGAGAGCAGCGATAGGTCACATTTTGCCCAAACCCCCCCCTGCAGTTTTTAAAATACCCGAAACATCCCAAATTCGACGCTTGAGCCATATTATGGAGCCAAATTCGGGTTGTCTGTACATATTCGCAGTTTGAATTTACGTCTTTTTTACCGAAATAATGTCAGTTACTTAGAGCGGCGATGGTTCACATTTTGCCCAAACCCCCCACCCCCCTTAAGTTTTCAAAATATCGCAAACATCCCAAATTCGACGCTTGAGCCATAATTTATAGCCAAATTATTGCTCTCTGCACGCATTACCAGTTTGAAATTTCGACTTTTTATGCCGACTTAATGCCAATTACTGTGAGCGGCGAAGGGTCACGTTTTAACCAAAACCCCCTTCAGCTTTCAATATATCCCAAACATCCCAAATTCGACGATTGAGCCTTATTTTAGAGCCAAATTCTAGCTCTCTGCACGTATTCGCAGTTTTAAATTACGAATTTTATTAAAAAAATATGCAAATTACTGAAAGCAGCGATAGATCACATTTTGCCCAAACCCTCCCTACAGTTTTCAAAATATCCCAAACATCCCAAATTGGAGACTTGAGCCACATTTTGGAGTCAAATTCTGGCTCTCTGCAAATATTTGCTGTTTGAAATTACGACTTTAATACCGAGAATATGTCAATTACTGAGAGCAGCGATAGGTCACATTTTGGCCAAACCCCCCCTGCAGTTTTTAAAATACCCGAAACATCCCAAATTCGGCGCTTGAGCCATATTTTGGAGCCAAATTCGGGTTCTCTGTACGTATTCGCAGTTTGAAATTACATCTTTTTTTACCGAAAATATGCCAATTACTGAGAACGGCGATGGATCACATTTTGCCCAAACCCTCCCAGCAGTTTCCAAAATATCCCAAACATCCCAAATTCGAATCTTGAGCAATATTGTGGAGCCAAATTCTGGCTCTCTGCACATATTCGCAGTTTGAAATTACGACTTTAATACCGAAAATAATTCAATTACTGAGAGCTGCGATATGTCACATTTTGCCCCTTCCCCCTGCAGTTTTCAAAATAACCGCAAACATCCCAAATTCGACGCTTGAGCCATATTTTGGAGCAAAATTATGGCTCTCTGCACGTATTAGCAGTTTGAAATTTTGAATTTTTATGCCGAAATAATGACAATTACTTTGAGCGGCGAAGGGTCACATTTTAACCAAAACCCCTACAGTTTTCAAAATATCCCAAACATCCCAAATGCCACCCTTGAGCCATATTTTGGAGCCAAATTCTGGCTTTCTGCACGTATTCGCAGTTTTAAATTTGGACTTTTTATACCGAAAATATGCCAACTACTGAAAGCATCGATGGATCACATTCTGAATAAACCCTCCCTGCAGTTTTCAAAATATCCCAAACATCCCAAATTCGACGCTTGAGCCATATTTTGGAGCCAAATTCTGGCTCTCTGCACGTATTCGCAGTTTGAAATTACGACTTTTTTACCCAAAATATGCCAATTACTGCAAGCGGCAATGGATCACATTTTGCCCAAACCCTCCCTGCAGCTTTCAAAATATCCCAAACATCCCAAATTCGACGCTTGAGCCATATTTTGGAGCAAAATTCTGGCTCACTGCTCGTATTCGCAGTTTGATATTACGACTTTTATACCAAAATACGTCAATTACTGCGAACTGCGATAGGTCACATTTTCTCATTATTGTTATAAGACCTCGTTTACTATCTAGCTCCTCCTTTGACCATGTGCTGCTTAGCGGTGGACTGTATGCATTTATGATCATTAGTTTATCATCCTCATGGCAGATCTCTAGTGCTATTATGTCAACTTCTTTTCGATTGGCAGTCATTATTTCGTTCACCTTTAGGTGTTCTTTCACCAGCACAGCAACGCCACCGCCTTTCCTAATTTTTCTCTCCCGTCTCCAAATTGAGTAGCCCTTCTGGAATATGACTTCAATTAAAATAACATCTTCAAGTTTTGTCTCCGTGAGTGCAACAATGTCTGGTGTCTGCAGCTGTATTACATCACTTAACTCCAGTATCTTCGATCTTACTCCATCTATGTTGGTGTATGCAATCTTCAGGAACTTGTTCCCCCTCTTCTTACTTTTCACTCCCCCTCTCTCTAATGATTTTGTTGGTTTGCCTTTATGTACCACTTTACTGGTCTGCCTACCCCTATCACTTTGTATAAAAAAGAATTGATTTCTTCTTCATTCATGCTTGCATTTAAACATTTTGACTCGGCGAGGTTCAGTTTCAGCTTCTCTCTATCTTCTTTTGAAAGATCTCGTCGTAACAACCACACTTTCCCATCCTCATCACTTTGTAATTTTCTAGCACTCCTTAGTACTTCTTCCATCTCCATGTGTGTGTGTGTGTGTGTGTGTGTGTGTGTGTGTGTGTGTGTTTGTGTGTGTGTGTGTGTGTGTGTGTGTGTGTGTGTGTGTGTGTGTGTGTGTGTGTGTGTGTGTGTGTGTGTGTGTGTGTGTGTGTGTGTGTGTGTGTGTGTGTGTTTGCGTGTGTGTTACCATCTGTGAAGAAAATGTCTGTAACCATTTGTCATTCCATTTTCTTTCTGCCTGCCTGCCTGCCTGCTAAAACTTACCCACTCAATATGCTGTTGAATATCAATCTCCAGTGCTCACTTACCGTTAATTCATTCAATATTAAACAAATGAAGTCATTAAAAAATCTTTAAACATTTCCAGCACCTACATTCGTTTTAACATGAATCACAGTAACTAATATACTCAACTCAGTCACAAACACTTTTCTTATTCCTTCCTAAACACCTCACCGTACATAACCTATCTCAAAAAATTAAGTTTTAATACCAAACTGCCAACCCCCCCTCCCTTCCCCCCCCCCCCACCAACCCAGGATGACCCACGGTAGCTCCTCTGGACCCCGCCCTACCAACAACCTCCCCACAACGGTGGCCGCCATATCCCTACCCCCATTTCACCCCCAGTGTTACCCCCCCCCCCTCCCCGTCAAACAGAGAAAATGGCGCCGATAACGCTATACTTACTCAGCCAAAACGTTCGCCTCATTTGGACATACAACACAAAATATTAATTAATGCAAACGTTTAAACATTCACATGTCAGTAAGCTAGCCTAAATTCTCCTATATTCATTCATTCATGACACTGCTTCACTGGACTGCAACCTCATCGAATAACGCTGCCATTTATTTCTAACTGTCATCACAAACTCACAATTTCACATGTCAATCATTGCAATTGTTTATAAATAGACACTAACTAACCCTGCTTGCTCTGAGGTATAAATACAGGTGCCAAATTTTATTCAGAAGGCAACTCCAGCGTGGCCTAGTCGGATAGAACATGTTCTTAATCCGGATAGACCTGCGTTCGAGCCTGTCGCAACGGATGCAACTACAGGGCACAGATAGATTTCTGTGATGTCCTCTCCTGTAGGAGCATCAGTTTCGATAGATTCTCTGGATAGCCGAAGATTGATTGACTGATCCCTTGGAATGTGGGGAAGGGTTGAAATCCGGGGGCCCACGGACGGATACCTGGATCCACTGACCTCGGGCAGGTCTTTCAATTCACCTGGATTTCAGGTGAGGAGAAGGGAGGCAATTTGGGTCGACACAAATGGCTTCCTGGACCCAGAACTCCATGGATACACGTGTCCGTGTATCCTTGGATACATGTCCGTGTATCACAGACAAGCATAGAGTCACACGGGTTGATCACACGGATACATTTCCGTGTGATCCGTGAATCCGTGTGATACTTGATTCGAACCTAGGTGGGTGGGGGAGGTGATAAGGGAGGCAGTTTGAGGGGACACAAATAGCTTCCTGGACCCAGAACCCCATGGATAACTATAAACATAAACATAAACAGGTTACGAAATCCCATAAGATAAGATACACGGACATACATAATATACACGGAAATCCCTCGGATCGGATCGGATCGGATCGGATAGGTTCGTGTCACAGGTAACAGGGGCGACGGAAGGGAGGGAGGAAGAGAGGGAGGGTATAATTAAATTTCAATTATCAATTTTATTAATTACAATTAAATCAATTTAAATTAATTTAACTCAATTTAATTGGATTAACATCTAGTTAAATTTAGGATTTAAGTCTTAATTTAAATGAGTTTAAATCTAGGGAGGGAAGGAGGGAGGGAGGATTATTTTCTGTTGTTAGGTCAGCATAGGCCAACATATGCTAACCTAACCAACCTAAACTAACCTAACTAATATAACCACCCTTTTTTAAACCTTTTTATCCTGCTGGATCGAGCATTAATGTGCATTAAATTATAAAATTTAATTAAATTATTAAATTATTAAATTATTAGCATTAAAGCATGAATGGGATCTATGTGTGTGTACTCACACATAGGTGAGTACACATAAATGAATGGTTTATTCTTCCTTTTCCTTTTAAGTTCCTTGTTACGGCCCTCTCGGGACGCAACGGGGTTCTTGCTCTGATGTTGTTAGAGGAAGATATAGGTATCCGTTCCCAAGCCAGTAGTGGCTATCAAGGGATGAGATCCGTGACGCAAGTAACTTAAAAGGGAGTATGGAAAGATAGTTAAGAACTTAATATTATAATTAACACCATCACCATTTAAATATATAGAAATAAAACGTACACAAGGGGGAGGGGTATTAACACTATGCAAGGGGATTATTCACTGTAGTCTTCTGCTGAAGACTCTGGTGCCACACCACTTTCGGTGCCGATTCCTTGGTGCTCTCTTCGTGGCCTTAAGACGTGTCCTCTGAGAACGCCGAGTCTACCCTGGCCACAGGTCAGCCACAACACAGGTCCACTGGGGGCACCGTCGTGGAGGCCGTCAACCACACGTCCAGCAGGTCTGCTGGCAGGTACTGAGCCAACAAGGCTGGTACGGCCACTCCACGAACGATAAAAGGGGTACGCCCTAGACAGGAGTCTCGTGTGATATCACCAATCACCCTCCTGTCCTCAATACCCCAGTGGATTATCGTCTCCAACTGTCGGTCCCGGGTAAATCCTTCCACTGCCACTCCACTGGCAGGCTTAACACACCACAGTGTTCTTCCGGGGGGACGACGTCACAACAGCGGCAGCAAACTGGACAGTATGGAGACTGGCTGCCTCGGGTAGACTGACTCCACCTTCAACACAGTGGTCCCAGGTCGGCTCTGTAAGCAGACACGTCATCAATACCAGAGACACTAAAACACCACACTTACTGCCTCAGATACAAACGCCCGACATATCCACTCCATAGATGGCGCTGTCGTCGGAGCACCACCTCACCAGAGGTCAGGAGCGGCGGTGTTGAGCGCTGAACCAGACTGGAAACTGGTCCTCGAGGCCAGTACACGCTGTCCTCACTAGGTGTCGTCGTTCGTTTGGCGGGGGTTTCGGGAGCTGACCCACAGATGGCGTGTTTGTCACTGCTCCAGGCACGGACGCTGGATCCGGGTTCGTAACATTCCTTCTCGTCTCACAATCGGGGATTCAAGGGTTCGAATCCTGGTCGGACAGGGTTGTAATTGTTGGTAGCGTTTCCTTTCACCCAATGCCGCTATTCACCTAGAAGTAAATAGTGAGTTACTTACATCCTGGTGAGTGAGTGAGGGTTAGTCACTAGTTGGACCTTGTTGTTATAAGCCTAACATATGTATATATAAACTGCTTGTTTCACGACTCAGTGATTTTACATGTCTTGACTAAATGAAGCCTAAGAGAGCATATCCAAGAACTAAAATTTGCCCATTTTAGTTTATTTTTACTTTTAAATTATTTGAATTTATGCTAAGGCCATTTATGCTTTGAAGAGATTTGCTTAGGTTCTTTAATTACCGGTATGTTGGTGGCATTTATATGCAATTTGAGCGAGATCAATAGCATCCCAACATTTCCATTTTGGAGAAATACTCCATTTGTTGTTGGTTTGAGTAAATAGTTGCTATAAGCACTATCATTAATGGAGAATTGGCTGGTATGTGTGAGTAAACTCCATTATGCAGTTTTAGGTTAGTTTGGGTTACAGGTTAAGTTAGGTTTTAGGTGACGGTGTTCAGGTTTGGTTAGGTGAAAGGTTGATGATTAGGTGACACACACAACCCTGTGTGTACTCATCTAATTGTACTCACCTAATTGTGCTTGCGGGGGTTGAGCTCTGGCTCTTTGGTCCCACCTCTCAACCGTCAATCAACTGGTGTACAGATTCCTGAGCCTATTGGGCTCTATCATATCTACATTTGAAACTGTGAATGGAGTCAGCCTCCACCACATCACTTCCTAATGCATTCCATTTGCTAACTACTCTGACACTGAAAAAGTTCTTTCTAACGTCTCTGTGGCTCATTTGGGTACTCA
The DNA here is from genome assembly GCF_040958095.1 of Procambarus clarkii. Classification (NCBI taxonomy): domain Eukaryota; kingdom Metazoa; phylum Arthropoda; class Malacostraca; order Decapoda; family Cambaridae; genus Procambarus; species Procambarus clarkii. The sequence goes on from NC_091177.1 coordinate 20,220,002, forward strand.
GCTTCCACCTGTGTCCCCTTGTTCGCGTCCCACCAGTGTTGAAAAGTTCATCCTTGTTTACCCGGTCGATTCCCCTGAGGATTTTGTAGGTTGTGATCATGTCCCCCCTTACTCTTCTGTCTTCCAGTGTCGTGAGGTGCATTTCCCGCAGCCTTTCCTCATAACTCATGCCTCTTAGTTCTGGGACTAGTCTAGTAGCATACCTTTGGACTTTTTCCAGCTTCGTCTTGTGCTTGACAAGGTACGGGCTCCATGCTGGGGCCGCATACTCCAGGATTGGTCTTACATATGTGGTGTACAAGATTCTGAATGATTCCTTACACAGGTTCCTGAACGCCGTTCTGATGTTAGCCAGCCTCGCATATGCCGCAGACGTTATTCTCTTTATGTGGGCTTCAGGAGACAGGTTTGGTGTGATATCAACTCCTAGATCTTTCTCTCTGTCTGTTTCATTAAGTACTTCATCTCCTATTCTGTATCCTGTGCCTGGCCTCCTGTTTCCACTGCCTAGTTTCATTACTTTGCATTTACTCGGGTTGAACTTCAACAGCCATTTGTTGGACCATTCACTCAGTCTATCCAGGTCATCTTGTAGCCTCCTACTATCATCCTCTGTTTCAATCCTCCTCATAATTTTTGCATCGTCGGCAAATATTGAGAGGAACGAATCTATACCCTCTGGGAGATCATTTACATATACCAGAAACAGTATAGGTCCAAGGACTGACCCCTGCGGGACTCCACTTGTGACGTCTCGCCAATCTGAGACCTCACCCCTCACACAGACTCGTTGTCTCCTGTTGCTTAGGTATTCCTTTATCCACCGGAGTACCTTCCCTCTCACTCCAGCCTGCATCTCCAACTTTCGCACTAGCCTCTTGTGTGGCACTGTATCAAAGGCTTTCTGACAATCCAAAAATATGCAGTCTGCCCACCCTTCTCTTTCTTGCCTTATTTTTGTTGCCTGGTCGTAGAATTCAAGTAACCCTGTGAGGCAGGACCTGCCATCCCTGAACCCATGTTGATGCTGTGTTACAAAGTTCCTTCGCTCCAGATGCTCCACTAGTTTTTTTCGCACAATCTTCTCCATCAGCTTGCATGGTATGCAGGTTAGGGACACTGGCCTGTAGTTCAGTGCCTCCTGTCTATCCCCTTTCTTGTATATCGGGACTACGTTAGCTGCTTTCCAAGTATCTGGCAGTTCCCCTGTTGCCAGTGATTTGTTATACACTATGGAGAGTGGTAGGCTCAGTTCTCTTGCTCCTTCCTTTAGAACCCAAGGGGAGATTCCATCTGGGCCTATAGCCTTCGTCACGTCCAACTCTAGTAAACACTTCCTTACTTCCCCACTGGTAATCTCAAACTCTTCCAGTGGTTCCTGGTTAGCTATTCCCTCACTTACCTCTGGATAATACCTTACCTCTATGTGTGTGTGTGTGTGTGTGTGTGTTCGTGTATGTGTGTGTGTGTGTGTGTGTGTGTGTATACTCACCTTGTTGTACTCACCTAGTTGTGCTTGCGGGGGTTGAGCTCTGGTTCTTTGGTCCCACCTCTCAACCGTCAATCAACAGGTGTACAGGTTCCTGAGCCTATTGGGCTCTATCATATCTACACTTGAAACTGTGTATGGAGTCAGCCTCCACCACAATACTTCCTAATGCATTCCATTTGCCAACCACTCTGACACTAAAAAAGTTCTTTCTAATATCTCTGTGGCTCATTTGGGCACTCAGTTTCCACCTGTGTCCCCTAGTGCGTGTGCCCCTTGTGTTAAATAGTCTGTCTTAATCAACCCTGTCGATTCCCTTGAGAATCTTGAATGTGGTGATCATGTCCCCCCTAACTCTTCGGTCTTCCAACGAAGTGAGGTTCAATTCCCGTAGTCTCTCCTCGTAGCTCATACTTCTCAGCTCGGGTACTAGTCTGGTGGCAAACCTTTGAACCTTTTCCAGTTTAGTCTTATGCTTGACTAGATATGGACTCCATGCTGGAGCCGCATACTCCAGGATTGGTCTGACATATGTGGTATATAATGTTCTGAAAGATTCATTACACAAGTTTCTAAAGGCCGTTCTTATGTTAGCCAACTTGGCATATGCTGCTGATGTTATCCTCTGTATATGAGCTTTAGGGGACAGGTCTGGCGTGATATCAGCCCCCAGGTCTTTCTCTCTCTCTGACTCTTGAAGTATTTCATCTCCCAAGTGATACCTTGTATCTGGTCTCCTGCTTACTACCCCTATCTTCATTACATTACATTTGCTTGGGTTAAACTCTAACAGCCATTTGTTCGACCATTCCTGCAGCTGGTCCAGGTCTTCTTGCTGTTGAATATCAAACTACATGATTAACGTGAAAAAGTCACTATTTTACCATATTTGAGGATTTTAACTTCAAATCATAGAGCGTGGTTTCGTATTATTTAGATCCAAGAAAAGACATATGACAATGTTGTTTCCAATACAAATGATAAAAACCAATATGTTTTCATTAGAATTAACTAAAATATTCCTGATTTTCCGTTTATATTACCGATGGAAGATGTACACGAAAACCGCTCTATTCCGGCTGAAACGTCGATATATGCAATAAAAACAGAACTTCTCCCCTTTTCAATATCTTACACATTATTTTAACGAGAAACAAATAGTTGATTGAAAATGAAATATTTAAGGTTATTATCTAATCAATTATGTTTTTGCATCATTTTTATCGTATATATAATGAATTAATACCCATAAACTGAAAGTTCAAAAAAATGTGGAAAAACGGCAAAATATTGCATAATTCTATGATATTTTGTTTAAATCACATAGAGGAAAAAGAGATGATAAACGTCAAAATATTGCTAAATTCGGTGATTTTTCGTACGAAACAAAATGCAAGAAAACTTGTTTAAAATGCAATATTATGCGAAATTCTGAGATTTGAAGGCCAAATCATATATCGTGATACTACATGAAATAGTATCGAAATATTGTTAAAACGAATATATTTACGTAAAATCACACTACATGAAAAAAGTCACTATTTTGCCATATATAGGGATTTTAACTTCAAATCATGGAGCGAGGTTTCGTATTATTTAGATCCAAGAAAAGACATATGACAATGTTGTTTTCATATACAAATGATAAAAACCAATGTGTTTTCATTAGAATTAACTAAAATGTTCCTGATTTTCCGTTTATATTACCAATGGAAGATGTTCACGAAAACCGCTCTATTCCGGCTGAAACGTCGATATATGCAATAAAAACAGAACTTCCCTTTTTAATATCTTACTCAGTATTTTAACGAGAAACAAATAGTTGATTGAAAATGAAGTATTTAAGGTTATTATCTAATCAATTATGTGTGTGCATCATTTTTATCGTATATATAATGAATAAACTGAAAATTCTAAATTCTAAACTGAAAATTCCATAAACTGAAAATTCACAGAAACGTGGAAAAACGGAAAAATATTGCCTAATTCGATGATATTTTGTTTAAATCACATAAAGGAAAAGGAGATGATAAACGTCAAAATATTGCTAAATTCGGTGATTTTTCGTACGAAACAAAATGCAAGAAAACTATCTTAAATTGCAATATTATGCGACATTCTGAGATTTGAAGGCCAAATCACATATCGTGATACTACATGAAATAGTATCGAAATATTGGTAAAAATTAATATATTTGCGTAATATCAAACTACATGATTAATGTGAAAAAGTCACTATTTTACCATATTTGAGGATTTTAACTTCAAATCATAGAGCGAGGTTTCGTATTACTTAGATCCAAGAAAAGACATATGACAATGTTGTTTCCAATACAAATGATAAAAACTAATGTGTTTTCATTAGAATTAACTAAAATGTTCCTGATTTTCCGTTTATATTACCGATGGAAGATGTACACGAAAACCGCTCTATGAAACGTCGATATATGCAATAAAAACAGAACTTCTCGCCTTTTAAATATTTTACTCAGTATTTTGACGAGAAACAAATAGTTGATTGAAAATGAAGTATTTAAGGTTATTATCTAATCAATTATATGTTTTCATCATTTTTATCGTATATATAATGAATTAATACCCATAAACTGAAAATTCAAAAAAACGTGGAAAAACGGCAAAATGTTGCCTAATTCGATGATTTTTTGTTTAAATCACATAGAGGAAAAAGAGATGATGAACGTCAAAATATTGCTAAATTCGGTGATTTTTCGTACGAAACAAAATGCAAGAAAACTTCCTTAAAACGCAATATTATGCGACATTCTGTGATTTGAAGGCCAAATTACATATCGTGATACTACATGAAATAGTATCGAAATATTGGTAAAAATGAATATATTTACGTAATATCAAACTACATGATTAACGTGAAAAAGTCACTATTTTACCATATTTGAGGATTTTAACTTCAAATCATAGAGCGTGGTTTCGTATTATTTAGATCCAAGAAAAGACATATGACAATGTAGTCTTCATATACAAATGATAAAAACCAATATGTTTTCATTAGAATTAACTAAAATATTCCTGATTTTCCGTTTATATTACCGATGGAAGATGTACCCGAAAACCGCTCTATTCCGGCTGAAACGTCGATATATGAGGTATTTAAGGTTATTATCCAATCAATTATGTGTTTGCATCATTTTTATCGTATATATAATGAATTAATGCCCATAAATTGAAAATTCACTAAAACGTGGAAAAACGGCAAAATATTGCCTAATTCGATGATATTTTGTTTAAATCACATTGAGGAAAAGGGGATGATAAACGTCAAAATATTGCTAATTTCGATGATTTTTCGTACGAAACAAAATGCAAGAAAACTTGCTTAAAATGCAATATTACGCGAAATTCTGAGATTTGAAGGCCAAATAACCTATCGTGATACTACATGAAATAGTATCGAAATATTCGTAAAAACGAATATATTTACGTAAAATAACACTACATGAAAAAAGTCACTATTTTCCCATATATGAGGATTTTAACTTCAAATCATGGAGCGAGGTTTCGTATTATTTAGATCCAAGAAAAGACATATGACAATGTTGTTCAAATATCCAAATGATAAAAACCAATGTGTTTTCATTAGAATTAACTAAAATGTTCCTGATTTTCCGTTTATATTACCGATGGAAGATGTACACGAAAACCGCTCTATTCCCGCTGAAACGTCTATATATGCAATAAAACAGAACTTCCCCCCTTTTCAATAACTTACTCAGTATTTTTTCGAGAAACAAATAGTTGATTGAAAATGAAGTATTTAAGGTTATTATCTAATCAATTATGTGTTTGCATCATTTTTATCGTATATATAATGAATTAATACCCATAAACTGAAAATTCAAAAAAACGGAAAAACAGCAAAATATTGCCTAATTCGATGATATTTTGTTTAAATCACATAGACGAAAAGGTGATGATAAACGTCAAAATATTGCTAAATTCGATGATTTTTCGTACGAAACAAAATGCAAGAAAACTTGCTTAAAATGCAATATTACGAGAAATTCTGAGATTTGAAGGCCAAATCACATATCGTGATACTACATGAAATAGTATCGAAATATTCGTAAAACGAATATATTTACGTAAAATAACACTACATGAAAAAAGTCACTATTTTGCCATATATGAGGATTTTAACTTCAAATCATGGAGCGAGGTTCCGTATTATTTAGATCCAAGAAAAGACATATGACAATGTTGTTCATATATACAAATGATAAAAACCGATGTGTTTTCATTAGAATTAACTAAAATGTTCCTGATTTTCCGTTTAAATTACCGATGGAAGATGTATACGAAAACCGCTCTATTCCGGCTGAAACGTCGATATATGCAATAAAAACAGAACTTCTCCCCTTTTCAATATCTTACTCAGTATTTTAACGAGAAACAATTAGTTGATTGAAAATGAAGTATTTAAGGTTATTATCTAATCAATTATGTGTTTGCATCATTTTTATCGTATATATAATGAATTAATACCCATAAACTAAAAATTCAAAAAAACGCAGAAAAACGGCAAAATATTGCCTAATTCGATGATATTTTGTTTAAATCACATAGAGGAAAAAGAGATGATGAACGTCAAAATATTGCTAAATTCGGAGATTTTTCGTACGATACAAAATGCAAGAAAACTTGCTTAAAATGCAATATTATGCGACATTCTGAGATTTGGAGGCCAAATCACATATCGTGATACTACATGAAATAGTATCGAAATATTGGTAAAAATTAATATATTTGCGGAATATCGAACTACATGATTAACGTGAAAAAGTCACTATTTTACCATATTTGAGGATTTTAACTTCAAATCATAGAGCGAGGTTTCGTATTATTTAGATCCAAGAAAAGACATATGACAATGTTGTTTCAATACAAATGATAAAAAACAATGTGTTTTCATTAGAATTAACTAAAATGTTCCTGATTTTCCGTTTATATTACAGATGGAAGATGTACACGTAAAACCGCTCTAATCCGGCTGAAACGTCGATATATGCAATAAAAACCGAACTTCTCCCCTCCTCAAAATCCTACTCAGTATTTTAACGAGAAACAAATGGTTGATTGAAAATGAAGTATTTAAGGTTATTTTCTAATCAATTATATGTTTGCATCATTTGCATCGTATATTTATTGAATTAATACCCATAGACCGAAAATTCACAAAACTTGGAAAAACGGCCAAATATTGCCTAATTCGTAGATATTTTGTTTATTCCCATAAAGGAAAAATAGATGATAAACGTCAAAATATTGCTAAATTCGATGATTTTTCGTACGAAACAAAATGCAAGAAAACTTGCTTAAAATGCAATATTACGCGAAATTCTGAGATTTGAAGGCCAAATCACGTACCGTGATACTACATGAAATAGTATCGAAATATTGGTAAAAACGAATATATTTACGTAAAATCACACTACATGAAAACGTGAAAAAAATCACTATTTTACCATATATGAGGATTTTAACTTCAAATCATAGAGCGAGGTTTCGTATTATTTTGATCCATGAAAAGACATATGACAATGTTGTTTCCAATACAAATGATAAAAACCAATGTGTTTTCATTAGAATTAACTAAAATGTTCCTGATTTTCCGTTTATATTACCGATGGAAGATGTACACGAAAACCGCTCTATTCCGGCTGATACGTCTATATATGCAATAAAACAGAACTTCCCCCCTTTTCAATAACTTACTCAGTATTTTATCGAGAAACAAATAGTTGATTGAAAATGAAGTATTTAAGATTATTATCTAATCAATTATGTGTTTGCATCATTTTTATCGTATATATAATGAATTAATACCCATAAACTGAAAATTCAAAAAAACGGAAAAACAGCAAAATATTGCCTAATTCGATGATATTTTGTTTAAATCACATAGACGAAAAGGGGATGATAAACGTCAAAATATTGTTAAATTCGCGGATTTTTCGTACGAAACAAAATGCAAGAAAACTTGCTTAAAATGCAATATTATGCGACATTCTGAGATTTGAAGGCCAAATCACATATCGTGATACTACATGAAATAGTATGGAAATATTGGTAAAAATGAATATATTTACGTAAAATCACACTACATGAAAAAGGTGAAAAAAGTCACTATTTTACCATATATGAGGATTTTTACTTCAAATCATAGAGCGAGGTTTCGTATTATTTTGATCCAAGAAAAGATATATGACAATGTTGTTTCCAATACAAATGATAAAAACCAATGTGTTTTCATTAGAATTAACTAAAATGTTCCTGATTTTCCGTTTATATTACCGATGGAAGATGTACACGAAAACCGCTCTATTCCGGCTGAAACGTCGATATATGCAATACAAACCGAACTTCTCCCCTCTTCAATATCATACTCGGTATTTTAACGAGAAACAAATGGTTGATTGAGAGTGAAGTATTTAAGGTTAATTTCTAATCAATTATGTGTTTGCATCATTTTTATCGTATAATTATTGAATTTATACCCATAGACTGAAAATTCACAAAAACGTGGAAAAACGGCAAAATTTTGCCTAATTCGATGATATTGTGTTTAATTCACATAAAGGAAAAGGAGATGATAAACGTCAAAATATTGCTAAATTCGGTGATTTTTCGTACGAAACAAAATGCAAGAAAACTTGCTTAAAATGCAATATTACGCGAAATTCTGAGATTTGAAGGCCAAATCACATATCGTGATACTACATGAAATAGTATCGAAATATTCGTACAACGAATATATTTACGTAAAATAACACTACATGAAAAAAGTCACTATTTTGCCATATATGAGGATTTTAACTTCAAATCATGGAGCGAGATTTCGTATTATTTAGATCCAAGAAAAGACATATGACAATGTTGTTCATATATACAAATGATCAAAACCAATGTGTTTTCATTAGAATTAACTAAAATGTTCCTGATTTTCAGTTTAAATTACCGATGGAAGATGTATACGAAAACCGCTCTATTCCGGCTGAAACGTCGATATATGCAATAAAAACAGAACTTCTCCCCTTTTCAATATCTTACTCAGTATTTTAACGAGAAACAAATAGTTGATTGAAAATGAAGTATTTAAGGTTATTATCTAATCAATTATGTGTTTGCATCATTTTTGCATCAGCACTCTCTTGAGCCTCTTCATCATTCTCTTGAGCCTATGCATCCCGCTCTTAAGCTTCTGCATCACTCTCTTTAGCCTCTGCAACCCTCTCTTAAGCCTCTTCATCGCTCTCTTGAGCCTCTGCATCACTCTCTTCAGCCTCTGCGTCACTCTCTTAAGCCTCTGCATCAGTCTCTTGAACCTCTGCATCCCTCTATTAAGCGTCTGCATCACTCTCTTGAGCCTCTGCATCCCTCTCTTGTGCCTCTGCATCCCTCACTTGAGCCTCTGCATCCCTCTCTTGAGCCTCTGCATCATTCTTCTAAGCCTCTCCATCCCTCACTTGAGCCTCAGCATCCCTCTCTTGATCCTCTGCATCTCTCTCCCTACAGTTTTCAAAATATCCCAAACATCCCAAATTGGACGCTTGAGCCATATTTTGGAGCCAAATTCTGGCTCTCTGCACGTATTCGCAGTTTGAAATTACGAATTCTTATACCGAAAATATGCCAACTACTGCGAGCGGCAATAGGTCACATTTTGTCCAACCCCACTGCAGTTTTCAAAATATCCCAAAAATCCCAAATTCGACCCTTGAGTCATATTTTGGAGCCAAATTTTGGCACTCTGCATGTGTTCGCAGTTTGAAATTATGACGTTTTATACCGAAAATATGCCAATTACTGAGAGCGGCAATGGGTCACACTTTGCCCAAACCCGCTGCAGTTTTCAAAATATCCCAAACATCCCAAATTCAAACCTTGAGCCATATTTTGGAGCCAAATTCTGGCTCTCTGCACGTATTCGCAGTTTGAAATTACTTCTTTTTATACCGAAAATATGCCAATTACTGAGAGCGGCGATGGGTCACATTTTGCCCAAACCCCACTGCAGTTTTCAAAATATCCCAAAAATCACAAATTCGACCCTTGAACCATATTTTGGAGCCTAATTCTGGCTCTCTGCACGTATTCGAAGTTTGAAATTTCGAATTTTGATACCAAAAATATGCCAATTACTGAAAGCAGCGATAGATCACATTTTGCCCAAATCCTCCGAGCAGTTTTCAAAATATCCTGAACATCCCAAATTGGAAGCTTGAGCCATATTTTGGAGCCAAATTCTGGCTCTCTGCACGTATTCGCAGTTTAAAATTACGAATTTTTATACCGAAAATATGCCAATTACTGAGAGTGGCGAAGGATCACATTTTCCCTAAACACTCCCAGCAGTTTTCGAAATATCCCAAACATCCCAAATTCGACCCTTGAGCCATATTTTGGAGCCACATTTTGGATTTCTGCATGTATTCTCAGTTTGAAATTACGACTTTTTATACCGAAAATATGCCAATTACTGACAGAGGCGATGGGTCACATTTTGCGCAAACCCTCTCTACAGTTTTCAAAATAAGCTAAACATCCCAAATTTGACCCATGAGCCATATTTTGGAGCCAAATTCTGGCTCTCTGCACGTATTCGCAGTTTGAAATTTCGTCCTTTTATACTGAAAATATGCCAATTATTGAGAGCGGCGATAGGTTCATTTTGCCCATCTGTGCTTTTGATTGATTTGCCCATTGACCAAATTATAATAGTAGTCATATATAACCCCCCACCGAATGACAGAAGACCCAGACAGGAATATGATAGAAACAACTTGGCCACCATCAATATAATAGAGAGAGCAGCTTCTGTGGCTTGCAGGAACGGATCCAGGTTACTAATAATGGGAGACTTCAACCATGGAAAGATAGATTGGGGGAACAGAGACCCACATGGAGGCCCAGACACATGGAGAGCTAAGCTGCTGGATGTGGCAAAAAGAAACTTTTTAAGTCAGCACGTCAAGGGACCGACAAGAACGAGAGGAGGGGATGAACCAGCTTTGCTTGATCAGATATTTACCCTAAATGAGTTGGATATAAGGGAAGTTAAGTTGGAAGCCCCCTTGAGAATGAGTGATCACAGTGTATTGAGCTTTGAGTACCTGGTTGAGCTAGGAATTATCACCCCTAAAAAAGAACTGGGAAACAAAGGGCTGGCGTACCGAAAGGGAAACTATGAGGAGATGAATAAATTCCTATGGGATATACATTGGGACACAGAACTCGGAACCAAGTCCGTACAAGACATGATGGACTATGTCACCCAAAAATGTCAGGAGGCTGTAAGCAGGTTTGTCCCAGCCCAACAGGACAAAACAGAGAAGCAAAGGAAGAATCCGTGGTTTAATAGGGAATGTATGAAAGCAAAGGAGCTGAACAAAAAGGCATGGAGGAACTTCCGTAATGACAGAACACCAGAAAGTAGAGAGAGAAACCAGAGAACCAGGAACGAGTATGTTAGTGTGAGAAGAGCAGCTGAGAAAAGGTATGAAAATGATATTGCTAATAAAGCCCAGACCGAACCAAAGCTACTACACAGTCACATCAGGAGGAAGACAACAGTGAAGGAACAGGTGATGTAACTTAGGGTGGGCGAGGACAGGTACACAGAGAATGACAAAGAGGTGTGTGAAGAAACAGAACTTCTCCTCTTTTCAATATCTTACTCAGTATTTTAACGAGAAACAAATAGTTGATTGGAAATGAAGTATTTAAGGTTATTATCTAATCACTTATGTGTTTGCATCATTTTTATCGTATATATAATGAATTAATACCCATAAACTAAAAATTAAAAAAAAACGTGGAAAAACGGCAAAATATTGCCTAATTCGATGATATTTTGTTTAAATCACATAGAGGAAAAAGAGATGTTAAACGTCAAAATATTGCTAAATTCGGTGATTTTTTGTACGAAACAAAATGCAAGAAAACTTGCTTAAAATGCAATATTATGCGACATTCTGAGATTTGATGGCCAAATCACATATTGTGATACTACATGAAATAGTATCGAAATATTCGTAAAAACGAATATATTTACGTAAAATAACACTACATGAAAAAAGTCACTATTTTGCCATATATGAGGATTTTAACTTCAAATCATGGAGCGAGATTTCGTATTATTTAGATCCAAGAAAAGACATATGACAATGTTGTTCATATATACAAATGATCAAAACCAATGTGTTTTCATTAGAATTAACTAAAATGTTCCTGATTTTCAGTTTAAATTACCGATGGAAGATGTATACGAAAACCGCTCTATTCCGGCTGAAACGTCGATATATGCAATAAAAACAGAACTTCTCCCCTTTTCAATATCTTACTCAGTATTTTAACGAGAAACAAATAGTTGATTGAAAATGAAGTATTTAAGGTTATTATCTAATCAATTATGTGTTTGCATCATTTTTGCATCAGCACTCTCTTGAGCCTCTTCATCATTCTCTTGAGCCTATGCATCCCGCTCTTAAGCTTCTGCATCACTCTCTTTAGCCTCTGCAACCCTCTCTTAAGCCTCTTCATCGCTCTCTTGAGCCTCTGCATCACTCTCTTCAGCCTCTGCGTCACTCTCTTAAGCCTCTGCATCAGTCTCTTGAACCTCTGCATCCCTCTATTAAGCGTCTGCATCACTCTCTTGAGCCTCTGCATCCCTCTCTTGTGCCTCTGCATCCCTCACTTGAGCCTCTGCATCCCTCTCTTGAGCCTCTGCATCATTCTTCTAAGCCTCTCCATCCCTCACTTGAGCCTCAGCATCCCTCTCTTGATCCTCTGCATCTCTCTCCCTACAGTTTTCAAAATATCCCAAACATCCCAAATTGGACGCTTGAGCCATATTTTGGAGCCAAATTCTGGCTCTCTGCACGTATTCGCAGTTTGAAATTACGAATTCTTATACCGAAAATATGCCAACTACTGCGAGCGGCAATAGGTCACATTTTGTCCAACCCCACTGCAGTTTTCAAAATATCCCAAAAATCCCAAATTCGACCCTTGAGTCATATTTTGGAGCCAAATTTTGGCACTCTGCATGTGTTCGCAGTTTGAAATTATGACGTTTTATACCGAAAATATGCCAATTACTGAGAGCGGCAATGGGTCACACTTTGCCCAAACCCGCTGCAGTTTTCAAAATATCCCAAACATCCCAAATTCAAACCTTGAGCCATATTTTGGAGCCAAATTCTGGCTCTCTGCACGTATTCGCAGTTTGAAATTACTTCTTTTTATACCGAAAATATGCCAATTACTGAGAGCGGCGATGGGTCACATTTTGCCCAAACCCCACTGCAGTTTTCAAAATATCCCAAAAATCACAAATTCGACCCTTGAACCATATTTTGGAGCCTAATTCTGGCTCTCTGCACGTATTCGAAGTTTGAAATTTCGAATTTTGATACCAAAAATATGCCAATTACTGAAAGCAGCGATAGATCACATTTTGCCCAAATCCTCCGAGCAGTTTTCAAAATATCCTGAACATCCCAAATTGGAAGCTTGAGCCATATTTTGGAGCCAAATTCTGGCTCTCTGCACGTATTCGCAGTTTAAAATTACGAATTTTTATACCGAAAATATGCCAATTACTGAGAGTGGCGAAGGATCACATTTTCCCTAAACACTCCCAGCAGTTTTCGAAATATCCCAAACATCCCAAATTCGACCCTTGAGCCATATTTTGGAGCCACATTTTGGATTTCTGCATGTATTCTCAGTTTGAAATTACGACTTTTTATACCGAAAATATGCCAATTACTGACAGAGGCGATGGGTCACATTTTGCGCAAACCCTCTCTACAGTTTTCAAAATAAGCTAAACATCCCAAATTTGACCCATGAGCCATATTTTGGAGCCAAATTCTGGCTCTCTGCACGTATTCGCAGTTTGAAATTTCGTCCTTTTATACTGAAAATATGCCAATTATTGAGAGCGGCGATAGGTTCATTTTGCCCATCTGTGCTTTTGATTGATTTGCCCATTGACCAAATTATAATAGTAGTCATATATAACCCCCCACCGAATGACAGAAGACCCAGACAGGAATATGATAGAAACAACTTGGCCACCATCAATATAATAGAGAGAGCAGCTTCTGTGGCTTGCAGGAACGGATCCAGGTTACTAATAATGGGAGACTTCAACCATGGAAAGATAGATTGGGGGAACAGAGACCCACATGGAGGCCCAGACACATGGAGAGCTAAGCTGCTGGATGTGGCAAAAAGAAACTTTTTAAGTCAGCACGTCAAGGGACCGACAAGAACGAGAGGAGGGGATGAACCAGCTTTGCTTGATCAGATATTTACCCTAAATGAGTTGGATATAAGGGAAGTTAAGTTGGAAGCCCCCTTGGGAATGAGTGATCACAGTGTATTGAGCTTTGAGTACCTGGTTGAGCTAGGAATTATCACCCCTAAAAAAGAACTGGGAAACAAAGGGCTGGCGTACCGAAAGGGAAACTATGAGGAGATGAATAAATTCCTATGGGATATACATTGGGACACAGAACTCGGAACCAAGTCCGTACAAGACATGATGGACTATGTCACCCAAAAATGTCAGGAGGCTGTAAGCAGGTTTGTCAAAGCCCAACAGGACAAAACAGAGAAGCAAAGGAAGAATCCGTGGTTTAATAGGGAATGTATGAAAGCAAAGGAGCTGAACAAAAAGGCATGGAGGAACTTCCGTAATGACAGAACACCAGAAAGTAGAGAGAGAAACCAGAGAACCAGGAACGAGTATGTTAGTGTGAGAAGAGCAGCTGAGAAAAGGAATGAAAATGATATAGCTAATAAAGCCAAGACCGAACCAAAGCTACTACACAGTCACATCAGGAGGAAGACAACAGTGAAGGAACAGGTGATGTAACTTAGGGTGGGCGAGGACAGGTACACAGAGAATGACAAAGAGGTGTGTGAAGAAACAGAACTTCTCCTCTTTTCAATATCTTACTCAGTATTTTAACGAGAAACAAATAGTTGATTGGAAATGAAGTATTTAAGGTTATTATCTAATCAATTATGTGTTTGCATCATTTTTATCGTATATATAATGAATTAATACCCATAAACTAAAAATTAAAAAAAAACGTGGAAAAACGGCAAAATATTGCCTAATTCGATGATATTTTGTTTAAATCACATTGAGGAAAAAGAGATGTTAAACGTCAAAATATTGCTAAATTCGGTGATTTTTTGTACGAAACAAAATGCAAGAAAACTTGCTTAAAATGCAATATTATGCGACATTCTGAGATTTGATGGCCAAATCACATATTGTGATACTACATGAAATAGTATCGAAATATTCGTAAAAACGAATATATTTACGTAAAATAACACTACATGAAAAAAGTCACTATTTTACCATATATGAGGATTTTAACTTCAAATCATGGAGCGAGGTTTCGTATTATTTAGATCCAAGAAAAGACATATGACAATGTTGTTCAAATATACAAATGATAAAAACCAATGTGTTTTCATTAGAATTAACTAAAATGTTCCTGATTTTCCGTTTAAATTACCGATGGAAGATGTACACGAAAACCGCTCTATTCCGGCTGAAACGTCGATATATGCAATAAAAACAGAACTTCTCCCCTTTTCAATATCTTACTCAGTATTTTAACGAGAAACAAATAGTTGATTGAAAATGAAGTATTTAAAGTTATTATCTAATCAATTATGTGTTTGCATCATTTTTATCGTATATATAAAGAATTAATACCTATAAACTAGAAATTCAAAAAAACGTGGAAAAACGGCAAAATATTGCCTAATTCGATGATATTTTGTTTAAATCACATAGAGGAAAAAAAGATGATAAACGTCGAAATATTGCTAAATTCGGTGATTTTTCGTACGAAACAAAATGCAAGAAAACTTGCTTAAAATGCAATATTATGCGACATTCTGAGATTTGAAGGCCAAATCACATATCGTGATACAACATGAAATAGTATCGAAATATTGGTAAAAATTAATATATTTGCGTAATATCAAACTACATGATTAACGTGAAAAAGTCACTATTTTACCATATTTGAGGATTTTAACTTCAAATCATAGAGCGAGGTATCGTATTATTTAGATCCAAGAAAAGACATATGACAATGTTGTTTCCAATACAAATGATAAAAAACAATGTGTTTTCATTAGAATTTTCCGTTTATATTACCGATGGAAGATGTACACGAAAACCGCTCTATTCCGGCTGAAACGTCGATATATGCAATAAAAACAGAACTTCCCCCCTTTTCAATAACTTACTCAGTATTTTATCGAGAAACAAATAGTTGATTGAAAATGAAGTATTTAAGGTTATTATCTAATCAATTATGTGTTTGCATCATTTTTATCGTATATATAATGAATTAATACCCATAAACTGAAAATTAAAAAAAAAACGTGGAAAAACAGCAAAATATTGCCTAATTCGATAATATTTTTTTTAAATCACATAGAGGAAAAGGGGAAGATAAACGTCAAAATATTGCTAAATTCGATGATTTTTCGTACGAAACAAAATGCAAGAAAACTTGCTTAAAATGCAATATTATGCGACATTCTGAGATTTGAAGGCCAAATCACATATCGTGATACTACATGAAATAGTATCGAAATATTGGGAAAAATAAATATATTTACGTAAAATCACACTACATGAAAATATTTTATTGCATATATCGACGTTTCAGCCGGAATAGAGCGGTTTTCGTGTACATCTTCCATCGGTAATATAAACGGAAAATCAGGAACATTTTAGTTAATTCTAATGAAAACACATTGGTTTTTATCATTTGTATTGGAAACAACATTGTCATATGTCTTTTCTTGGATCTAAATAATACGAAACCTCGCTCTATGATTTGAAGTTAAAATCCTCATATATGGTAAAATAGTGACTTTTTTCACCTTTTTCATGTAGTGTGATTTTACGTAAATATATTCATTTTTACCAATATTTCGATACTATTTCATGTAGTATCACGATATGTGATTTGGCCTTCAAATCTCAGAATGTCGCATAATATTGCATTTTAAGCAAGTTTTCTTGCATTTTGTTTCGTACGAAAAATCATCGAATTTAGCAATATTTTGACGTTTATCATCCCCTTTTCCTCTATGTGATTTAAAAAAAATATCATCGAATTAGGCAATATTTTGCTGTTTTTCCACGTTTTTTTTTAATTTTCAGTTTATGGGTATTAATTCATTATATATACGATAAAAATGATGTAAACACATAATTGATTAGATAATAACCTTAAATACTTAATTTTCAATCAACTATTTGTTTCTCGATAAAATACTGAGTAAGTTATTGAAAAGGGGGGAAGTTCTGATTTTTATTGCACATATATACGCGTTTCAGCCGGAATAGAGCGGTTTTCGTGTACATTTTCCATCGGTAATATAAACGGAAAATCAGGAACATTTTAGTTAATTCTAATGAAAACACATTGGTTTTTATCATTTGTTTTGGAAACAACATTGTCATATGTCTTTTCTTGGATCTAAATAATCCGAAACCTCGCTCTATGATTTGAAGTTAAAATCCTCATATATGGTAAAATAGTGATTTTTCACATTTTTCATGTAGTGTGATTTTACGTAAATATATTCGTTTTAACCAATATTTCGATACTATTTCATGTAGTATCACGATACGTGATTTGGCCTTCAAATCTCAGAATTTCGCGTAATATTGCATTTTAAGCAAGTTTTCTTGCATTTTGTTTCGTACGAAAAATCCTCGAATTTAGCAATATTTTGACGTTTATCATCTCCTTTTACTTTATGGGAATAAACAAAATATCATCGAATTAGGCAACATTTTGCCGTTTTTCCAAGTTTTGTGAATTTTCAGTCTATGGGTATTAATTCAATAAATATACGATACAAATGATGCAAACACATAATTGATTAGAAAATAACCTTAAATACTTCATTTTCAATCAACCATTTGTTTCTCGTTGAAATACCGAGTAGGATATTGAAGAGGGGAGAAGTTCGGTTTTTATGGCATATATCGACGTTTCAGCCGGAATAGAGCGGTTTTCGTGTACATCTTCCATCGGTAATATAAACGGAAAATCAGGAACATTTTAGTTAATTCTAATGAAAACACATTGGTTTTTATCATTTGTATTGGAAACAACATTGTCATATGTCTTTTCTTGGATCTAAATAATACGAAACCTCGCTCTATGATTTGAAGTTAAAATCCTCAAATATGGTAAAATAGTGACTTTTTCACGTTAATCTTGTAGTTTGATATTACGCAAATATATTAATTTTTACCAATATTTCGATACTATTTCATGTAGTATCACGATATGTGACTTGGCCTTCAAATCTCAGAATGTCGCATAATATTGCATTTTAAGCAAGTTTTCTTGCATTTTGTTTCGTACGAAAAATCACCGAATTTAGCAATATTTTGACGTTTATCATCTCTTTTTCCTCTATGTGATTTAAACAAAATATCATTGAATTAGGCAATATTTTGCCGTTTTTCCAAGTTTTTTTGAATTTTTAGTTTATGGGTATTAATTCATTATATATACGATAAAAATGATGCAAACACATAATTGATTAGATAAAACCATAAATACTTCATTTTCAATCAACTATTTGTTTCTCGTTAAAATACTGAGTAAGATATTGAAAAGGGGAGAAGTTCTGTTTTTATTGCATATATCGACGTTTCAGCCGGAATAGAGCAGTTTTCGTGTACATCTTCCATCGGTAATTTAAACGGAAAATCAGGAACATTTTAGTTAATTCTAATGAAAACACATTGGTTTTTATCATTTGTATATTTGAACAACATTGTCATATGTCTTTTCTTGGATCTAAATAATACGAAACCTCGCTCCATGATTTGAAGTTAAAATCCTCATATATGGTAAAATAGTGACTTTTTTCATGTAGTGTTATTTTACGTAAATATATTCGTTTTTGCGAATATTTCGATACTACTTCATGTAGTATCACGATATGTGATTTGGCCTTCAAATCTCAGAATTTCGCGTAATATTGCATTTTAAGCAAGTTTTCTTGCATTTTGTTTCGTACGAAAAATCACCGAATTTAGCAATATTTTAACGTTTATCATCTCCTTTTCCTTTATGTGATTTAAACAAAATATCATCGAATTAGGCAATATTTTGCCGTTTTTCCACGTTTTTGTGAATTTTCAGTCTATGGGTATTAATTCAATAAATATACGATAAAAATGATGCAAACACATAATTGATTAGAAAATAACCTTAAATACTTCATTTTCAATCAACCATTTGTTTCTCGTTGAAATACCGAGAAGGATATTGAAGAGGGGAGAAGTTCGGTTTTTATTGCATATATCGACGTTTCAGCCGGAATAGAGCGGTTTTCGTATACATCTTCCGTCGGTAATATAAACGGAAAATCAGGAACATTTTAGTTAATTCTAATGAAAACACATTGGTTTTTATCATTTGTATTGGAAACAACATTGTCATATGTCTTTTCTTAGATCTAAATAATACGAAACCTCGCTCTATGATTTGAAGTTAAAATCCTCATATATGGTAAAATAGTGACTTTTTCACGTTAATCATGCAGTTTGATATTACGCAAATATATTAATTTTTACCAATATTTCGATACTATTTCATGTAGTATCACGATATGTGATTTGGCCTTCAAATCTCAGAATGTCGCATAATATTGCATTTTAAGCAAGTTTTCTTGCATTTTGTTTCGTACGAAAAATCACCGAATTTAGCAATATTTCGACGTTTATCATCTCTTTTTCCTCTATGTGATTTAAACAAAATATCATCGAATTAGGCAATATTTTGCCGTTTTTCCACGTTTTTTTGAATTTCTAGTTTATGGGTATTAATTCTTTATATATACGATAAAAATGATGCAAACACATAATTGGTTAGATAATAACTTTAAATACTTCATTTTCAATCAACTATTTGTTTCTCGTTAAAATACTGAGTAAGATATTGAAAAGGGGAGAAGTTCTGTTTTTATTGCATATATCGACGTTTCAGCCGGAATAGAGCGGTTTTCGTGTACATCTTCCATCGGTAATTTAAACGGAAAATCAGGAACATTTTAGTTAATTCTAATGAAAACACATTGGTTTTTATCATTTGTATATTTGAACAACATTGTCATATGTCTTTTCTTGGATCTAAATAATACGAAACCTCGCTCCATGATTTGAAGTTAAAATCCTCATATATGGTAAAATAGTGACTATTTTCATGTAGTGTTATTTTACGTAAATATATTCGTTTCTACGAATATTTCGATACTATTTCATGTAGTATCACGATATGTGATTTGCCCTTCAAATCTCAGAATTTCGCGTAATATAGCATTTTTAGCAAGTTTTCTTGCATTTTGTTTCGTACGAAAAATCACCGAATTTAGCAATATTTTGACGTTTATCATCTCCTTTTCCTCTATGTGATTTAAACAAAATATCATCGAATTAGGCAATATTTTGCCGTTTTTCCACGTTTTTGTGAATTTTCAGTCTATGGGTATTAATTCAATAAATATACGATAAAAATGATGCAAACACATAATTGATTAGAAATTAACCTTAAATACTTCATTTTCAATCAACCATTTGTTTCTCGTTGAAATACCGAGTAGGATATTGAAGAAGGGAGAAGTTCGGTTTTTATTGCATATATCGACGTTTCAGCCGGAATAGAGCGGTTTTCGTGTACATCTTCCATCGGTAATATAAACGGAAAATCAGGAACATTTTAGTTAATTCTAATGAAAACACATTGGTTTTTATCATTTGTATTGGAAACAACATTGTCATATGTCTTTTCTTGGATCTAAATAATACGAAACCTCGCTCTATGATTTGAAGTTAAAATCCTCAAATATGGTAAAATAGTGACTTTTTCACGTTAATCATGTAGTTTGATATTACGCAAATATATTAATTTTTACCAATATTTCGATACTATTTCATGTTGTATCACGATATGTGATTTGGCCTTCAAATCTCAGAATGTCGCATAATATTGCATTTTAAGCAAGTTTTCTTGCATTTTGTTTCGTACGAAAAATCACCGAATTTAGCAATATTTCGACGTTTATCATCTCTTTTTCCTCTATGTGTTTTAAACAAAATATCATCGAATTAGGCAATATTTTGCCGTTTTTCCACGTTTTTTTTTTAATTTTTAGTTTATGGGTATTAATTCATTATATATACGATAAAAATGATGCAAACACATAATTGATTAGATAATAACCTTAAATACTTCATTTTCAATCAACTATTTGTTTCTCGTTAAAATACTAAATAAGATATTGAAAAGGGGAGAAGTTCTGTTTTTATTGCATATATCGACGTTTCAGCCGGAATAGAGCAGTTTTCGTGTACATCTTCCATCGGTAATTTAAACGGAAAATCAGGAACATTTTAGTTAATTCTAATGAAAACACATTGGTTTTTATCATTTGTATATTTGAACAACATTGTCATATGTCTTTTCTTGGATCTAAATAATACGAAACCTCGCTCCATGATTTGAAGTTAAAATCCTCATATATGGTAAAATAGTGACTTTTTTCATGTAGTGTTATTTTACGTAAATATATTCGTTTTACGAATATTTCGATACTATTTCATGTAGTATCACGATATGTGATTTGGCCTTCAAATCTCAGAATTTCGCGTAATATTGCATTTTAAGCAAGTTTTCTTGCATTTTGTTTCGTACAAAAAATCACCGAATTTAGCAATATTTTAACGTTTATCATCTCCTTTTCCTTCATGTGATTTAAACAAAATATCATCGAATTAGGTAATATTTTGCCGTTTTTCCACGTTTTTGTGAATTTTCAGTCTATGGGTATTAATTCAATAAATATACGATAAAAATGATGCAAACACATAATTGATTAGAAAATAACCTTAAATACTTCATTTTCAATCAACCATTTGTTTCTCGTTAAAGTACCGAGTAGGATATTGAAGAGGGGAGAAGTTCGGTTTTTATTGCATATATCGACGTTTCAGCCGGATAAGAGCGGTTTTCGTGTACATCTTCCATCGGTAATATAAACGGAAAATCAGGAACATTTTTGTTAATTCTAATGAAAACACATTGGTTTTTATCATTTGTATTGGAAACAACATTGTCATATGTCTTTTCATGGATCTAAATAATACGAAACCTCGCTCTATGATTTGAAGTTAAAATACTCATATATGGTAAAATAGTGATTTTTTCACGTTTTTCATGTAGTGTGATTTTACGTAAATATATTCGTTTTTACCAATATTTCGATACTATTTCATGTAGTATCACGATACGTGATTTGGCCTTCAAATCTCAGAATTTCGCGTAATATTGCATTTTAAGCAAGTTTTCTTGCATTTTGTTTCGTACGAAAAATCATCGAATTTAGCAATATTTTGACGTTTATTATCTCCTTTTCCTTTATGGGAATAAACAAAATATCATCGAATTAGGCAATATTCGGCCGTTTTTCCAAGTTTTGTGAATTTTCGGTCTATGGGTATTAATTCAATAAATATACGATACAAATGATGCAAACACATAATTGATTAGATAATAACCTTAAATACTTCATTTTCAATCAACTATTTGTTTCTCGATAAAATACTGAGTAAGTTATTGAAAAGGGGGGAAGTTCTGTTTTATTGCATATATCGACGTTTCAGCCGGAATAGAGCGGTTTTCGTGTACATCTTCCATCGGTAATATAAACGGAAAATGAGGAACATTTTTGTTAATTCCAATGAAAACACATTGGTTTTTATCATTTGTATTGGAAACAACATTGTCATATATCTTTTCATGGATCTAAATAATACGAAACCTCGCTCTATGATTTGGAGTTAAAATCCTCATATATGGTAAAATAGTGATTCTTTTCACGTTTTTCATGTAGTGTGATTTTACGTAAATATATTCGTTTTTACCAATATTTCGATACTATTTCATGTAGTATCACGATACGTGATTTGGCCTTCAAATCTCAGAATTTCGCGTAATATTGCATTTTAAGCAAGTTTTCTTGCATTTTGTTTCGTACGAAAAATCATCGAATTTAGCAATATTTTGACGTTTATAATCTATTTTTCCTTTATGGGAAAAAAACAAAATATCATCGAATTAGGCAATATTTGGCCGTTTTTCCAAGTTTTGTGAATTTTCGGTCTATGGGTATTAATTCAATAAATATACGATACAAATGACGCAAACATATAATTGATTAGAAAATAACCTTAAATACTTCATTTTCAATCAACCATTTGTTTCTCGTTAAAATACTGAGTAGGATTTTGAAGAGGGGAGAAGTTCGGTTTTTATTGCATATATCGACGTTTCAGCCGGATTAGAGCGGTTTTACGTGTACATCTTCCATCTGTAATATAAACGGAAAATCAGGAACATTTTAGTTAATTCTAATGAAAACACATTGTTTTTTATCATTTGTATTGAAACAACATTGTCATATGTCTTTTCTTGGATCTAAATAATACGAAACCTCGCTCTATGATTTGAAGTTAAAATCCTCAAATATGGTAAAATAGTGACTTTTTCACGTTAATCATGTAGTTCGATATTCCGCAAATATATTAATTTTTACCAATATTTCGATACTATTTCATGTAGTATCACGATATGTGATTTGGCCTTCAAATCTTAGAATGTCGCATAATATTGCATTTTAAGGAAGTTTTCTTGCATTTTCTATCGTACGAGAAATCTCCGAATTTAGCAATATTTTGACGTTAATCATCTCTTTTTCCTCTATGTGATTTAAACAAAATATCATCGAATTAGGCAATATTTTGCCGTTTTTCCACGTTTTTTTGAATTTTTAGTTTATGGGTATTAATTCATTATATATACGACAAAAATGATGCAAATACATAATTGATTAGATATTAACCTTAAATACTTCATTTTCAATCAACTATTTGTTTCTCGTTAAAATACTGAGTAAGATATTGAAAAGGGGAGAAGTTCTGTTTTTATTGCATATATCGACGTTTCAGCCGGAATAGAGCGGTTTTCGTATACATCTTCCATCGGTAATTTAAACGGAAAATCAGGAACATTTTAGTTAATTCTAATGAAAACACATTGGTTTTTATCATTTGTATATATGAACAACATTGTCATATGTCTCTTCTTGGATCTAAATAATACGAAACCTCGCTCCATGATTTGAAGTTAAAATCCTCATATATGGCAAAATAGTGACTTTTTTCATGTAGTGTTATTTTACGTAAATATATTCGTTTTACGAATATTTCGATACTATTTCATGTAGTATCACGATATGTGATTTGGCCTTCAAATCTCAGAATTTCGCGTAATATTGCATTTTAAGCAAGTTTTCTTGCATTTTGTTTCGTACGAAAAATCACCGAATTATCAATATTTTGACGTTTATCATCTTCTTTTCCTTTATGTGAATTAAACACAATATCATCGAATTAGGCAATATTTTGCCGTTTTTCCACGTTTTTGTGAATTTTTAGTCTATGGGTTTTTATAAATTCAATAAATATACGATAAAAATGATGCAAACACATAATTGATTAGAAATTAACCTTAAATACTTCACTTTCAATCAACCATTTGTTTCTCGTTAAAATACCGAGTAGGATATTGAAGAGGGGAGAAGTTCGGTTTGTATTGCATATATCGACGTTTCAGCCGGAATAGAGCGGTTTTCGTGTACATCTTCCATCGGTAATGTAAACGGAAAATCAGGAACATTTTTGTTAATTCTAATGAAAACACATTGGTTTTTATCATTTGTATTGGAAACAACATTGTCATATATCTTTTCTTGGATCTAAATAATACGAAACCTCGCTCTATGATTTGAAGTTAAAATCCTCATATATGGTAAAATAGTGACTTTTTTCACCTTTTTCATGTAGTGTGATTTTACGTAAATATATTCATTTTTACCAATATTTCCATACTATTTCATGTAGTATCACGATATGTGATTTGGCCTTCAAATCTCAGAATGTCGCATAATATTGCATTTTAAGCAAGTTTTCTTGCATTTTGTTTCGTACGAAAAATCATCGAATTTAGCAATATTTAGACGTTTATCTTCCCCTTTTCGTCTATGTGATTTAAACAAAATATCATCGAATTAGGCAATATTTTGCTGTTTTTCCGTTTTTTTGAATTTTCAGTTTATGGGTATTAATTCATTATATATACGATAAAAATGATGCAAACACATAATTGATTAGATAATAACCTTAAATACTTCATTTTCAATCAACTATTTGTTTCTCGATAAAATACTGAGTAAGTTATTGAAAAGGGGGAAGTTCTGTTTTATTGCATATATAGACGTTTCAGCCGGAATAGAGCGGTTTTCGTGTACATCTTCCATCGGTAATATAAACGGAAAATCAGGAACATTTTAGTTAATTCTAATGAAAACACATTGGGTTTTATCATTTGTATTGGAAACAACATTGTCATATGTCTTTTCTTGGATCTAAATAATACGAAACCTCGCTCTATGATTTGAAGTTAAAATCCTCATATATGGTAAAATAGTGATTTTTTTCACGTTTTCATGTAGTGTGATTTTACGTAAATATATTCGTTTTTACCAATATTTCGATACTATTTCATGTAGTATCACGATAGGTGATGATGCCTTCAAATCTCAGAATTTCGCGTAATATTGCATTTTAAGCAAGTTTTCTTGCATTTTGTTTCGTACGAAAAATCATCGAATTTAGCAATATTTTGACGTTTATTATCTCCTTTTCCTTTATGGGAATAAACAAAATATCATCGATTTTGGCAATATTTGGCCGTTTTTCCAAGTTTTGTGATTTTTCGGCCTATGGGTATTAATTCAATAAATATACGATACAAATGATGCAAACACATAATTGATTAGAAAATAACCTTAAATACTTCATTTTCAATCAACCATTTGTTTCTCGTTAAAATACTGAGTAGAATTTTGAAGAGGGGAGAAGTTCGGTTTTTATTGCATATATCGACGTTTCAGCCGGAATAGAGCGGTTTTCGTGTACATCTTCCATCGGTAATATAAACGGAAAATCAGGAACATTTTAGTTAATTCTAATGAAAACACATTGGTTTTTATCATTTGTATTGGAAACAACATTGTCAACGGTGAAAAACCTCAAAGTTTTGCAAAACTCGATGATTTTATGTACAAAGCACAATGCAAGAAAACTTGCTTAAAAACGCAATATTATGTGAAATTCTGAGATTTGTAGGCCAAATCACATATAGTGGGACAACATGAAGTATTACCAAAATATTAGTAAATTGGGACATTTTTACCTAAAATCACTCTACATGAAAAACGTGAAAAAAGTCACTACAATACCAAATTCAAGGATTTTTACATAAATTCATAGAGGGAGGTTGCGTATTATTTTGATCATTAAAAAGGCATATGAAAACGTTATTTCCAATTCAAATGATAAAAATCAATGTGTTTTCTTTAGAATTACCTAAAATGTTCCAGAATTTTCGTGTACTCGTAAAACCGCTTTAATTCGGCTGAAATGTCGAAATATGCAATAACAACAGAAAATCTCTCCTAATCAATATCATACACACTATTTTGAAACACTTTGATGCAACCAGACCGTAAATATACGGCCAACTCGGCCAATGGGTTCCGCGCCCGCGTCGTAAATAGCCGGCCGATCTAAAAAACAACATATAAAATCCAATTCTTATTCGATTGACTTGGGGTTAGTATGAAAATGTTTGCCATTAAATTTCCGTTTTCTCTAAAAGGCACATGGGCCTGTTTGAGAAAACAGCATTGTATTGTAACTTAGAGGAGAGACTATTGAGTTGTTGACACAACGAGGCCCACTTCACACACTCTTAGTGTGGGGGGTTTAGGCAATTTGTGACTCTTCGCCGATCTCAGTAATTGGCATATTTTCGGTATAAAATGACGTAATTTCAAACCGCGAATACGTGCAGAGAGACCGAATTTGGCTCCAAAATATAGTTCGAGGGTCGAATTTGGGATGTTTGGGATATTGTGAAAAATGTAGGGAGGGTTTGGGCAAAATGTGATTCATCGCCGCTCTCAGTAATTGGCATATTTCCGGTATAAAAAGTCCTAATTTAAAACTGCGAATACGTGCAGAGAGCCAGAATTTGGATCCAAAACATGGCTCAAGGGAGGAACTTGGGATGTTTGGGATATTTTGAAAACTGCAGGGGGTTTTGGGCAAAATGTGACCTTTCACTGTTCACAGTAATTGGCATTATTTCAGTATAAAATTACGTAATTTCAAACTGCTAATACGTGCAGAGAGCCATAATTTGGCTCCAAAATATGGCTCAAGCTTCGATTTTGGGATGTTTGCGATATTTTGAAAACTGCAGAGGGGGGGGGGGGGGTTTGGTCAAAATGTGACCCATCGCCGCTCTAATTAATTGGCATATTTTCGGTATAAAAAGACGTAATTTCAAACTGCGAATACGTGCAGAGAGCCCAAATTTGGCTCCAAAATATGACTCAAGCGTCGAATTTGGGATGTTTAGGATTTTTTTTAAAACCTCTATGATTTGAGGTAAAAATCCTCGAATTTGGTAATATAGTGACTTTTTTCACGTTTTTCAAGTAGGGTGATTTTAGGTAAAAATATTCGAACTTACTGAAACAATTGAAGATACTACTTCATCTTGTCTCTCTATTTGTGATTTGGCCTACAAATCTCAGAGTTTCACATAATATTGCGTTTTTAAGCAAGTTTTCTTGCATTGTGCCTTGTACATAAAATCATCGAATTTAGCAATATTTTGAGGTTTTTCATCGTTGTTTTCTTTATGAGATTTCATCCAAATATCAACAATTTAGGTCATATTTGGTCGTTTTTCCACGTTTTCAAACATTTTCGGTTTATTGTCATTAATTCATTAAATTTACGATAAATATGATGCAAACACGTAATGAATTGCAAATTTCCCTTAAATATTTGATTTTCAATCAACTATTTGTACCTCGTTAAAATAGTGAGTAAGATATTGATTAGGAGAGATTTTGTGTTTTTATTGTATATTTCGACGTTTCTGCCGGATTAAAGCGGTTTTACGAGTACCTCTTCTTTCGGTAATATAAACGGAAATTCAGGAACATTTTAGGTAATTCTAAAGAAAGCTCATTGATTTTTATCATTTGAATTGGAAACAATGTTTCCATATGCCTTTTTAATGATCAAAATAATTCGCAACCTCGCTCTATGATTTGATGTAAAAATCCTCAAATTTGGTATTATAGTGACTTTTTTCACGTTTCCACGTAGAGTGAATATAGGTAAAAATGTTTGAATTTATTAATAGTTTGATACTACTTCATTTTGTCTCTCTGTTTGTGATTTGGACTAAAAATAGCAGAGTTTCACATAATATTGCGTTTTTAAGCAAGTATTCTTGCATTGTGCTTTGTATATAAAATCATCGAATTTACCTATACTTTGAGGTTTTTCATCGTTGTTTCCTTTATAAGATTTCATCCATACATCAACGATTTTGACAATATTTGGCCGGTTTTCCGCGTTTTCAATAATTTTCTTTTTTTTTGCCATTAATTCAATAAATTTACGACTTATATGATTCAAACACGTAAATAGTTGCAAATTAACCTTAAATACAAGATTTTCAATCAACTATTTGTACCTTGTTAAAATAGTGAGTTAGGTATTGATTAGGAGTGAAATTCTGTTTTATTGCATAATATCCCAAACATCCAAAATTCCATATATTGTAGCCAAATTCTGGTTCTCTGCACGTGTTCGCAGTTTGAAATTAGGACTTTTATTCCGAATATAAGCCAATTACTGAAAGCAGCGATGGATCACATTTTGCCCAAACCCTCCCTGCAGTTTTCAAAATATCCCAAACATCCCAAATTCGACGCTTGAGCCATATTTAGGAGCCAAATTCTGGCTCTCTGCAAATATTTGCTGTTTGAAATTACGACTTTAATACCGAAAATATGTCAATTACTGAGAGCAGCGATAGGTCACATTTTGCCCAATCCCACCCTGCAGTTTTTAAAATACCAGAAACATCCCAAATTCGACGCTTGAACCATATTTTGGAGCCAAATTCGGGTTCTCTGTACGTATTTGCAGTTTGAAATTACGTCTTTTTTTACCGAAAATATGTCAATTACTTAGAGCGGCGATGGTTCACATTTTACCCCCCCCCCCTTAAGTTTTCAAAATATCCCAAACATCCCAAATTCGACGCTTGAGCCTTATTTTGGAGCCAAATTCTGGCTCTCTGCATGTAATCGCAGTTTGAAACTATGACTTTTTATACCGAAAAAATGCAAATTATTGAAAGCGGCAATGAATCACATTTTGCCCAAACCCTCCCTGCAGTTTTCAAAATATCCTAAACATCCCAAATTCGACGCTTGAACCATATTTAGAAGCCAAATTCTGGCTCTCTGCACGTGTTCGCAGTTTGAAATTACGACATTTTATAACGAAAATATGCCAATTACTGAGAGCAGCGATGGATCACATTTTGCCCAAACTCTCCCTGCAGTTTTCAAAAGATCCAAAACTTCCCAAATCCGACCCTTGAGCTATAATTTGGAGCCAAATTCTTGCTCTCTGCACGTATTCGCAGTTTGAAATTACGAAGTTTTATACTGAAAATATGCTAATTACTGAAAGCGGCGATGGGTCACATTTGGCACGAACCCCCTCTGCAGTTTTCAAAATATCCCAAACGTCCCAAATTCGACGCTTGAGCTATATTTTGGAGCCAAATTCTGGCTTTCTTCACGTATTCGCAGTTTGAAATTACGACTTTTTATACCGAAAATATGACAAGTACTGAAAGCAGCGATAGATCACATTTAGCGCAAACCCTCCTTGCATTTTTCAAAATATCACAAACATCCAAAATTTGACGCTTGAGCCATATTTTGGAGTCAAATTCTCGCTCTTTGCAAGTATTCGCAGTTTGAAATTACGACTTTTTATACCAAAGTACGGGAATTACTGAGCGCGGCGATGGGTCACATTTTGGCCGAACCCCCCCCCCCTGCAGTTTACAAAATATCCAAAACATCCCAAATGCGACCCTTGACCCATATTTTGGAGCCAAATTTTTTCTTTCTGATCGTATTCGCAGTTTGAAATTACGACTTTTTATACCGAAATAATGCCAATTACTGAAAGCAGCGATGGATCACAATTTGCCCAAACCCTCCTTGCAGTTTTAAAAATATCCCAAACATCCCAAATTCGACCCTTGAACCATAATTTGGAATATGATTCCAATTACTGAAAGCCAATTGGCATATAAATATGCCAATTACTGAAAGCAGCGATAGATCACATTTTGCCCAAACCCTCCCTGAAATTTTCAAAATATCCCAAAAATCCCAAATTGGAGGCTTGAGCCATATTTTGGAGCCAAATTCTGGCTCTCTGCAAATATCTGCTGTTTGAAATTACGACTTTAATACCGAAAATATGTCAATTACTGAGAGCAGCGATAGGTCACATTTTGCCCAAACCCCCCCCTGCAGTTTTTAAAATACCCGAAACATCCCAAATTCGACGCTTGAGCCATATTTTGGAGCCAAATTCGGGTTGTCTGTACATATTCGCAGTTTGAATTTACGTCTTTTTTACCGAAATAATGTCAATTACTTAGAGCGGCGATGGTTCACATTTTGCCCAAACCCCCCACCCCCCTTAAGTTTTCAAAATATCGCAAACATCCCAAATTCGACGCTTGAGCCATAATTTATAGCCAAATTATTGCTCTCTGCACGCATTACCAGTTTGAAATTTCGACTTTTTATGCCGAAATAATGCCAATTACTGTGAGCGGCGAAGGGTCACGTTTTAACCAAAACCCCCTTCAGCTTTCAATATATCCCAAACATCCCAAATTCGACGATTGAGCGTTATTTTAGAGCCAAATTCTAGCTCTCTGCACGTATTCGCAGTTTTAAATTACGAATTTTATTAAAAAAAATATGCAAATTACTGAAAGCAGCGATAGATCACATTTTGCCCAAACCCTCCCTACAGTTTTCAAAATATCCCAAACATCCCAAATTGGACGCTTGAGCCATATTTTGGAGCCAAATTCTGGCTCTCTGCAAATATCTGCTGTTTGAAATTACGACTTTAATACCGAAAATATGTCAATTACTGAGAGCAGCGATAGGTCACATTTTGCCCAAACCCCCCCCTGCAGTTTTTAAAATACCCGAAACATCCCAAATTCGGCGCTTGAGCCATATTTTGGAGCCAAATTCGGGTTCTCTGTACGTATTCGCAGTTTGAAATTACATCTTTTTTTACCGAAAATATGCCAATTACTGAGAACGGCGATGGATCACATTTTGCCCAAACCCTCCCTGCAGTTTCCAAAATATCCCAAACATCCCAAATTCGAATCTTGAGCAATATTGTGGAGCCAAATTCTGGCTCTCTGCACATATTCGCAGTTTGAAATTACGACTTTAATACCGAAAATAATTCAATTACTGAGAGCTGCGATATGTCACATTTTGCCCCTTCCCCCTGCAGTTTCCAAAATAACCGCAAACATCCCAAATTCGACGCTTGAGCCATATTTTGGAGCAAAATTATGGCTCTCTGCACGTATTAGCAGTTTGAAATTTTTAATTTTTATGCCGAAATAATGACAATTACTTTGAGCGGCGAAGGGTCACATTTTAACCAAAACTCCTACAGTTTTTAAAATATCCCAAACATCCCAAATGCCACCCTTGAGACAAATTTTGGAGCCAAATTCTGGCTTTCTGCACGTATTCGCAGTTTTAAATTTGGACTTTTTATACCGAAAATATGCCAACTACTGAAAGCATCGATGGATCACATTCTGAATAAACCCTCCCTGCAGTTTTCAAAATATCCCAAACATCCCAAATTCGACGCTTGAGCCATATTTTGGAGCCAAATTCTGGCTCTCTGCACGTATTCGCAGTTTGAAATTACGACTTTTTTACCCAAAATATGCCAATTACTGAAAGCGGCAATGGATCACATTTTGCCCAAACCCTCCCTGCAGCTTTCAAAATATCCCAAAGATCCCAAATTCGACGCTTGAGCCATATTTTGGAGCAAAATTCTGGCTCACTGCTCGTATTCGCAGTTTGATATTACGACTTTTATACCAAAATACGTCAATTACTGCGAACTGCGATAGGTCACATTTTCTCATTATTGTTATAAGACCTCGTTTACTATCTAGCTCCTCCTTTGACCATGTGCTGCTTATCGGTGGACTGTATGCATTTATGATCATTAGTTTATCATCCTCATGGCAGATCTCTAGTGCTATTATGTCAACTTCTTTTCGATTGGCAGTCATTATTTCGTTCACCTTTAGGTGTTCTTTCACCAGCACAGCAACGCCACCGCCTTTCCTAATTTTTCTCTCCCGTCTCCAAATTGAGTAGCCCTTCTGGAATATGACTTCAATTAAAATAACATCTTCAAGTTTTGTCTCCGTGAGTGCAACAATGTCTGGTGTCTGCAGCTGTATTACATCACTTAACTCCAGTATCTTCGATCTTACTCCATCTATGTTGGTGTATGCAATCTTCAGGAACTTGTTCCCCCTCTTCTTACTTTTCACTCCCCCTCTCTCTAATGATTTTGTTGGTTTGCCTTTATATACCACTTTACTGGTCTGCCTACCCCTATCACTTTGTAGAAAAAAGAATTGATTTCTTCTTCATTCATGCTTTCATTTAAACATTTTGACTCGGCGCGGTTCAGTTTCAGCTTCTCTCTATCTTCTTTTGAAAGATCTCGTCGTAACAACCACACTTTCCCATCCTCATCACTTTGTAATTTTCTAGCACTCCTTAGTACTTCTTCCATCTCCATGTGTGTGTGTGTGTGTGTGTGTGTGTGTGTGTGTGTGTGTGAGTGTGTGTGTGTGTGTGTGTGTGTGTGTGTGTGTGTGTGTGTGTGTGTGTGTGTGTGTGTGTGTGTGTGTGTGTGTGTGTGTGTGTGTGTGTGTGTGTGTGTGTGTGTGTGTGTGTGTGTGTGTGTGTGTGTGTGTGTGTGTGTGTGTGTGTGTGTGTGTGTGTGTTTGCGTGTGTGTTACCATCTGTGAAGAAAATGTCTGTAACCATTTGTCATTCCATTTTCTTTCTGCCTGCCTGCCTGCCTGCTAAAACTTACCCACTCAATATGCTGTTGAATATCAATCTCCAGTGCTCAACTACCGTTAATTCATTCAATATTAAACAAATGAAGTCATTAAAAAATCTTTAAACATTTCCAGCACCTACATTCGTTTTAACATGAATCACAGTAACTAATATACTCAACTCAGTCACAAATACTTTTCTTATTCCTTCCTAAACACCTCACCGTACATAACCTATCTCAAAAAATTAAGTTTTAATACCAAACTGCCAACCCTCCCTCCCTTCCCCCCCCCCACCAACCCAGGATGACCCACGGTAGCTCCTCTGGACCCCGCCCTACCAACAACCTCCCCACAACGGTGGCCGCCATATCCCTACCCCCATTTCACCCCCAGTGTTACCCCCCCCCCCTCCCCGTCAAACAGAGAAAATGGCGCCGATAACGCTATACTTACTCAGCCAACACGTTCGCCTCATTTGGACATACAACACAAAATATTAATTAATACAAACGTTTAAACATTCACATGTCAGTAAGCTAGCCTAAATTCTCCTATATTCATTCATTCATGACACTGCTTCACTGGACTGCAACCTCATCGAATAACGCTGCCATTTATTTCTAACTGTCATCACAAACTCACAATTTCACATGTCAATCATTGCAATTGTTTATAAATAGAAACTAACTAACCCTGCTTGCTCTGAGGTATAAATACAGGTGCCAAATTTTATTCAGAAGGCAACTCCAGCGTGGCCTAGTCGGATAGAACATGTTCTTAATCCGGATAGACCTGCGTTCGAGCCTGTCGCAACGGATGCAACTACAGGGCACAGATAGATTTCTGTGATGTCCTCTTCTGTAGGAGCATCAGTTTCGATAGATTCTCTGGATAGCCGAAGATTGATTGACTGATCCCTTGGAATGTGGGGAAGGGTTGAAATCCGGGGGCCCACGGACGGATACCTGGATCCACTGACCTCGGGCAGGTCTTTCAATTCACCTGGATTTCAGGTGAGGAGAAGGGAGGCAATTTGGGTCGACACAAATGGCTTCCTGGACCCAGAACTCCATGGATACACGTGTCCGTGTATCCTTGGATACATGTCCGTGTATCACAGACAAGCATAGAGTCACACGGGTTGATCACACGGATACATTTCCGTGTGATCCGTGAATCCGTGTGATACTTGATTCGAACCTAGGTGGGTGGGGGAGGTGATAAGGGAGGCAGTTTGAGGGGACACAAATAGCTTCCTGGACCCAGAACCCCATGGATAACTATAAACATAAACATAAACAGGTTACGAAATCCCATAAGATAAGATACACGGACATACATAATATACACGGAAATCCCTCGGATCGGATCGGATCGGATCGGATAGGTTCGTGTCACAGGTAACAGGGGCGACGGAAGGGAGGGAGGAAGAGAGGGAGGGTATAATTAAATTTCAATTATCAATTTTATTAATTACAATTAAATCAATTTAAATTAATTTAACTCAATTTAATTGGATTAACATCTAGTTAAATTTAGGATTTAAGTCTTAATTTAAATGAGTTTAAATCTAGGGAGGGAAGGAGGGAGGGAGGATTATTTTCTGTTGTTAGGTCAGCATAGGCCAACATATGCTAACCTAACCAACCTAAACTAACCTAACTAATATAACCACCCTTTTTTAAACCTTTTTATCCTGCTGGATCGAGCATTAATGTGCATTAAATTATAAAATTTAATTAAATTATTAAATTATTAAATTATTAGCATTAAAGCATGAATGGGATCTATGTGTGTGTACTCACACATAGGTGAGTACACATAAATGAATGGTTTATTCTTCCTTTTCCGTTTAAGTTCCTTCTCGTCTCACAATCGGGGATTCAAGGGTTCGAATCCTGGTCGGACAGGGTTGTAAGTGTTGGTAGCGTTTCCTTTCACCCAATGCCGCTATTCACCTAGAAGTAAATAGTGAGTTACTTACATCCTGGTGAGTGAGTGAGGGTTAGTCACTAGTTGGACCTTGTTGTTATAAGCCTAACATATGTATATATAAACTGCTTGTTTCACGACTCAGTGATTTTACATGTCTTGACTAAATGAAGCCTAAGAGAGCATATCCAAGAACTAAAATTTGCCCATTTTAGTTTATTTTTACTTTTAAATTATTTGAATTTATGCTAAGGCCATTTATGCTTTGAAGAGATTTGCTTAGGTTCTTTAATTACCGGTAGGTTGGTGGCATTTATATGCAATTTGAGCGAGATCAATAGCATCCCAACATTTCCATTTTGGAGAAATACTCCATTTGTTGTTGGTTTGAGTAAATAGTTGCTATAAGCACTATCATTAATGGAGAATTGGCTGGTATGTGTGAGTAAACTCCATTATGCAGTTTTAGGTTAGTTTGGGTTACAGGTTAAGTTAGGTTTTAGGTGACGGTGTTCAGGTTTGGTTAGGTGAAAGGTTGATGATTAGGTGACACACACAACCCTGTGTGTGTGTGTGTGTGTGTGTGTGTTCGTGTATGTGTGTGTGTGTGTGTGTGTGTGTGTGTATACTCACCTTGTTGTACTCACCTAGTTGTGCTTGCGGGGGTTGAGCTCTGGTTCTTTGGTCCCACCTCTCAACCGTCAATCAACAGGTGTACAGGTTCCTGAGCCTATTGGGCTCTATCATATCTACACTTGAAACTGTGTATGGAGTCAGCCTCCACCACAATACTTCCTAATGCATTCCATTTGCCAACCACTCTGACACTAAAAAAGTTCTTTCTAATATCTCTGTGGCTCATTTGGGCACTCAGTTTCCACCTGTGTCCCCTAGTGCGTGTGCCCCTTGTGTTAAATAGTCTGTCTTAATCAACCCTGTCGATTCCCTTGAGAATCTTGAATGTGGTGATCATGTCCCCCCTAACTCTTCGGTCTTCCAACGAAGTGAGGTTCAATTCCCGTAGTCTCTCCTCGTAGCTCATACTTCTCAGCTCGGGTACTAGTCTGGTGGCAAACCTTTGAACCTTTTCCAGTTTAGTCTTATGCTTGACTAGATATGGACTCCATGCTGGAGCCGCATACTCCAGGATTGGTCTGACATATGTGGTATATAATGTTCTGAAAGATTCATTACACAAGTTTCTAAAGGCCGTTCTTATGTTAGCCAACTTGGCATATGCTGCTGATGTTATCCTCTGTATATGAGCTTTAGGGGACAGGTCTGGCGTGATATCAGCCCCCAGGTCTTTCTCTCTCTCTGACTCTTGAAGTATTTCATCTCCCAAGTGATACCTTGTATCTGGTCTCCTGCTTACTACCCCTATCTTCATTACATTACATTTGCTTGGGTTAAACTCTAACAGCCATTTGTTCGACCATTCCTGCAGCTGGTCCAGGTCTTCTTGCTGTTGAATATCAAACTACATGATTAACGTGAAAAAGTCACTATTTTACCATATTTGAGGATTTTAACTTCAAATCATAGAGCGTGGTTTCGTATTATTTAGATCCAAGAAAAGACATATGACAATGTTGTTTCCAATACAAATGATAAAAACCAATATGTTTTCATTAGAATTAACTAAAATATTCCTGATTTTCCGTTTATATTACCGATGGAAGATGTACACGAAAACCGCTCTATTCCGGCTGAAACGTCGATATATGCAATAAAAACAGAACTTCTCCCCTTTTCAATATCTTACACATTATTTTAACGAGAAACAAATAGTTGATTGAAAATGAAATATTTAAGGTTATTATCTAATCAATTATGTTTTTGCATCATTTTTATCGTATATATAATGAATTAATACCCATAAACTGAAAGTTCAAAAAAATGTGGAAAAACGGCAAAATATTGCATAATTCTATGATATTTTGTTTAAATCACATAGAGGAAAAAGAGATGATAAACGTCAAAATATTGCTAAATTCGGTGATTTTTCGTACGAAACAAAATGCAAGAAAACTTGTTTAAAATGCAATATTATGCGAAATTCTGAGATTTGAAGGCCAAATCATATATCGTGATACTACATGAAATAGTATCGAAATATTGTTAAAACGAATATATTTACGTAAAATCACACTACATGAAAAAAGTCACTATTTTGTCATATATAGGGATTTTAACTTCAAATCATGGAGCGAGGTTTCGTATTATTTAGATCCAAGAAAAGACATATGACAATGTTGTTTTCATATACAAATGATAAAAACCAATGTGTTTTCATTAGAATTAACTAAAATGTTCCTGATTTTCCGTTTATATTACCAATGGAAGATGTTCACGAAAACCGCTCTATTCCGGCTGAAACGTCGATATATGCAATAAAAACAGAACTTCCCTTTTTAATATCTTACTCAGTATTTTAACGAGAAACAAATAGTTGATTGAAAATGAAGTATTTAAGGTTATTATCTAATCAATTATGTGTGTGCATCATTTTTATCGTATATATAATGAATAAACTGAAAATTCTAAATTCTAAACTGAAAATTCCATAAACTGAAAATTCACAGAAACGTGGAAAAACGGAAAAATATTGCCTAATTCGATGATATTTTGTTTAAATCACATAAAGGAAAAGGAGATGATAAACGTCAAAATATTGCTAAATTCGGTGATTTTTCGTACGAAACAAAATGCAAGAAAACTATCTTAAATTGCAATATTATGCGACATTCTGAGATTTGAAGGCCAAATCACATATCGTGATACTACATGAAATAGTATCGAAATATTGGTAAAAATTAATATATTTGCGTAATATCAAACTACATGATTAACGTGAAAAAGTCACTATTTTACCATATTTGAGGATTTTAACTTCAAATCATAGAGCGAGGTTTCGTATTACTTAGATCCAAGATAAGACATATGACAATGTTGTTTCCAATACAAATGATAAAAACTAATGTGTTTTCATTAGTTTTCATTCATCTAATGTGTTTTCATTAGAATTAACTAAAATGTTCCTGATTTTCCGTTTATATTACCGATGGAAGATGTACACGAAAAGCGCTCTATGAAACGTCGTTATATGCAATAAAAACAGAACTTCTCGCCTTTTAAATATTTTACTCAGAATTTTGACGAGAAACAAATAGTTGATTGAAAATGAAGTATTTAAGGTTATTATCTAATCAATTATATGTTTTCATCATTTTTATCGTATATATAATGAATTAATACCCATAAACTGAAAATTCAAAAAAACGTGGAAAAACGGCAAAATGTTGCCTAATTCGATGATTTTTTGTTTAAATCACATAGAGGAAAAAGAGATGATAAACGTCAAAATATTGCTAAATTCGGTGATTTTTCGTACGAAACAAAATGCAAGAAAACTTCCTTAAAACGCAATATTATGCGATATTCTGAGATTTGAAGGCCAAATTACATATCGTGATACTACATGAAATAGTATCGAAATATTGGTAAAAATGAATATATTTACGTAAAATCAAACTACATGATTAACGTGAAAAAGTCACTATTTTACCATATTTGAGGATTTTAACTTCAAATCATAGAGCGTGGTTTCGTATTATTTAGATCCAAGAAAAGACATATGACAATGTAGTCTTCATATACAAATGATAAAAACCAATGTGTTTTCATTAGAATTAAATAAAATGTTCCTGATTTTCCGTTTATATTACCGATGGAAGATGTACCCGAAAACCGCTCTATTCCGGCTGAAACTTCGATATATGAGGTATTTAAGGTTATTATCCAATCAATTATGTGTTTGCATCATTTTTATCGTATATATAATGAATTAATACCCATAAATTGAAAATTCACTAAAACGTGGAAAAACGGCAAAATATTGCCTAATTCGATGATATTTTGTTTAAATCACATAGAGGAAAAGGGGATGATAAACGTCAAAATATTGCTAATTTCGATGATTTTTCGTTCGAAACAAAATGAAAGAAAACTTGCTTAAAATGCAATATTACGCGAAATTCTGAGATTTGAAGGCCAAATAACCTATCGTGATACTACATGAAATAGTATCGAAATATTCGTAAAAACGAATATATTTACGTAAAATAACACTACATGAAAAAAGTCACTATTTTACCATATATGAGGATTTTAACTTCAAATCATGGAGCGAGGTTTCGTATTATTTAGATCCAAGAAAAGACATATGACAATGTTGTTCAAATATCCAAATGATAAAAACCAATGTGTTTTCATTAGAATTAACTAAAATGTTCCTGATTTTCCGTTTATATTACCAATGGAAGATGTACACGAAAACCGCTCTATTCCGGCTGAAACGTCTATATATGCAATAAAACAGAACTTCCCCCCTTTTCAATAACTTACTCAGTATTTTATCGAGAAACAAATAGTTGATTGAAAATGAAGTATTTAAGGTTATTATCTAATCAATTATGTGTTTGCATCATTTTTATCGTATATATAATGAATTAATACCCATAAACTGAAAATTCAAAAAAACGGAAAAACTGCAAAATATTGCCTAATTCGATGATATTTTGTTTAAATCACATAGACGAAAAGGGGATGATAAACGTCAAAATATTGCTAAATTCGATGATTTTTCGTACGAAACAAAATGCAAGAAAACTTGCTTAAAATGCAATATTATGCGACATTCTGAGATTTGAAGGCCAAATCACATATCGTGATACTACATGAAATAGTGTGGAAATA
Organism: Procambarus clarkii; assembly: GCF_040958095.1. Classification (NCBI taxonomy): domain Eukaryota; kingdom Metazoa; phylum Arthropoda; class Malacostraca; order Decapoda; family Cambaridae; genus Procambarus; species Procambarus clarkii. The sequence goes on from NC_091177.1 coordinate 20,259,464, forward strand.
TTGGTAAAAATGAATATATTTACGTAAAATCACACTACATGAAAAAGGTGAAAAAAGTCACTATTTTACCATATATGAGGATTTTAACTTCAAATCATAGAGCGAGGTTTCGTATTATTTAGATCCAAGAAAAGATATATGACAATGTTGTTTCCAATACAAATGATAAAAACCAATGTGTTTTCATTAGAATTAAATAAAATGTTCCTGATTTTCCGTTTATATTACCGATGGAAGATGTACACGAAAACCGCTCTATTCCGGCTGAAACGTCGATATATGCAATACAAACCGAACTTCTCCCCTCTTCAATATCCTACTCGGTATTTTAACGAGAAACAAATGGTTGATTGAAAGTGAAGTATTTAAGGTTAATTTCTAATCAATTATGTGTTTGCATCATTTTTATCGTATATTTATTGAATTTATACCCATAGACTGAAAATTCACAAAAACGTGGAAAAACGGCAAAATATTGCCTAATTCGATGATATTGTGTTTAATTCACATAAAGGAAAAGGAGATGATAAACGTCAAAATATTGATAATTCGGTGATTTTTCGTACGAAACAAAATGCAAGAAAACTTGCTTAAAATGCAATATTACGAGAAATTCTGAGATTTGAAGACCAAATCACATATCGTGATACTACATGAAATAGTATCGAAATATTCGTAAAACGAATATATTTACGTAAAATAACACTACATGAAAAAAGTCACTATTTTGCCATATATGAGGATTTTAACTTCAAATCATGGAGCGAGGTTTCGTATTATTTAGATCCAAGAAAAGACATATGACAATGTTGTTCATATATACAAATGATAAAAACCGATGTGTTTTCATTAGAATTAACTAAAATGTTCCTGATTTTCCGTTTAAATTACCGATGGAAGATGTATACGAAAACCGCTCTATTCCGGCTGAAACGTCGATATATGCAATAAAAACAGAACTTCTCCTCTTATCAATATCTGACTCAGTATTTTAACGAGAAACAAATAGTTGATTGAAAATGAAGTATTTAAGGTTATTATCTAATCAATTATGTGTTTGCATCATTTTTATCGTATATATAATGAATTAATACCCATAAACTAAAAATTCAAAAAAACGTGGAAAAACGGCAAAATATTGCCTAATTCGATGATATTTTGTTTAAATCACATAGAGGAAAAAGAGATGATGAACGTCAAAATATTGCTAAATTCGGAGATTTTTCGTACGATACAAAATGCAAGAAAACTTTCTTAAAATGCAATATTATGCGACATTCTGAGATTTGGAGGCCAAATCACATATCGTGATACTACATGAAATAGTATCGAAATATTGGTAAAAATTAATATATTTGCGGAATATCGAACTACATGATTAACGTGAAAAAGTCACTATTTTACCATATTTGAGGATTTTAACTTCAAATCATAGAGCGAGGTTTCGTATTATTTAGATCCAAGAAAAGACATATGACAATGTTGTTTCAATACAAATGATAAAAAACAATGTGTTTTCATTAGAATTAACTAAAATGTTCCTGATTTTCCGTTTATATTACAGATGGAAGATGTACACGTAAAACCGCTCTAATCCGGCTGAAACGTTGATATATGCAATAAAAACCGAACTTCTCCCCTCTTCAAAATCCTACTCAGTATTTTAACGAGAAACAAATGGTTGATTGAAAATGAAGTATTTAAGGTTATTTTCTAATCAATTATATGTTTGCATCATTTGTATCGTATATTTATTGAATTAATACCCATAGACCGAAAATTCACAAAACTTGGAAAAACGGCCAAATATTGCCTAATTCGATGATATTTTGTTTATTCCCATAAAGGAAAAATAGATGATAAACGTCAAAATATTGCTAAATTCGATGATTTTTCGTACGAAACAAAATGCAAGAAAACTTGCTTAAAATGCAATATTTCGCGAAATTCTGAGATTTGAAGGCCAAATCACGTACCGTGATACTACATGAAATAGTATCGAAATATTGGTAAAAACGAATATATTTACGTAAAATCACACTACATGAAAACGTGAAAAAAATCACTATTTTACCATATATGAGGATTTTAACTTCAAATCATAGAGCGAGGTTTCGTATTATTTTGATCCATGAAAAGACATATGACAATGTTGTTTCCAATACAAATGATAAAAACCAATGTGTTTTCATTAGAATTAACTAAAATGTTCCTGATTTTCCGTTTATATTACCGATGGAAGATGTACACGAAAACCGCTCTATTCCGGCTGATACGTCTATATATGCAATAAAACAGAACTTCCCCCCTTTTCAATAACTTACTCACTATTTAATCGAGAAACAAATAGTTGATTGAAAATGAAGTATTTAAGGTTATTATCTAATCAATTATGTGTTTGCATCATTTTTATCGTATATATATTGAATTAATACCCATAAACTGAAAATTCAAAAAAACGGAAAAACAGCAAAATATTGCCTAATTCGATGATATTTTGTTTAAATCACATAGACGAAAAGGGGATGATAAACGTCAAAATATTGTTAAATTCGATGATTTTTCGTACGAAACAAAATGCAAGAAAACTTGCTTAAAATGCAATATTATGCGACATTCTGAGATTTGAAGGCCAAATCACATATCGTGATACTACATGAAATAGTATGGAAATATTGGTAAAAATGAATATATTTACGTAAAATCACACTACATGAAAAAGGTGAAAAAAGTCACTCTTTTACCATATATGAGGATTTTAACTTCAAATCATAGAGCGAGGTTTCGTATTATTTAGATCCAAGAAAAGATATATGACAATGTTGTTTCCAATACAAATGATAAAAACCAATGTGTTTTCATTAGAATTAACTAAAATGTTCCTGATTTTCCGTTTATATTACCGATGGAAGATGTACACGAAAACCGCTCTATTCCGGCTGAAACGTCGATATATGCAATACAAACCGAACTTCTCCCCTCTTCAATATCATACTCGGTATTTTAACGAGAAACAAATGGTTGATTGAAAGTGAAGTATTTAAGGTTAATTTCTAATCAATTATGTGTTTGCATCATTTTTATCGTATAATTATTGAATTTATACCCATAGACTGAAAATTCACAAAAACGTGGAAAAACGGCAAAATTTTGCCTAATTCGATGATATTGTGTTTAATTCACATAAAGGAAAAGGAGATGATAAACGTCAAAATATTGCTAAATTCGGTGATTTTTCGTAGGAAACAAAATGCAAGAAAACTTGCTTAAAATGCAATATTACGCGAAATTCTGAGATTTGAAGGCCAAATCACATATCGTGATACTACATGAAATAGTATCGAAATATTCGTACAACGAATATATTTACGTAAAATAACACTACATGAAAAAAGTCACTATTTTGCCATATATGAGGATTTTAACTTCAAATCATGGAGCGAGGTTTCGTATTATTTAGATCCAAGAAAAGACATATGACAATGTTGTTCATATATACAAATGATAAAAACCAATCTGTTTTCATTAGAATTAACTAAAATGTTCCTGATTTTCCGTTTAAATTACCGATGGAAGATGTATACGAAAACCGCTCTATTCCGGCTGAAACGTCGATATATGCAATAAAAACAGAACTTCTCCCCTTTTCAATATCTTACTCAGTATTTTAACGAGAAACAAATAGTTGATTGAAAATGAAGTATTTAAGGTTATTATCTAATCAATTATGTGTTTGCATCATTTTTGCATCAGCACTCTCTTGAGCCTCTTCATCATTCTCTTGAGCCTATGCATCCCGCTCTTAAGCTTCTGCATCACTCTCTTTAGCCTCTGCAACCCTCTCTTAAGCCTCTTCATCACTCTCTTCAGCCTCTGCATCACTCTCTTCAGCCTCTGCGTCACTCTCTTAAGCCTCTGCATCACTCTCTTGAACCTCTGCATCCCTCTATTATGCGTCTGCATCACTCTCTTGAGCCTCTGCATCCCTCTCTTGTGCCTCTGCATCCCTCACTTGAGCCTCTGCATCCCTCTCTTGAGCCTCTGCATCATTCTTCTAAGCCTCTCCATCCCTCACTTGAGCCTCAGCATCCCTCTCTTGATCCTCTGCATCTCTCTCCCTACAGTTTTCAAAATATCCCAAACATCCCAAATTGGACGCTTGAGCCATATTTTGGAGCCAAATTCTGGCTCTCTGCACGTATTCGCAGTTTGAAATTACGAATTCTTATACCGAAAATATGCCAACTACTGCGAGCGGCAATAGGTCACATTTTGTCCAACCCCACTGCAGTTTTCAAAATATCCCAAAAATCCCAAATTCGACCCTTGAGTCATATTTTGGAGCCAAATTTTGGCACTCTGCATGTGTTCGCAGTTTGAAATTATGACGTTTTATACCGAAAATATGCCAATTACTGAGAGCGGCAATGGGTCACACTTTGCCCAAACCCGCTGCAGTTTTCAAAATATCCCAAACATCCCAAATTCAAACCTTGAGCCATATTTTGGAGCCAAATTCTGGCTCTCTGCACGTATTCGCAGTTTGAAATTACATCTTTTTATACCGAAAATATGCCAATTACTGAGAGCGGCGATGGGTCACATTTTGCCCAAACCCCACTGCAGTTTTCAAAATATCCCAAAAATCACAAATTCGACCTTTGAACCATATTTTGGAGCCTAATTCTGGCTCTCTGCACGTATTCGCAGTTTGAAATTTCGAATTTTGATACCAAAAATATGCCAATTACTGAAAGCAGCGATAGATCACATTTTGCCCAAATCCTCCGAGCAGTTTTCAAAATATCCTGAACATCCCAAATTGGAAGCTTGAGCCATATTTTGGAGCCAAATTCTGGCTCTCTGCACGTATTCGCAGTTTAAAATTACGAATTTTTATACCGAAAATATGCCAATTACTGAGAGTGGCGAAGGATCACATTTTCCCTAAACACTCCCAGCAGTTTTCGAAATATCCCAAACATCCCAAATTCGACCCTTGAGCCATATTTTGGAGCCACATTTTGGATTTCTGCATGTATTCTCAGTTTGAAATTACGACTTTTTATACCGAAAATATGCCAATTACTGACAGAGGCGATGGGTCACATTTTGCGCAAACCCTCTCTACAGTTTTCAAAATAAGCTAAACATCCCAAATTTGACCCTTGAGCCATATTTTGGAGCCAAATTCTGGCTCTCTGCACGTATTCGCAGTTTGAAATTACGTCCTTTTATACTGAAAATATGCCAATTACTGAGAGCGGCGATAGGTCCATTTTGCCCATCTGTGCTTTTGATTGATTTGCCCATTGACCAAATTATAATAGTAGTCATATATAACCCCCCACCGAATGACAGAAGACCCAGACAGGAATATGATAGAAAGAACTTGGCCACCATCAATATAATAGAGAGAGCAGCTTCTGTGGCTAGCAGGAACGGATCCAGGTTACTAATCATGGGAGACTTCAACCATGGAAAGATAGATTGGGGGAACAGAGACCCACATGGAGGCCCAGACACATGGAGAGCTAAGCTGCTGGATGTGGCAACAAGAAACTTTTTAAGTCAACACGTCAAGGGACCGACAAGAACGAGAGGAGGGGATGAACCAGCTTTGCTTGATCAGATATTTACCCTAAATGAGTTGGATATAAGGGAAGTTAAGTTGGAAGCCACCTTGGGAATGAGTGATCACAGTGTATTGAGCTTTGAGTACCTGGTTGAGCTAGGAATTATCACCCCTAAAAAAGAACTGGGAAACAAAGGGCTGGCGTACCGAAAGGGAAACTATGAGGAGATGAATAAATTCCTATGGGATATACATTGGGACACAGAACTCGGAACCAAGTCCGTACAAGACATGATGGACTATGTCACCTAAAAATGTCAGGAGGCTGTAAGCAGGTTTGTCCCAGCCCAACAGGACAAAACAGAGAAGCAAAGGAAGAATCCGTGGTTTAATAGGGAATGTATGAAAGCAAAGGAGCTGAACAAAAAGGCATGGAGGAACTTCCGTAATGACAGAACACCAGAAAGTAGAGAGAGAAAACAGAGAACCAGGAACGAGTATGTTAGTGTGAGAAGAGCAGCTGAGAAAAGGTATGAAAATGATATAGCTAATAAAGCCAAGACCTAACCAAAGCTACTACACAGTCACATCAGGAGGAAGACAACAGTGAAGGAACAGGTGATGTAACTTAGGGTGGGCGAGGACAGGTACACAGAGAATGACAAAGAGGTGTGTGAAGAAACAGAACTTCTCCTCTTTTCAATATCTTACTCAGTATTTTAACGAGAAACAAATAGTTGATTGGAAATGAAGTATTTAAGGTTATTATCTAATCAATTATGTGTTTGCATCATTTTTATCGTATATATAATGAATTAATACCCATAAACTAAAAATTAAAAAAAAACGTGGAAAAACGGCAAAATATTGCCTAATTCGATGATATTTTGTTTAAATCACATAGAGGAAAAAGAGATGTTAAACGTCAAAATATTGCTAAATTCGGTGATTTTTCGTACGAAACAAAATGCAAGAAAACTTGCTTAAAATGCAATATTATGCGACATTCTGAGATTTGATGGCCAAATCACATATTGTGATACTACATGAAATAGTATCGAAATATTCGTAAAAACGAATATATTTACGTAAAATAACACTACATGAAAAAAGTCACTATTTTACCATATATGAGGATTTTAACTTCAAATCATGGAGCGAGGTTTCGTATTATTTAGATCCAAGAAAAGACATATGACAATGTTGTTCAAATATACAAATGATAAAAACCAATGTGTTTTCATTAGAATTAACTAAAATGTTCCTGATTTTCCGTTTAAATTACCGATGGAAGATGTACACGAAAACCGCTCTATTCCGGCTGAAACGTCGATATATGCAATAAAAACAGAACTTCCCCCCTTTTCAATAACTTACTCAGTATTTTATCGAGAAACAAATAGTTGATTGAAAATGAAGTATTTAAGGTTATTATCTAATCAATTATGTGTTTGCATTATTTTTATCGTATATATAATGAATTAATACCCATAAACTGAAAATTCAAAAAAACGGAAAAACTGCAAAATATTGCCTAATTCGATGATATTTTGTTTAAATCACATAGACGAAAAGGGGATGATAAACGTCAAAATATTGCTAAATTCGATGATTTTTCGTACGAAACAAAATGCAAGAAAACTTGCTTAAAATGCAATATTATGCGACATTCTGAGATTTGAAGGCCAAATCACATATCGTGATACTACATGAAATAGTGTGGAAATATTGGTAAAAATGAATATATTTACGTAAAATCACACTACATGAAAAAGGTGAAAAAAGTCACTATTTTACCATATATGAGGATTTTAACTTCAAATCATAGAGCGAGGTTTCGTATTATTTAGATCCAAGAAAAGATATATGACAATGTTGTTTCCAATACAAATGATAAAAACCAATGTGTTTTCATTAGAATTAAATAAAATGTTCCTGATTTTCCGTTTATATTACCGATGGAAGATGTACACGAAAACCGCTCTATTCCGGCTGAAACGTCGATATATGCAATACAAACCGAACTTCTCCCCTCTTCAATATCCTACTCGGTATTTTAACGAGAAACAAATGGTTGATTGAAAGTGAAGTATTTAAGGTTAATTTCTAATCAATTATGTGTTTGCATCATTTTTATCGTATATTTATTGAATTTATACCCATAGACTGAAAATTCACAAAAACGTGGAAAAACGGCAAAATATTGCCTAATTCGATGATATTGTGTTTAATTCACATAAAGGAAAAGGAGATGATAAACGTCAAAATATTGATAATTCGGTGATTTTTCGTACGAAACAAAATGCAAGAAAACTTGCTTAAAATGCAATATTACGAGAAATTCTGAGATTTGAAGGCCAAATCACATATCGTGATACTACATGAAATAGTATCGAAATATTCGTAAAACGAATATATTTACGTAAAATAACACTACATGAAAAAAGTCACTATTTTGCCATATATGAGGATTTTAACTTCAAATCATGGAGCGAGGTTTCGTATTATTTAGATCCAAGAAAAGACATATGACAATGTTGTTCATATATACAAATGATAAAAACCGATGTGTTTTCATTAGAATTAACTAAAATGTTCCTGATTTTCCGTTTAAATTACCGATGGAAGATGTATACGAAAACCGCTCTATTCCGGCTGAAACGTCGATATATGCAATAAAAACAGAACTTCTCCCCTTATCAATATCTTACTCAGTATTTTAACGAGAAACAAATAGTTGATTGAAAATGAAGTATTTAAGGTTATTATCTAATCAATTATGTGTTTGCATCATTTTTATCGTATATATAATGAATTAATACCCATAAACTAAAAATTCAAAAAAACGTGGAAAAACGGCAAAATATTGCCTAATTCGATGATATTTTGTTTAAATCACATAGAGGAAAAAGAGATGATGAACGTCAAAATATTGCTAAATTCGGAGATTTTTCGTACGATACAAAATGCAAGAAAACTTTCTTAAAATGCAATATTATGCGACATTCTGAGATTTGGAGGCCAAATCACATATCGTGATACTACATGAAATAGTATCGAAATATTGGTAAAAAATAATATATTTGCGGAATATCGAACTACATGATTAACGTGAAAAAGTCACTATTTTACCATATTTGAGGATTTTAACTTCAAATCATAGAGCGAGGTTTCGTATTATTTAGATCCAAGAAAAGACATATGACAATGTTGTTTCAATACAAATGATAAAAAACAATGTGTTTTCATTAGAATTAACAAAAATGTTCCTGATTTTCCGTTTATATTACAGATGGAAGATGTACACGTAAAACCGCTCTAATCCGGCTGAAACGTCGATATATGCAATAAAAACCGAACTTCTCCCCTCTTCAAAATCCTACTCAGTATTTTAACGAGAAACAAATGGTTGATTGAAAATGAAGTATTTAAGGTTATTTTCTAATCAATTATATGTTTGCATCATTTGTATCGTATATTTATTGAATTAATACCCATAGACCGAAAATTCACAAAACTTGGAAAAACGGCCAAATATTGCCTAATTCGATGATATTTTGTTTATTCCCATAAAGGAAAAATAGATGATAAACGTCAAAATATTGCTAAATTCGATGATTTTTCGTACGAAACAAAATGCAAGAAAACTTGCTTAAAATGCAATATTATGCGACATTCTGAGATTTGAAGGCCAAATCACATATCGTGATACTACATGAAATAGTGTGGAAATATTGGTAAAAATGAATATATTTACGTAAAATCACACTACATGAAAAAGGTGAAAAAAGTCACTATTTTACCATATATGAGGATTTTAACTTCAAATCATAGAGCGAGGTTTCGTATTATTTAGATCCAAGAAAAGATATATGACAATGTTGTTTCCAATACAAATGATAAAAACCAATGTGTTTTCATTAGAATTAAATAAAATGTTCCTGATTTTCCGTTTATATTACCGATGGAAGATGTACACGAAAACCGCTCTATTCCGGCTGAAACGTCGATATATGCAATACAAACCGAACTTCTCCCCTCTTCAATATCCTACTCGGTATTTTAACGAGAAACAAATGGTTGATTGAAAGTGAAGTATTTAAGGTTAATTTCTAATCAATTATGTGTTTGCATCATTTTTATCGTATATTTATTGAATTTATACCCATAGACTGAAAATTCACAAAAACGTGGAAAAACGGCAAAATATTGCCTAATTCGATGATATTGTGTTTAATTCACATAAAGGAAAAGGAGATGATAAACGTCAAAATATTGATAATTCGGTGATTTTTCGTACGAAACAAAATGCAAGAAAACTTGCTTAAAATGCAATATTACGCGAAATTCTGAGATTTGAAGGCCAAATCACATATCGTGATACTACATGAAATAGTATCGAAATATTCGTACAACGAATATATTTACGTAAAATAACACTACATGAAAAAAGTCACTATTTTGCCATATATGAGGATTTTAACTTCAAATCATGGAGCGAGGTTTCGTATTATTTAGATCCAAGAAAAGACATATGACAATGTTGTTCATATATACAAATGATAAAAACCAGTCTGTTTTCATTAGAATTAACTAAAATGTTCCTGATTTTCCGTTTAAATTACCGATGGAAGATGTATACGAAAACCGCTCTATTCCGGCTGAAACGTCGATATATGCAATAAAAACAGAACTTCTCCCCTTTTCAATATCTTACTCAGTATTTTAACGAGAAACAAATAGTTGATTGAAAATGAAGTATTTAAGGTTATTATCTAATCAATTATGTGTTTGCATCATTTTTGCATCAGCACTCTCTTGAGCCTCTTCATCATTCTCTTGAGCCTATGCATCCCGCTCTTAAGCTTCTGCATCACTCTCTTTAGCCTCTGCAACCCTCTCTTAAGCCTCTTCATCACTCTCTTCAGCCTCTGCATCACTCTCTTCAGCCTCTGCGTCACTCTCTTAAGCCTCTGCATCACTCTCTTGAACCTCTGCATCCCCCTATTATGCGTCTGCATCACTCTCTTGAGCCTCTGCATCCCTCTCTTGTGCCTCTGCATCCCTCACTTGAGCCTCTGCATCCCTCTCTTGAGCCTCTGCATCATTCTTCTAAGCCTCTCCATCCCTCACTTGAGCCTCATCATCCCTCTCTTGATCCTCTGCATCTCTCTCCCTACAGTTTTCAAAATATCCCAAACATCCCAAATTGGACGCTTGAGCCATATTTTGGAGCCAAATTCTGGCTCTCTGCACGTATTCGCAGTTTGAAATTACGAATTCTTATACCGAAAATATGCCAACTACTGCGAGCGGCAATAGGTCACATTTTGTCCAACCCCACTGCAGTTTTCAAAATATCCCAAAAATCCCAAATTCGACCCTTGAGTCATATTTTGGAGCCAAATTTTGGCACTCTGCATGTGTTCGCAGTTTGAAATTATGACGTTTTATACCGAAAATATGCCAATTACTGAGAGCGGTAATGGGTCACACTTTGCCCAAACCCGCTGCAGTTTTCAAAATATCCCAAACATCCCAAATTCAAACCTTGAGCCATATTTTGGAGCCAAATTCTGGCTCTCTGCACGTATTCGCAGTTTGAAATTACATCTTTTTATACCGAAAATATGCCAATTACTGAGAGCGGCGATGGGTCACATTTTGCCCAAACCCCACTGCAGTTTTCAAAATATCCCAAAAATCACAAATTCGACCCTTGAACCATATTTTGGAGCCTAATTCTGGCTCTCTGCACGTATTCGCAGTTTGAAATTTCGAATTTTGATATCAAAAATATGCCAATTACTGAAAGCAGCGATAGATCACATTTTGCCCAAATCCTCCGAGCAGTTTTCAAAATATCCTGAACATCCCAAATTGGAAGCTTGAGCCATATTTTGGAGCCAAATTCTGGCTCTCTGCACGTATTCGCAGTTTAAAATTACGAATTTTTATACCGAAAATATGCCAATTACTGAGAGTGGCGAAGGATCACATTTTCCCTAAACACTCCCAGCAGTTTTCGAAATATCCCAAACATCCCAAATTCGACCCTTGAGCCATATTTTGGAGCCACATTTTGGATTTCTGCATGTATTCTCAGTTTGAAATTACGACTTTTTATACCGAAAATATGCCAATTACTGACAGAGGCGATGGGTCACATTTTGCGCAAACCCTCTCTACAGTTTTCAAAATAAGCTAAACATCCCAAATTTGACCCTTGAGCCATATTTTGGAGCCAAATTCTGGCTCTCTGCACGTATTCGCAGTTTGAAATTACGTCCTTTTATACTGAAAATATGCCAATTACTGAGAGCGGCGATAGGTCCATTTTGCCCATCTGTGCTTTTGATTGATTTGCCCATTGACCAAATTATAATAGTAGTCATATATAACCCCCCACCGAATGACAGAAGACCCAGACAGGAATATGATAGAAAGAACTTGGCCACCATCAATATAATAGAGAGAGCAGCTTCTGTGGCTAGCAGGAACGGATCCAGGTTACTAATCATGGGAGACTTCAACCATGGAAAGATAGATTGGGGGAACAGAGACCCACATGGAGGCCCAGACACATGGAGAGCTAAGCTGCTGGATGTGGCAACAAGAAACTTTTTAAGTCAACACGTCAAGGGACCGACAAGAACGAGAGGAGGGGATGAACCAGCTTTGCTTGATCAGATATTTACCCTAAATGAGTTGGATATAAGGGAAGTTAAGTTGGAAGCCACCTTGGGAATGAGTGATCACAGTGTATTGAGCTTTGAGTACCTGGTTGAGCTAGGAATTATCACCCCTAAAAAAGAACTGGGAAACAAAGGGCTGGCGTACCGAAAGGGAAACTATGAGGAGATGAATAAATTCCTATGGGATATACATTGGGACACAGAACTCGGAACCAAGTCCGTACAAGACATGATGGACTATGTCACCTAAAAATGTCAGGAGGCTGTAAGCAGGTTTGTCCCAGCCCAACAGGACAAAACAGAGAAGCAAAGGAAGAATCCGTGGTTTAATAGGGAATGTATGAAAGCAAAGGAGCTGAACAAAAAGGCATGGAGGAACTTCCGTAATGACAGAACACCAGAAAGTAGAGAGAGAAACCAGAGAACCAGGAACGAGTATGTTAGTGTGAGAAGAGCAGCTGAGAAAAGGTATGAAAATGATATAGCTAATAAAGCCAAGACCTAACCAAAGCTACTACACAGTCACATCAGGAGGAAGACAACAGTGAAGGAACAGGTGATGTAACTTAGGGTGGGCGAGGACAGGTACACAGAGAATGACAAAGAGGTGTGTGAAGAAACAGAACTTCTCCTCTTTTCAATATCTTACTCAGTATTTTAACGAGAAACAAATAGTTGATTGGAAATGAAGTATTTAAGGTTATTATCTAATCAATTATGTGTTTGCATCATTTTTATCGTATATATAATGAATTAATACCCATAAACTAAAAATTAAAAAAAAAACGTGGAAAAACGGCAAAATATTGCCTAATTCGATGATATTTTGTTTAAATCACATAGAGGAAAAAGAGATGTTAAACGTCAAAATATTGCTAAATTCGGTGATTTTTCGTACGAAACAAAATGCAAGAAAACTTGCTTAAAATGCAATATTATGCGACATTCTGAGATTTGATGGCCAAATCACATATTGTGATACTACATGAAATAGTATCGAAATATTCGTAAAAACGAATATATTTACGTAAAATAACACTACATGAAAAAAGTCACTATTTTACCATATATGAGGATTTTAACTTCAAATCATGGAGCGAGGTTTCGTATTATTTAGATCCAAGAAAAGACATATGACAATGTTGTTCAAATATACAAATGATAAAAACCAATGTGTTTTCATTAGAATTAACTAAAATGTTCCTGATTTTCCGTTTAAATTACCGATGGAAGATGTACACGAAAACCGCTCTATTCCGGCTGAAACGTCGATATATGCAATAAAAACAGAACTTCTCCCCTTTTCAATATCTTACTCAGTATTTTAACGAGAAATAAATAGTTGATTGAAAATGAAGTATTTAAAGTTATTATCTAATCAATTATGTGTTTGCATCATTTTTATCGTATATATAAAGAATTAATACCTATAAACTAGAAATTCAAAAAAACCTGGATAAACGGCAAAATATTGCCTAATTCGATGATATTTTGTTTAAATCACATAGAGGAAAAAGAGATGATAAACGTCGAAATATTGCTAAATTCGGTGATTTTTCGTACGAAACAAAATGCAAGAAAACTTGCTTAAAATGCAATATTATGCGACATTCTGAGATTTGAAGGCCAAATCACATATCGTGATACAACATGAAATAGTATCGAAATATTGGTAAAAATTAATATATTTGCGTAATATCAAACTACATGATTAACGTGAAAAAGTCACTATTTTACCATATTTGAGGATTTTAACTTCAAATCATAAAGCGAGGTTTCGTATTATTTAGATCCAAGAAAAGACATATGACAATGTTGTTTCCAATACAAATGATAAAAAACAATGTGTTTTCATTAGAATTAACTAAAATGTTCCTGATTTTCCGTTTATATTACAGATGGAAGATGTACAGGTAAAACCGCTCTAATCCGGCTGAAACGTCGATATATGCAATAAAAACCGAATTTCTCCCCTCTTCAATATCCTACTCAGTATTTTAACGAGAAACAAATGGTTGATTGAAAATGAAGTATTTAAGGTTATTTTCTAATCAATTATGTGTTTGCATCATTTGTATCGTATATTTATTGAATTAATACCCATAGACTGAAAATTCACAAAACTTTGAAAAACGGCAAAATGTTGCCTAATTCGATGATATTTTGTTTATTCCCATAAAGGAAAAGGAGATGATAAACGTCAAAATATTGCTAAATTCGAGGATTTTTCGTACGAAACAAAATGCAAGAAAACTTGCTTAAAATGCAATATTACGCGAAATTCTGAGATTTGAAGGCCAAATCACGTATCGTGATACTACATGAAATAGTATCGAAATATTGGTAAAAACGAATATATTTACGTAAAATCACACTACATGATGTGATTAAAGTCACTATTTTACCATATATGAGGATTTTAACTTCAAATCATAGAGCGAGGTTTCGGATTATTTAGATCCAAGAAAAGACATATGACAATGTTGTTTCCAATACAAATGATAGAAACCAATGTACTTTCATTAGAATTAACTAAAATGTTCCTGATTTTCCGTTTATATTACCGATGGAAGATGTACACGAAAACCGCTCTATTCCGGCTGAAACGTCGATATATGCAAAAAAAACAGAACTTCCCCCTTTTCAATAACTTACTCAGTATTTTATCGAGAAACAAATAGTTGATTGAAAATGAAGTATTTAAGGTTATTATCTAATCAATTATGTGTTTGCATCATTTTTATCGTATATATAATGAATTAATACCCATAAACTGAAAATTCAAAAAAAACGTGGAAAAACAGCAAAATATTGCCTAATTCGATAATATTTTTTTTAAATCACATAGAGGAAAAGGGGAAATTAAACGTCAAAATATTGCTAAATTCGATGATTTTTCGTACGAAACAAAATGCAAGAAAACTTGCTTAAAATGCAATATTATGCGACATTCTGAGATTTGAAGGCCAAATCACATATCGTGATACTAGATGAAATAGTATCGAAATATTGGGAAAAATGAATATATTTACGTAAAATCACACTACATGAAAATATTTTATTGCATATATCGACGTTTCAGCCGGAACAGAGCGGTTTTCGTGTACATCTTCCATCGGTAATATAAACGGAAAATCAGGAACATTTTAGTTAATTCTAATGAAAACACATTGGTTTTTATCATTTGTATTGGAAACAACATTGTCATATGTCTTTTTTTGGATCTAAATAATACGAAACCTCGCTCTATGATTTGAAGTTAAAATCCTCATATATGGTAAAATAGTGACTTTTTTCACGTTTTTCATGTAGTGTGATTTTACGTAAATATATTCGTTTTTACCAATATTTCGATACTATTTCATGTAGTATCACGATATGTGATTTGGCCTTCAAATCTCAGAATCTCGCATAATATTGTATTTTAAGCAAGTTTTCTTGCATTTTGTTTCGTACGAAAAATCATCGAATTTAGCAATATTTTGACGTTTATCATCCCCTTTTCCTCTATGTGATTTAAACAAAATATCATCGAATTAGGCAATATTTTGCCGTTTTTCCGCGTTTTTTTGAATTTTCAGTTTATGGGTATTAATTCATTATATATACGATAAAAATGATGCAAGCACATAATTGATTAGATAATAACCTTAAATACTTCATTTTCAATCAACTATTTGTTTCTCGTTAAAATACTGAGTAGGATATTGAAGAGAGGAGAAGTTCGGTTTTTATTGCATATATCGACGTTTCAGCCGGAATAGAGCGGTTTTCGTGTACATCTTCCATCGGTAATATAAACGGAAAATCAGGAACATTTTAGTTAATTCTAATGAAAACACATTGGTTTTTATCATTTGTATTGGAAACAACATTGTCATATGTCTTTTCTTGGATCTAAATAATACGAAACCTCGCTCTATGATTTGAAGTTAAAATCCTCATATATGGTAAAATAGTGACTTTTTTCACGTTTTTCATGTAGTGTGATTTTACGTAAATATATTCGTTTTTACCAATATTTCGATACTATTTCATGTAGTATCACGATATGTGATTTGGCCTTCAAATCTCAGAATGTCGCATAATATTGCATTTTAAGCAAGTTTTCTTGCATTTTGTTTCGTACGAAAAATCATCGAATTTAGCAATATTTTGACGTTTATCATCCCCTTTTCCTCTATGTGATTTAAAAAAAATATCATCGAATTAGGCAATATTTTGCTGTTTTTCCACGTTTTTTCTTAATTTTCAGTTTATGGGTATTAATTCATTATATATACGATAAAAATGATGTAAACACATAATTGATTAGATAATAACCTTAAATACTTCATTTTCAATCAACTATTTGTTTCTCGATAAAATACTGAGTAAGTTATTGAAAAGGGGGGAAGTTCTGTTTTTATTGCATATATCGACGTTTCAGCCGGAATAGAGCGGTTTTCGTGTACATTTTCCATCGGTAATATAAACGGAAAATCAGGAACATTTTAGTTAATTCTAATGAAAACACATTGGTTTTTATCATTTGTATTGGAAACAACATTGTCATATGTCTTTTCTTGGATCTAAATAATCCGAAACCTCGCTCTATGATTTCAAGTTAAAATCCTCATATATGGTAAAATAGTGATTTTTCACGTTTTTCATGTAGTGTGATTTTACGTAAATATATTCGTTTTAACCAATATTTCGATACTATTTCATGTAGTATCACGATACGTGATTTGGCCTTCAAATCTCAGAATTTCGCGTAATATTGCATTTTAAGCAAGTTTTCTTGCATTTTGTTTCGTACGAAAAATCCTCGAATTTAGCAATATTTTGACGTTTATCATCTCCTTTTCCTTTATGGGAATAAACAAAATATCATCGAATTAGGCAACATTTTGCCGTTTTTCCAAGTTTTGTGAATTTTCAGTCTTTGGGTATTAATTCAATAAATATACGATACAAATGATGCAAACACATAATTGATTAGAAAATAACCTTAAATACTTCATTTTCAATCAACTATTTGTTTCTCGTTGAAATACCGAGTAGGATATTGAAGAGGGGAGAAGTTCGGTTTTTATTGCATATATCGACGTTTCAGCCGGAATAGAGCGGTTTTCGTGTACATCTTCCATCGGTAATATAAACGGAAAATCAGGAACATTTTAGTTAATTCTAATGAAAACACATTGGTTTTTATCATTTGTATTGGAAACAACACTGTCATATGTCTTTTCTTGGATATAAATAATACGAAACCTCGCTCTATGATTTGAAGTTAAAATCCTCATATATGGTAAAATAGTGACTTTTTCACGTTAATCATGCAGTTTGATATTACGCAAATATATTACTTTTTACCAATATTTCGATACTATTTCATGTAGTATCACGATATGTGATTTGGCCTTCAAATCTCAGAATGTCGCATAATATTGCATTTTAAGCAAGTTTTCTTGCATTTTGTTTCGTTCGAAAAATCACCGAATTTAGCAATATTTCGACGTTTATCATCTCTTTTTCCTCTATGTGATTTAAACAAAATATCATCGAATTAGGCAATATTTTGCCGTTTTTTCACGTTTTTTTGAATTTCTAGTTTATGGGTATTAATTCTTTATATATACGATAAAAATGATGCAAACACATAATTGGTTAGATAATAACTTTAAATTCTTCATTTTCAATCAACTATTTGTTTCTCGTTAAAATACTGAGTAAGATATTGAAAAGGGGACAAGTTCTGTTTTTATTGCATATATCGACGTTTCAGCCGGAATAGAGCGGTTTTCGTGTACATCTTCCATCGGTAATTTAAACGGAAAATCAGGAACATTTTAGTTAATTCTAATGAAAACACATTGGTTTTTATCATTTGTATATTTGAACAACATTGTCATATGTCTTTTCTTGGATCTAAATAATACAAAACCTCGCTCCATGATTTGAAGTTAAAATCCTCATATATGGTAAAATAGTGACTAATTTCATGTAGTGTTATTTTACGTAAATATATTCGTTTTTACGAATATTTCGATACTATTTCATGTAGTATCACGATATGTGATTTGCCCTTCAAATCTCAGAATTTCGCGTAATATAGCATTTTAAGCAAGTTTTCTTGCATTTTGTTTCGTACGAAAAATCACCGAATTTAGCAATATTTTGACGTTTATCATCTCCTTTTCCTCTATGTGATTTAAACAAAATATCATCGAATTAGGCAATATTTTGCCGTTTTTCCACGTTTTTGTGAATTTTCAGTCTATGGGTATTAATTCAATAAATATACGATAAAAATGATGCAAACACATAATTGATTAGAAATTAACCTTAAATACTTCATTTTCAATCAACCATTTGTTTCTCGTTGAAATACCGAGTAGGATATTGAAGAGGGGAGAAGTACGGTTTTTATTGCATATATCGACGTTTCAGCCGGAATAGAGCGGTTTTCGTGTACATCTTCCATCGGAAATATAAACGGAAAATCAGGAACATTTTAGTTAATTCTAATGAAAACACATTGGTTTTTATCATTTGTATTGGAAACAACATTGTCATATGTCTTTTCTTGGATCTAAATAATACGAAACCTCGCTCTATGATTTGAAGTTAAAATCCTCAAATATGGTAAAATAGTGACTTTTTCACGTTAATCATGTAGTTTGATATTACGCAAATATATTAATTTTTACCAATATTTCGATACTATTTCATGTAGTATCACGATATGTGACTTGGCCTTCAAATCTCAGAATGTCGCATAATATTGCATTTTAAGCAAGTTTTCTTGCATTTTGTTTCCTACGAAAAATCACCGAATTTAGCAATATTTTGACGTTTATCATCTCTTTTTCTTCTATGTGATTTAAACAAAATATCATCGAATTAGGCAATATTTTGCCGTTTTTCCACGTTTTTTTTAATTTTTATTTTATGGGTATTAATTCATTATATATACGATAAAAATGATGCAAACACATAATTGATTAGATAATAACCTTAAATACTTCATTTTCAATCAACTATTTGTTTCTCGTTAAAATACTGAGTAAGATATTGAAAAGGGGAGAAGTTCTGTTTTTATTGCATATATCGACGTTTCAGCCGGAATAGAGCAGTTTTCGTGTACATCTTCCATCGGTAATTTAAACGGAAAATCAGGAACATTGTAGTTAATTCTAATGAAAACACATTGGTTTTTATCATTTGTATATTTGAACAACATTGTCATATGTCTTTTCTTGGATCTAAATAATACGAAACCTCGCTCCATGATTTGAAGTTAAAATCCTCATATATGGTAAAATAGTGACTTTTTTCATGTAGTGTTATTTTACGTAAATATATTCGTTTTTACGAATATTTCGATACTATTTCATGTAGTATCACGATATGTGATTTGGCCTTCAAATCTCAGAATTTCGCGTAATATTGCATTTTAAGCAAGTTTTCTTGCATTTTGTTTCGTACGAAAAATCATCGAATTTAGCAATATTTTGACGTTTATTATCTCCTTTTCCTTTATGGGAATAAACAAAATATCATCGAATTAGGCAATATTCGGCCGTTTTTCCAAGTTTTGTGAATTTTCGGTCTATGGGTATTAATTCAATAAATATACGATACAAATGATGCAAACACATAATTGATTAGATAATAACCTTAAATACTTCATTTTCAATCAACTATTTGTTTCTCGATAAAATACTGAGTAAGTTATTGAAAAGGGGAGAAGTTCTGTTTTATTGCATATATCGACGTTTCAGCCGGAATAGAGCGGTTTTCGTGTACATCTTCCATCGGTAATATAAACGGAAAATCAGGAACATTTTAGTTAATTCCAATGAAAACACATTGGTTTTTATCATTTGTATTGGAAACAACATTGTCATATATCTTTTCATGGATCTAAATAATACGAAACCTCGCTCTATGATTTGGAGTTAAAATCCTCATATATGGTAAAATAGTGATTTTTTTCACGTTTTCATGTAGTGTGATTTTACGTAAATATATTCGTTTTTACCAATATTTTGATACTATTTCATGTAGTATCACGGTACGTGATTTGGCCTTCAAATCTCAGAATTTCGCGTAATATTGCATTTTAAGCAAGTTTTCTTGCATTTTGTTTCGTACGAAAAATCATCGAATTTAGCAATATTTTGACGTTTATAATCTATTTTTTCTTTATGGGAATAAACAAAATATCATCGAATTAGGCAATATTTGGCCGTTTTTCCAAGTTTTGTGAATTTTCGGTCTATGGGTATTAATTCAATAAATATACGATACAAATGACGCAAACATATAATTGATTAGAAAATAACCTTAAGTACTTCATTTTCAATCAACCATTTGTTTCTCGTTAAAATACTGAGTAGGATTTTGAAGAGGGGAGAAGTTCGGTTTTTATTGCATATATCGACGTTTCAGCCGGATTAGAGCGGTTTTACGTGTACATCTTCCATCTGTAATATAAACGGAAAATCAGGAACATTTTAGTTAATTCTAATGAAAACACATTGTTTTTTATCATTTGTATTGAAACAACATTGTCATATGTCTTTTCTTGGATCTAAATAATACGAAACCTCGCTCTATGATTTGAAGTTAAAATCCTCAAATATGGTAAAATAGTGATTTTTTCACGTTAATCATGTAGTTCGATATTCCGCAAATATATTAATTTTTACCAATATTTCGATACTATTTCATGTAGTATCACGATATGTGATTTGGCCTTCAAATCTCAGAATGTCGTATAATATTGCATTTTAAGAAAGTTTTCTTGCATTTTCTATCGTACGAGAAATCTCCGAATTTAGCAATATTTTGACGTTCATCATCTCTTTTTCCTCTATGTGATTTAAACAAAATATCATCGAATTAGGCACTATTTTGCCGTTTTTCCACGTTTTTTTGAATTTTGAGTTTATGGGTATTAATTCATTATATATACCATAAAAATGATGCAAACACATAATTGATTAGATATTAACCTTAAATACTTCATTTTCAATCAACTATTTGTTTCTCGTTAAAATACTGAGTAAGATATTGAATAGGGGAGAAGTTCTGTTTTTATTGCATATATCGACGTTTCAGCCGGAATAGAGCGGTTTTCGTATACATCTTCCATCGGTAATTTAAACGGAAATTCAGGAACATTTTAGTTAATTCTAATGAAAACACATTGGTTTTTATCATTTGTATATATGAACAACATTGTCATATGTCTCTTCTTGGATCTAAATAATACGAAACCTCGCTCCATGATTTGAAGTTAAAATCCTCATATATGGCAAAATAGTGACTTTTTTCATGTAGTGTTATTTTACGTAAATATATTCGTTTTACGAATATTTCGATACTATTTCATGTAGTATCACGATATGTGATTTGGCCTTCAAATCTCAGAATTTCGCGTAATATTGCATTTTAAGCAAGTTTTCTTGCATTTTGTTTCGTACGAAAAATCACCGAATTATCAATATTTTGACGTTTATCATCTCCTTTTCCTTTATGTGAATTAAACACAATATCATCGAATTAGGCAATATTTTGCCGTTTTTCCACGTTTTTGTGAATTTTCAGTCTATGGGTATAAATTCAAAAAATATACGATAAAAATGATGCAAACACATAATTGATTAGAAATTAACCTTAAATACTTCACTTTCAATCAACCATTTGTTTCTCGTTAAAATACCGAGTAGGATATTGAAGAGGGGAGAAGTTCGGGTTGTATTGCATATATCGACGTTTCAGCCGGAATAGAGCGGTTTTCGTGTACATCTTCCATCGGTAATATAAACGGAAAATCAGGAACATTTTTGTTAATTCTAATGAAAACACATTGGTTTTTATCATTTGTATTGGAAACAACATTGTCATATATCTTTTCTTGGATATAAATAATACGAAACCTCGCTCTATGATTTGAAGTTAAAATCCTCATATATGGTAAAATAGTGACTTTTTTCACATTTTTCATGTAGTGTGATTTTACGTAAATATATTCATTTTTACCAATATTTCCATACTATTTCATGTAGTATCACGATATGTGATTTGGCCTTCAAATCTCAGAATGTCGCATAATATTGCATTTTAAGCAAGTTTTCTTGCATTTTGTTTCGTACGAAAAATCATCGAATTTAGCAATATTTAGACGTTTATCATCCCCTTTTCGTCTATGTGATTTAAACAAAATATCATCGAATTAGGCAATATTTTGCTGTTTTTCCGTTTTTTTGAATTTTCAGTTTATGGGTATTAATTCATTATATATATACGATAAAAATGATGCAAACACATAATTGATTAGATAATAACCTTAAATACTTCATTTTCAATCAACCATTTGTTTCTCGTTAAAATACTGAGTAGGATTTTGAAGAGGGGAGAAGTTCGGTTTTTATTGCATATATAGACGTTTCAGACGGATTAGAGCGGTTTTACGTGTACATCTTCCATCTGTAATATAAACGGAAAATCATAAACATTTTAGTTAATTCTAATGAAAACACATTGTTTTTTATCATTTGTATTGGAAACAACATTGTCATATGTCTTTTCTTGGCAGAGGCTTAAGAGAGGGCTGCAGAGGCTAAAGAGAATGATGCAGAGGCTTAAATGAGTGATGCAGAGGCTCAGGAGAGTAATGCAGAGGCTCAAGAGAGTGATGCAGTGGCTGAAGAGAATGATGCAGAGGCTTAAGAGAGTGATGCAGAGGCTGAAGAGAGGGTTTCAGAGTCTAAAGAGAGTGATGCAGAGGCTTAAGAGAGGGATGCATAGGCTCAAGAGAATGATGAAGAGGCTCAGTAGAGTGCTGCAGAGGCTCAAAAGAGGGATGCTGAGGCTCCAGAGAGGGATGCAGAGGCTTAGGAGAGAGATGCAGAGGCTCAAGAGAGTGATGCAGAGGCTCAAGCGAGTGATGCAGATGCTTAGGAGAATGATGCAGAGGCTCAAGAGAGGGATGCAGAGGCTGAAGAGAGTGATGCAGAGGCTTACGTGAGTGATGCAGAGGCTTAAGAGAGGGATGCAGAGGCTCAAGAGAGTGATGTAGAGGCTCAAGAGAGTGATGCAGAGGATCATGAGAGTGATGCAGAGGCTCAAGAGAGTGATGCAGAGGATCAGGAGAGGGATGCAGAGGTTTAAGAGAGTGATGCAGAGGCCGAATAGAGTGATGCAGAGGCTTAAGAGAGTGATGAAGAGGCTGAAGAGAGTGATGCAGAGGCTCAAAAGAGTTATTCAGAGGCTAAGGAGAGTGATGCAGAGGCCACAAGAGAGTGATGCAGAGGCTGAAAAGAGTGTTGCAGAGGCTCAAGAGAGTGATGCAGAGGCTCAAGAGAGGGATGCAGAGGCTCAAGAGAGGGATGTAGAGGCTAAACAGAGTGATGCAGAGGCTGAAGGGAGAAATGCAGAGGCTTAAGAGAGTGATGCAGAGGTTCAAGAGAGTGCTGCAGATGCACAAGTGAATGATGTAGAGGCTTAAGAGAGGGATGCAGAGGATCAGGAGAGTGATGCAGAGGTTTAAGAGAGGAATGAAGAGGGCTGAAGAGAATGATGCAGAGGCTTACGAGAGGGATGCAGAGGAGTGCTGCAGAGGGTCAAAAGAGGGATGCTGAGGCTCCAGAGAGTGATGCAGAGGCTCAAGAGAGTGATGCAGAGGCTCAAGAGAGAGACGCAGAAGGTTAAGAGAGTGATGCAGTGGATTAAGAAAGGGATGCAGGGGCTTAAGAGAGTGATGCAGAGGCTCAAGAGAGTAATGCAGAGGATAATGAGAGAAAGGCAGAGGCTTAAGAGTGTGATGCAGAGGTTCAAGAGAGAAAGGCAGAGGCTTAAGATAGTGATGCAGAGGCTCAAGACAGTGATATCAGAGGATCAAGAGAATGATGCAGATGCTCAAGAGAGTGATGCAGAGGATCAAGAGAGTGATGCAGAGGCTCTAGAGAGTGATGCAGAGGCTTAAGAGAAGGATACAGAGGCTCAAGAGAGGGATGTAGACGCTCAAGAGAGTGATGCAGAAGCTCAAGAGAGTGATGCAGAGGATTAAGAGAGGGTTGCTGAGGCTCCAGAGAGGGATGCAGAGGATCAAGAGAGAAAGGCAGAGGCTTAAGTGAGTGATGCAGAGGATCAAGAGAGGGAAGCAGAGGCTTAAATTAAGAGAGTGATGCAGAGGCCGAAGAGAGTGATGCAGAGGCTGAAGAGAGTGTTGCAGAGGCTTAAGAAAGTGATGCAGAGGCTCAAGAGAGGGATGCAGAGGCTCAAGAGAGTGATGCAGACGCTTAATAGAGAGATGCAGATGTTCAAGAGAGTGATGCAGAGGCTTACGAGAGGGATGCAGAGGCTCAAGAGAAGCATCACTCTCTAGAGCCTCTGCATCACTCTCTTCAGCCTCTGCATCACTCTCTTAAGCCTCTGCTTCCCTCTCTTGAGCCTCTGCATCCCTACCCCCTCTTTTAAGCCTCTGCATCATTCTCTTGAACCTCTGCATCCCTCTCTTAAGCCTCTACATCATTCTCTGGAGCCTCTGAATCTCTCTCTGGAGCCTCAGCATCACTCTCTTGTGCCTCTGCAGCATTCTCTTGAGCCTATTCGTCATTCTCCTTAGCCTCTGGATCCCTCTCTAAAGCCTCTGCATCCCTCTTTTCAGCCTCTGCATCACTCTCCTGAGCCTCTGCATCCTTCTCTTGAACTCCTGCATCACTCTCGTAAGCGTCTGCTTTCTTCTCTTGATCCCCTGCATCACTCTCTTGAGCCTCTGCATCACTCACTTGAGCCTCTGCATCCCTCTCTTGAGCCTCTGCATCCCTCTCTTGAGCCTATTCATCACCCTCTTGAGCCTCTGCATCCCTCTCTTGAGCCTCTGCAACACACTCTTCAGCCTCTGCATCACTCTCTTAAGCCTCTGAATCCCTCTCTTGAGGCCTCTGCATAACTCTCCCGAGCCACTGCATCACTCTCTCGAACCTCTGCATCACTCTCTTGAGCCTCTCTATCACTCTCTTGAGCCTCTGCATCACTCTCTTGAGCCTCTGCATCACTCTCTTCAGCCTCTGCATCACTCTCTTGAGCCTCTGCATTCCTCTTTTGAGCCTCTGCAACACTCTCTTCAGCCTCTGCATCACTCTCTTAAACCTCTGAATGCGTCTCTAGAGGCCTCTGCATCACTCTCTAGAGCCTCTGCATCACTCTCTTGATCCTCTGCATCACTCTCGTAAGCCTCTGCTTCCTTCTCTTGATCCTCTGCATCACTCTCTTGAGCCTCTGCGTCACTCTCTTGAGCCTCTGCATCCCTCTCTTGAGCCTCTGCATCCCTATCTTGAGCCTATTCATCACTCTCTTGAGCTTCTGCATCCCTCTCTTGAACATCTGCAACACTCTCTTCAGCCTCTGCATCACTCTCTTACGCCTCTGAATCACTCTCTTGAGGCCTCTGCATAACTCTCTCGAGCCTCTGCATCACTCTCTCAAGCCTCTGCATCACTCTCTCGAGCCTCTGCATCACTCTCTTGATCCTCTGCATCACTCTCGTAAGCCTCTGAATCACTCCCTTGAGCCTCTGCTTCCCTCTTTTGAGCCTCTGCATCCGTCTCTTAAGCCTCTGCATCACTCTCCTAAGCCTCTGCATCACTCTCTAGAGCCTCTGCATCACTCTCTTCAGCCTCTGCATCACTCTCTTAAGCCTCTGCTTCCCTCTCTTGATCCTCTGCATCACTCTCTTTAGCCTGTGCATCACTCTCTTGATCGTCTGCATCACTCTCTTGAGCCTCTGCATCACTCTCTTGATCGTCTGCATCACTCTCTTGAGCCTCTGCATCACTCTCTTGAGATTCTCTATCACTCTTTTGAGCCTCTGCATCACTCTTTTAAGCCTCTGCTTCCCTCTCTTGATCCTCTGCATCACTCTCTTTAGCCTCTGCATCACTCTCTTGATCGTCTGCATCACTCTCTTGAGCCTCTGCATCACTCTCTTGATCGTCTGCATCACTCTCTTATGCCTCTGCATCACTCTCTTGAGGCTCTGTACCACTCTCTTAAGCCTCTGCATCCCTCTCTTGAGCCTCTGCATCATTTCAGCCGGATTAGAGAGTTTTACGTGTACATCTTCAATCGGTAATATAAACGGAAAATCAGGAACATTTTAGTAAATTCTTATGAAAACACATTGATTTTTATAATTTGCATTGGAAACAATATTTTAATATGTCTTTTCAAGGATCTAAATAATACCAAACCTAATCCGGCTGAAACGTTGATATACACAATAAAAATAGAAATACTTCCTTTTCAACATCTTACTCAGTATTTTAACGAGAAACAAATTGTTGATTGGAAATGAAGTATTTAAGGTTAATTTCTAATCAATTATGTGCTTGCATCATATTTATCGTATATATAATGAATTATTAACAATAAACTGAAAATTCACAAAAACGTTTAAAAACGGCAAAATGTAGCCTAATTCAATGATATTTTGTGTAAATCACGAAAAGGAAAAGGGGATGATAAACGTCAAAATATTGCTAGATTCGATGATTTTTAGTACAAAAGAAAATGCAAGAAAACTTGCTAAAAAATGCAATAATATGCGAAATTAAGAGAATTGAAGGCCAAATCACATATCGTGAGAAAACATGAAGTAGTATCAAAATATTGGTAAAATTAATATATTTACGCAAAATCACACTAAATGAAAAACGTGAAAAAAGTCACTATATTACCATATTTGAGGGTTTTAACTTCAGATCATAAAGCGAAGTTTCGTATTATTTAGATCCTAGAAAAGACATTAAAATGTTGTTTCCAATACAAATGATAAAAATCAATGTGTTTTCATTAGAATTAACTAAAATGTTCCTGATTTTCCGTTTATATTACCAAAGGAAGATGTACACGTAAGACCGCTCTAATCAGGCTGAAACGTCGATATATGCAGTAAAACAGAACTTCTTCCCTTTTCAATATCTTATATAGTATCTTAACGAGAAACAAATAGTTGATTGAAAATGAAGTATTTAAGGTTAATTTCTAATCAATTATGTGTTTTCATAATTTTTATCGTATATTTAATGAATTAATAACAATAAACTGAAAATTCACAAAAACGTGAAAAAACGGCAAAATATTGCTTAATTCGATGATATTTTGTTTAAATAACATAAAGGGAAAAGGGGATGATAAACGTCAAAATATTGCTAAATTCGATGATTTTTAGTACAAAGCAAAATGAAAAAAATCTTGCTTAAAATGTTTTTATACCTAAAATATCTCAATTACTAAGAGCTGCGATGGGTTACATTTTGCCCAAACCCCACTGCAGTTTTCAAAATATCCTAAACATCCGAAATTCGACGCTTGAACCATATTTTTGAGCCAAATTCTGGCTCTCTACACTGATTCTCTGTATTGGAAACAACATTTTCAAATGTCTTTTCTAGGATCTTAAAATATGAAACCTCGCTCTGTGATTTGAAGTTAAAATTCTCAAATTTGGTGACATAGTGATATTTTTTCACGTTGTTCATGTAGTGTGATTTTACGTAAATATATTCGTTATTACCAATATTTCGATACTACTTCATGTTTTCTCACGATATGTGATTTGGCCTTCAAATCTCAGAATTTCGCATAATATTTCCTTTTAAGCAAGTTTTTTTGCATTTTGCTTTGTACTAAAAATCATCGAATTTAGCAATATTTTGACGTTTATCATCCCCTTTTCCTTTATGTTATTTAGACAAAATATTTTCGAATTAGGCAATATTTTGCCGTTTTTCCACTCTATTGTGAATTTTCAGTTTATTGTTATTAATTCATTATATATACGATAAAATGATGCAAACACTTAATTGGTTAGAAATTAACCTTAAATACTTCATTTTCAATCAACTATTTGTTTTTCGTTAAGATACTGTATAAGATATTAAAAAGGGGAGAAGCTCTGTTTTATTGCATATATTGAAGTTTCAGCCGGATTAGAGCGGTTTTACGTGTACGTCTTCCATTGGTAATATAAAAGGAAAATCAGTAACATTTTAGTTGATTCTAATGAAAACACATTGATTTTTATCAATTGTATTGGCAACATTTTAATATGTCTTTTATAGGATGTAATAATACGAAATCTCTCTTTATGATTTGAAGTTAAAATCCTCATATTTGGTAATATAGTGACTTTTTTCACGTTTTTCATGTAGAATGATTTTACGTAAATATATTCGTTTTTAAAAATATTTCGATACTACTTCATGTTTTCTCACGATATGTGATTTGGCCTTCAAATCTCAGAATTACGCATAATATTGCATTTATAAGCAAGTTTTCTTGCATTTTGCATTGTAATAAAAATCATCAAAGGTTCAAAAGAGTGATGCAGAGGCTTACGAGAGTGATGCAGAGGATCAAGAGAGGGATGCAGAGGCTTAAGAGTGTGATGCAGAGGCTGAAAGAGTGTTGCAGATGCTTATGAGAGGGATAGAAAGGCTCAAGAGAGTGATGCAGAGGCTCAAGAGGGTAATGCAGAGGCAGAAGAGAGTGATGCAGTGGCTCAACAGAGTGATGCAGAGGCACAAGAGAGTGATGCAGAGGCTTAAGAGAGGGATGCAGAGGCTCAAGAGAGTGATGCAGAGGCTCAAGAAAGGGATGCAGAGGCCTTAAGAGAGTGATGCAGAGGCTTAAGAGAGTGATGCAGAGGCCTAGGAGAGTGATGCAGAGACTTAGGAGAGTGGTGCAGAGGCTGAAGAGAGTGTTGCAGAGGCTCAAGAGAGAGATGCAGAGGCTCAAGAGAGTGATGAAGAGGCTAAAAAGAGTTATGCAGAGGCTCAAGAGAGTATTCCAGAGGCTTATGAGAGTGATGCAGAGGATCAAGATAGGGATGCAGAGGCTTAAGAGAGTGATGCAGAGGCTGAAGAAAGTGTTGCAGAGGCTTAAAAGAGGGATGCAGAGGCTCAAGAGAGTGATGCAGAGGCTCAAGAGAGTGATGCAGAGGCTTAAGAGAGTGATGCAGAGGCTCCAGAGAGTGATGCAGGGGCTCAAGAGAGTGATGCAGAGGCTGAAGAGAGTGATGCAGAGGCTCAACAGAGTGATGCAGAGGCTCAAGAGAATGATGCAGAGGCTCAAGAGAGTGATGCAGAGGCTCAAGAGAGTGATGCAGAGGCTTAAGAGAGTGATGCAGAGGCTCCAGAGAGTGATGCAGAGGCTCAAGAGAGTGATGCAGAGGCTCAAGAGAGTGATGCAGAGGCTTAAGAGAGTGATGCAGAGGCTCCAGAGAGTGATGCAGAGGCTCAAAAGAGTGATGCAGAGGCTCAAGATAATGATGCAGAGGCTCAAGAGAGGAATGCAGAGGCTTAAGAGAGTGATGCAGAGGCTCACGAGAGGGATGCAGACGCTGAAGAGAGTGATTCAGAGGCTTACGAGAGTGATGCAGAGGCTTAAGACAGTGATGCAGAGGCTTAGGAGAGGGGTGTACAGGCTCAGGAGAGTGATGCAGAGGCTCAAGAAAGTGATGAAAAGCCAAGGAGAATGATGCAGAGGCTCAAGAGAGGGATGCAGAGGCTGGAGAGAGTGATGTAGCGGCTGAAGAGAGTGATGCAGAGAATCAAGAGAGTTATGCAGAGGCTGACGAGAGTGATGCAGAGGCTTAAGAGAGGGACGCAGAGGTTCAAGAGAGGGATGCAGAGGCTTAAGAGTGGGATGCAGAGGCTCAGTAGAGGGATGCTGAGGCTCCAGAGAGGGGTGCAGAGGCTAAAGAGAGTGATGCACAGGCTGAAGAGAGAGATCCAGAAGCTTAAGAGAGTGATGCAGAGGCTCAAGAGAGTAATGCAGAGGCTCAAGAGAATGATGTAGAGGCTTAAGAGAGGGATGCAGAGGCTGAAGAGAATGATGCAGAGGCTCAAGAGAGTGATGCAGAGGCCGAAGAGAGTGATGCAGAGGCTTATGAGAGTGATGCAGAGGCTGAAGAGAGTGTTGCAGAGGCTCAAGAGAGAGATGCAGAGGCTCAAGAGAGTGATGAAGAGGCTAAAAAGAGTTATGCAGAGGCTCAAGAGAGTGATGCAGAGCCTTATGAGAGTGATGCAGAGGATCAAGATAGGGATGCAGAGGCTTAAGAGAGTGATGCAGAGGCTGAAGAGAGTGTTGCAGAGGTGTACAAGAGGGATGCAGAGGCTCAAGAGAGTGATGCAGAGGCTCAAGAGAGTGATGCAGTGGATTAAGAGAGGGATGCAGGGGCTTAAGAGAGTGATGCAGAGGCTCTAGAGAGTAATGCAGAGGATCATGAGAATGATGCAGAGGCTCAAGAGAGTGATGCAGAGGATCAAGAGAGGGATTCAGGGGCTCAAGAGAGTGATACAGAGTCTCAAAAGAGTGATGCATAGGCTCAAGAGAGTGATGCAGAAGCTCAAGAGAGGAATGCAGAGGATTAAGAGAGTGAATCAAAGGCTCAAAAGAGTGATGCAGAGGCCAAGGAGAATGATGCAGTGGCTCAAGAGAGGGATGCAGAGGATGAAGAGAGTGATGCAGAGGCTCAAGAGAGTAATGCAGAGGCTCAAGAGAATGATGTAGAGGCTTAAGAGAGGGCTGCAGAGGCTCAAGAGAATGATGCAGAGGCTCAAGAGAGTGATGCAGAGGATCAAGAGAGAGATGCAGAGGCTCAAGAGAGTGATGAAGAGGCTAAAAAGAGTTATGCAGAGGCTCAAGAGAGTGATGCAGAGGCTTATGAGAGTGATGCAGAGGATCAAAATAGGGATGCAGAGGGCTTAAGAGAGGGATGCAGAGGCTCAAGAGAGTGATGCAGAGGCTCAAGAGAGTGATGCAGAGGCTTAAGAGAGTGATGCAGAGGCTCCAGAGAGTGATGCAGAGGATTAAGAGAGTGAATCAAAGGCTCAAGAGAGGGATGCAGAGGCTTAAGAGTGGGATGCAGGGGCTCAGTAGAGGGATGCAGAGGCTCAAGAGAGGGAGGCAGTCTCTCTTGAGAGTGATGCAGAGGCTCAAGAGAGGGATGCAGAGGATTATGAGGAGGATGCTGAGGCTCAAGTGAGGGATGGAGAGGCTTAGAAGAATGATGCAGAGGCTCAAGAGAGGGATTCAGGGGCTCAAGAGAGTGATACAGAGGCTCAAAAGAGTGATGCATAGGCTCAAGAGAGTGATGCAGAGGCTCAAGAGAGGGATGCAGAGGCTGAAGAGAGTGATGCAGAGGCTCAAAGGAGTGATGCAGAGGGTAAAGAGAGTGATGCAGAGGCTTAAGAGAGTGATGCAGAGGCTTAAGAGAGGGATGCAGAGGCTTAAGAGAGGGATGCAGAGGCTCAAGAGAGTGATGCAGAGGCTCAAGTGAGTGATGCAGATGCTTAGGAGAATAATGCAGAGGCTCAAGAGAGGGATGCAGAGGCTGAAGAGAGTGATGCAGAGGCTAAAGTGAGTGATGCAGAGGCTTAAGAGAGGGATGCAGAGGCTCAAGAGAGTGATGTAGAGGCTCAAGAGAGTGATGCAGAGGCTCAAGAGAGTGATGCAGAGGATCATGCGAGAGATGCAGAGGCTCAAGAGAGTGATGCAGAGGATCAAGAGAGGGAAGCAGAGGCTTAAGAGAGTGATGCAGAGGCCGAAGAGAGTGATGCAGAGGCTTAAGAGAGTGATGAAGAGGCTGAAGAGAATGATGCAGAGGCTTATGAGAGTGATGCAGAGGCTCAAGAGAGGGATGCAGAGGCTCAAGAGAGTGATGCTGACGCTTAATAGACGGATGCAGAGGCTCAAGAGAGTGATGCAGAGGCTTAAGAGAGGGATGCAGTGGCTCAAGAGGATGATTCAGAGGCTCAAGAGAGTGCTGCAAAAGGCTCAAGAGAGGGATGCTGATGCTCCAGAGAGGGATGCAGAGGCACAAGAGAGTGATGCAGAGGCTCAAGAGAGAAAGGCAGAGGCTTAAGAGAGTGATGCAGAGGTTCAAGAGAGAAAGGCAGAGGCTTAAGAGAGTGATGCAGAGGCTCAAGACAGTGATGCAGAGGATCAAGAGAATGATGCAGATGCTCAAGAGAGTGATGTAGACGCTCAAGAGAGTGATGCAGAAGCTCAAGAGAGTGATGCAGAGGCTTAAGAGAAGGATACAGAGGCTCAAGAGAGGGATGTAGACGCTCAAGAGAGCAATGCAGAAGCTCAAGAGAGTGATGCAGAGGATTAAGAGAGGGTTGCTGAGGCTCCAGAGAGGGATGCAGAGATTCAAGAGAGAAAGGCAGAGGCTTAAGTGAGTGATGCAGAGGATCAAGAGAGGGAAGCAGAGGATTAAATTAAGAGAGTGATGCAGAGGCCGAAGAGAGTGATGCAGAGGCTGAAGAGAGTGTTGCAGAGGCTTAAGAAAGTGATGCAGAGGCTCAAGAGAGGGATGCAGAGGCTCAAGAGAGTGATGCAGACGCTTAATAGAGAGATGCAGATGTTCAAGAGAGTGATGCAGAGGCTTACGAGAGGGATGCAGAGGCTCAAGAGAATGATGCAGAGGCTCAAGAGAGGGATGCAAAGGTTCAAGAGAGTGATTCAGAGGCTTATGAGAGTGATGCAGAGGATCAAGAGAGGGATGACGAAGCTGAAAAGAGTGATGCAGAGGCTCAAGAGAGTGATTCAGAGGCTTACGAGAGTGATGCCAAGGCTTAAGAGAGTGAGGTTGAGGCTTAGGAGAGGGATGCAGAGGCTTAAGAGGGTGATGCAGAGGCTCAAGAGAGTGATGCAGAGGC
Organism: Procambarus clarkii; assembly: GCF_040958095.1. NCBI lineage: Eukaryota > Metazoa > Arthropoda > Malacostraca > Decapoda > Cambaridae > Procambarus > Procambarus clarkii. The sequence goes on from NC_091177.1 coordinate 20,292,460, forward strand.
TAAAGAGAGGGATGCAGAGGCTCAAGATAGTGATGCAGAGGCTCAAGAGAGTGATTCAGAGGCTTAAGTGCGTGATGCAGAGGCTTAAGAGAGTGATGCAGAGGCTTAAGAGAGGGAGGCAGAGGCTCAAGAGAGGGATGCAGAGGCTCAAGAGGGGGATACAGAGGCTCAAGAGAGTGATGTAGAGGCTCAAGAGAGTGATGCAGAGGATCATGAGAGTGATGCAGAGGCTCAAGAGAGGGATGCAGAGGCTGAAGAGAGTGATGCAGAGGCTCAAAAGAGTGATGCAGAGAGTAAAGAGAGTGATGCAGAGGCTTAAGAGAGTGATGCAGAGGCTTAAATGAGGGATGAAGTGGCTTAAGAGAGGGATGCAGAGGCTCAAGAGAGTGATGCAGAGGCTCAAGTGAGTGATGCAGATGCTTAGGAGAATGATGCAGAGACTCATGAGAGGGATGCAGAGGCTGAAGAGAGTGATGCAGAGGCTTAAGTGAGTGATGCAGAGGCTTAAGAGAGGGATGCAGAGGCTCAAGAGAGTGATGTAGAGGCTCAAGAGAGTGATGCAGAGGCTCAAGAGAGTGATGCAGAGGATCATGCGAGTGATGCAGAGGCTCAAGAGAGTGATGCAGAGGATCAAGAGAGGGAAGCAGAGGCTTAAGAGAGTGATGCAGAGGCCGAGGAGAGTGATGCAGAGGCTTAAGAGAGTGATGAAGAGGCTGTAGAGAATGATGCAGAGGCTTATGAGAGTGATGCAGAGGCTCAAGAGAGGGATGCAGAGGCTCAAGAGAGTGATGATGACGCTTAATAGACGGATGCAGAGGCTCAAGAGAGTGATGCAGAGGCTTAAGAGAGGGATGCAGTGGCTCAAGAGAATGATGCAGAGGCTCAAGAGAGTGCTGCAAAAGGCTCAAGAGAGGAATGCTGATGCTCCAGAGAGGGATGCAGAGGCACAAGAGAGTGATGCAGAGGCTCAAGAGAGAAAGGCAGAGGCTTAAGAGAGTGATGCAGAGGTTCAAGAGAGAAAGGCAGAGGCTTAAGAGAGTGATGCAGAGGCTCAAGACAGTGATGCAGAGGATCAAGTGAATGATGCAGATGCTCAAGAGAGTGATGCAGAGGATCAAGAGAGTGATGCAGAGGCTCTAGAGAGTGATGCAGAGGCTTAAGAGAAGGATACAGAGGCTCAAGAGAGGGATGTAGACGCTCAAGAGAGTAATGCAGAAGCTCAAGAGAGTGATGCAGAGGATTAAGAGAGGGTTGCTGAGGCTCCAGAGAGGGATGCAGAGATTCAAGAGAGAAAGGCAGAGGCTTAAGTGAGTGATGCAGAGGATCAAGAGAGGGAAGCAGAGGCTTAAATTAAGAGAGTGATGCAGAGGCCGAAGAGAGTGATGCAGAGGCTGAAGAGAGTGTTGCAGAGGCTTAAGAAAGTGATGCAGAGGCTCAAGAGAGGGATGCAGAGGCTCAAGAGAGTGATGCAGACGCTTAATAGAGAGATGCAGATGTTCAAGAGAGTGATGCAGAGGCTTACGAGAGGGATGCAGAGGCTCAAGAGAATGATGCAGAGGCTCAAGAGAGGGATGCAAAGGTTCAAGAGAGTGATTCAGAGGCTTATGAGAGTGATGCAGAGGATCAAGAGAGGGATGACGAAGCTGAAAAGAGTGATGCAGAGGCTCAAGAGAGTGATTCAGAGGCTTACGAGAGTGATGCCAAGGCTTAAGAGAGTGAGGTTGAGGCTTAGGAGAGGGATGCAGAGGCTTAAGAGGGTGATGCAGAGGCTCAAGAGAGTGATGCAGAGGCTAAAGAGAGGGATGCAGAGGCTCAAGATAGTGATGCAGAGGCTCAAGAGAGTGATTCAGAGGCTTAAGTGCGTGATGCAGAGGCTTAAGAGAGTGATGCAGAGGCTTAAGAGAGGGAGGCAGAGGCTCAAGAGAGGGATGCAGAGGCTCAAGAGGGGGATGCAGAGGCTCAAGTTAGGGATGCAGAGGCTCAAGTGAGGGATGCAGAGGCACAAGAGAGGGATGCAGAGGCTCAAGAGAGTGATGCAGACGCTTAATAGAGGGATGCAGAGGTTCAAGAGAGTGATGCAGAGGCTTAAGAGAGTGACGCAGAGGCTGAAGAGAGTGATGCAGAGGCTCAAGAGAGTGATGAAGAGGCTCAAGAAAGTGATGCAGAGGATCAAAAGAGGGATGCTGAGGCTCCAGAGAGGGATGCAGAGGCTCAAGAGAGTGATGCAGAGGCTCAAGAGATAGATGCAGAAGGTTAAGAGAGTGATGCAGTGGATTAAGAAAGGGATGCAGGGGCTAAAGAGAGTGACGCAGAGGCTCAAGAGAGTAATGCAGAGGATCATGAGAATGATGCAGAGGCTCAAGAGAGAGATGCAGAGGATCAAGAGAGGGATGCTGAGGCTCAAGTGAGGGATGGAGAGGCTTTGAAGAATGATGCAGAGGCTCAAGAGAGGGATTTAGAGGCTCAAGAGAGTGATACAGAGGCTCAAGAGACGGATGCAGAGGCATAAGAGAATGATGCAGAGGCTTAAGAGAGGGATGCAGAGGCTTAGGAGAGGGATGGAGAGGTTCAAGAGAGTGATGCAGAGGCTCAAGCGAGTGATGCAGATGCTTAGGAGAATGATGCAGAGGCTCAAGAGAGGGATGCAGAGGCTGAAGAGAGTGATGCAGAGGCTTACGTGAGTGATGTAGAGGCTTAAGAGAGGGATGCAGAGGCTCAAGAGAGTGATGTAGAGGCTCAAGAGAGTGATGCAGAGGATCATGAGAGTGATGCAGAGGCTCAAGAGAGTGATGCAGAGGATCAGGAGAGGGAAGCAGAGGTTTAAGAGAGTGATGCAGAGGCCGAATAGAGTGATGCAGAGGCTTAAGAGAGTGATGAAGAGGCTGAAGAGAGTGATGCAGAGGCTCAAAACAGTTATTCAGAGGCTAAGGAGAGTGATGCAGAGGCCACAAGAGAGTGATGCAGAGGCTGAAAAGAGTGTTGCAGAGGCTCAAGAGAGTGAAGCAGAGGCTCAAGAGAGGGATGCAGAGGCTCAAGAGAGGGATGTAGAGGCTAAACAGAGTGATGCAGAGGCTGAAGAGAGAAATGCAGAGGCTTAAGAGAGTGATGCAGAGGTTCAAGAGAGTGATGCAGATGCACAAGTGAATGATGTAGAGGCTTAAGAGAGGGATGCAGAGGATCAGGAGAGTGATGCAGAGCTTTAAGAGAGGAATGAAGAGGCTGAAGAGAATGATGCAGAGGCTTACGAGAGGGATGCAGAGGCTGACGAGAATGATGCAGAGGCTTAAGAGAGGGATGTAGAGGCTGAAGAGAGTGATGCAGAGGCTCAAGAGAGTGATGCAGAGGCTTAAGAGAGGGATGCAGAGGCTAAAGAGAATGATGCAGAGGCTTAAATGAGTGATGCAGAGGCTCAGGAGAGTAATGCAGAGGCTCAAGAGAGTGACGCAGTGGCTGAAGAGAATGATGCAGAGGCTTAAGAGAGTGATGCAGAGGCTTAAGAGAGGGTTTCAGAGTCTAAAGAGAGTGATGCAGAGGCTTAAGTGAGGGATGCATAGGCTCAAGAGAATGATGAAGAGGCTCAGTAGAGTGCTGCAGAGGCTCAAAAGAGGGATGCTGAGGTTCCAGAGAGGGATGCAGAGGCTTAGGAGAGGGATGCAGAGGCTCAAGAGAGTGATGCAGAGGCTCAAGCGAGTGATGCAGATGCTTAGGAGAATGATGCAGAGGCTCAAGAGAGGGATGCAGAGGCTGAAGAGAGTGATGCAGAGGCTTACGTGAGTGATGCAGAGGCTTAAGAGAGGGATACAGAGGCTCAAGAGAGTGATGTAGAGGCTCAAGAGAGTGATGCAGAGGATCATGAGAGTGATGCAGAGGCTCAAGAGAGTGATGCAGAGGATCAGGAGAGGGAAGCAGAGGTTTAAGAGAGTGATGCAGAGGCCGAATAGAGTGATGCAGAGGCTTAAGAGAGTGATGAAGAGGCTGAAGAGAGTGATGCAGAGGCTCAAAAGAGTTATTCAGAGGCTAAGGAGAGTGATGCAGAGGCCACAAGAGAGTGATGCAGAGGCTGAAAAGAGTGTTGCAGAGGCTCAAGAGAGTGATGCAGAGGCTCAAGAGAGGGATGCAGAGGCTCAAGAGAGGGATGTAGAGGCTAAACAGAGTGATGCAGAGGCTGAAGAGAGAAATGCAGAGGCTTAAGAGAGTGATGCAGAGGTTCAAGAGAGTGATGTAGATGCACAAGTGAATGATGTAGAGGCTTAAGAGAGGGATGCAGAGGATCAGGAGAGTGATGCAGAGGTTTAAGAGAGGAATGAAGAGGCTGAAGAGAATGATGCAGAGGCTTGCGAGAGGGATGCAGAGGAGTGCTGCAGAGGGTCAAAAGAGGGATGCTGAGGCTCCAGAGAGGGATGCAGAGGCTCAAGAGAGTGATGCAGAGGCTCAAGAGAGACACGCAGAAGGTTAAGAGAGTGATGCAGTGGATTAAGAAAGGGATGCAGGGGCTTAAGAGAGTGATGCAGAGGCTCAAGAGAGTAATGCAGAGGATCATGAGAGAAAGGCAGAGGCTTAAGAGTGTGATGCAGAGGTTCAAGAGAGAAAGGCAGAGGCTTAAGAGAGTGATGCAGAGGCTCAAGACAGTGATATCAGAGGATCAAGAGAATGATGCAGATGCTCAAGAGAGTGATGCAGAGGATCAAGAGAGTGATGCAGAGGCTCTAGAGAGTGATGCAGAGGCTTAAGAGAAGGATACAGAGGCTCAAGAGAGGGATGTAGACGCTCAAGAGAGTGATGCAGAAGCTCAAGAGAGTGATGCAGAGGATTAAGAGAGGGTTGCTGAGGCTCCAGAGAGGGATGCAGAGGATCAAGAGAGAAAGGCAGAGGCTAAAGTGAGTGATGCAGAGGATCAAGAGAGGGAAGCAGAGGCTTAAATTAAGAGAGTGATGCAGAGGCTGAAGAGAGTGTTGCAGAGGCTTAAGAAAGTGATGCAGAGGCTCAAGAGAGGGATGCAGAGGCTCAAAAGAGTGATGCAGACGCTTAATAGAGAGATGCAGATGTTCAAGAGAGTGATGCAGAGGCTTACGAGAGGGATGCAGAGGCTCAAGAGAATGATGCAGAGGCTCAAGAGAGGGATGCAGAGGCTTAAGAGAGGGAGGCAGAGGCTCAAGAGAGGGATGCAGAGGCTCAAGAGGGGGATGCAGAGGCTCAAGAGAGGGATGCAGAGGCTCAAGTGAGGGATGCAGAGGCACAAGAGAGGGATGCTGAGGCTCAAGACAGTGATATCAGAGGATCAAGAGAATGATGCAGATGCTCCAGAGAGGGATGTAAAACGTAAAATCAGGAACATTTTAGTTAATTCTAATGAAAACACATTGGTTTTTATCATTTGTATATTTGAACAACATTGTCATATGAGGCTCACAAAAATTCACAAAAACGTGGAAAAACGGCAAAATATTGCCTAATTCGATGATATTTTGTTTAAATCACATAAAGGAAAAGGAGATGATAAACGTTAAAATATTGCTAAATTCGGTGATTTTTCGTACGAAACAAAATGCAAGAACACTTGCTTAAAATGCAATATTACGCGAAATTCTGAGATTTGAAGGCCAAATCACATATCGTGATACTACATGAAATAGTATCGAAATATTCGTAAAAACGAATATATTTACGTAAAATAACACTACATGAAAAAAGTCACTATTTTACCATATATGAGGATTTTAACTTCAAATCATGGAGCGAAGTTTCGTATTATTTAGATCCAAGAAAAGACATATGACAATGTTGTTCAAATATACAAATGATAAAAACCAATGTGTCTTCATTAGAATTAACTAAAATGTTCCTGATTTTCCGTTTAAATTACCGATGGAAGATGTACACGTAAAATCGCTCTAATCCGGCTGAAAGTCGATATATGCAATACAAACCGAACTTCTCCCCTCTTCAATATTCTACTCAGTATTTTAACGAGAAACAAATGGTTGATTGAAAACGAAGTATTTAAGGTTAATTTCTAATCAATTATGTGTTTGAATCATTTGTATCGTATATTTATTGAATTAATACACATAGACTGAAAATTCACAAAACTTGGAAAAACAGCAAAATATTGCCTAATTCGATGATATTTTGTTTAATTCACATAAAGGAAAAGGAGATGATAAACGTCAAAATATTGCTAAATTCGATGATTTTTCGTATGAAACATAAAGCAAGAAAACTTGCTTAAAATGCAATATTACGCAAAATTCTGAGATTTGAAGGCCAAATCACGTATCGTGATATTACATGAAATAGTATCGAAATATTGGTAAAACGCATATATTTACGTAAAATCACACTACATGAAAAACGTGAAAAAAGTCACTATTTTACCATATATGAGGATTTTAACTTCAAATCATAGATCGAGGTTTCGTATTATTTAGATCTAAGAAAAGACATATGACAATGTTGTTTCCAATACAAATGATAAAAACCAATGTGTTTTCATTAGAATTAACTAAAATGTTCCTGATTTTTCGTTTATATTACCGATGGAAGATGTACACGAAAACCGCTCTATTACGGCTGAAACGTCGATATATGCAATAAAAACAGAACTTCCCCCCTTTTCAATAACTTACTCAGTATTTTATCGAGAAACAAATAGTTGATTGAAAATGAAGTATTTAAAGTTATTATCTAATCAATTATGTGTTTGCATCATTTTTATCGTATATATAATGAATTAATACCCATAAACTGAAAATTCAAAAAAACGTGGAAAAACGGCAAAATATTGCCTAATTCGATGATATTTTGTTTAAATCACATTAGAGGAAAAGGGGATGATAAACGTCAAAATATTGCTAAATTCGGAGATTTTTCGTACGATACAAAATGCAAGAAAACTTGCTTAAAATGCAATATTACGCGAAATTCTGAGATTTGAAGGCCAAATCACATATCGTGATACTACATGAAATAGTATCGAAATATTCGTAAAACGAATATATTTACGTAAAATAACACTACATGAAAAAGTCACTATTTTGCCATATATGAGGATTTTAACTTCAAATCATGGAGCGAGGTTTCGTATTATTTAGATCCAAGAAAAGACATATGACAATGTTGTTCATATATACAAATGATAAAAACTAATGTGTTTTCATTAGAATTAACTAAAATGTTCCTGATTTTCCGTTTAAATTACCGATGGAAGATGTATACGAAAACCGCTCTATTCCGGCTGAAACGTCGATATATGCAATAAAAACAGAACTTCTCCCCTTTTCAATATCTTACTCAGTATTTTAACGAGAAACAAATAGTTGATTGAAAATGAAGTATTTAAGGTTATTATCTAATCAATTATGTGTTTGCATCATTTTTATCGTATATATAATGAATTAATACCCATAAACTAAAAATTCAAAAAAACGTGGAAAAACGGCAAAATATTGCCTAATTCGATGATATTTTGTTTAAATCACATAGAGGAAAAAGAGATGATGAACGTCAAAATATTGCTAAATTCGGAGATTTTTCGTACGATACAAAATGCAAGAAAACTTGCTTAAAATGCAATATTATGCGACATTCTGAAATTTGAAGGCCAAATCACATATCGTGATACTACATGAAATAGTATCGAAATATTGGTAAAAATTAATATATTTGCGGAATATCGAACTACATGATTAACGTGAAAAAGTCACTATTTTACCATATATGAGGATTTTAACTTCAAATCATAGAGCGAGGTTTCGTATTATTTAGATCCAAGAAAAGACATATGACAATGTTGTTTCAATACAAATGATAAAAAACAATGTGTTTTCATTAGAATTAACTAAAATGTTCCTTATTTTACGTTTATATTACAGATGGAAGATGTACACGTAAAACCGCTCTAATCCGGCTGAAACGTCGATATATGCAATAAAAACCGAACTCTTCAAAATAAACCCCTCTTCAAAATCCTACTCAGTATTTTATCGAGAAACAAATGGTTGATTGAAAATGAAGTATTTAAGGTTATTTTCTAATCAATTATGTGTTTGCATCATTTGTATCGTATATTTATTGAATTAATACCCATAGACCGAAAATTCACAAAACTTGGAAAAACGGCCAAATATTGCCTAATTCGATGATATTTTGTTTATTCCCATAAAGGAAAAGGAGATGATAAACGTCAAAATATTGCTAAATTCGATGATTTTTCGTACGAAACAAAATGCAAGAAAACTTGCTTAAAATGCAATATTACGCGAAATTCTGAGATTTGAAGCCCAAATCACGTACCGTGATACTACATGAAATAGTATCGAAATATTGGTAAAAACGAATATATTTACGTAAAATCACACTACATGAAAACGTGAAAAAAGTCACTATTTTACCATATATGAGGATTTTAACTTCAAATCATAGAGCGAGGTTTCGTATTATTTAGATCCAAGAAAAGACATATGACAATGTTGTTTCCAATACAAATGATAAAAACCAATGTGTTTTCATTAGAATTAACTAAAATGTTCCTGATTTTCCGTTTATATTACCGATGGAAGATGTACACGAAAACCGCTCTATTCCGGCTGAAACGTCGATATATGCAATACAAACCGAACTTCTCCCCTCTTCAATATCCTACTCGGTATTTTAACGAGAAACAAATGGTTGATTGAAAGTGAAGTATTTAAGGTTAATTTCTAATCAATTATGTGTTTGCATCATTTTTATCGTATATTTATTGAATTTATACCCATAGACTGAAAATTCACAAAAACGTGGAAAAACGGCAAAATTTTGCCTAATTCGATGATATTGTGTTTAATTCACATAAAGGAAAAGGAGATGATAAACGTCAAAATATTGCTAAATTCGGTGATTTTTCGTACGAAACAAAATGCAAGAAAACTTGCTTAAAATACAATATTACCCGAAATTCTGAGATTTGAAGGCCAAATCACATATCGTGATACTACATGAAATAGTATCGAAATATTCGTAAAACGAATATATTTACGTAAAATAACACTACATGAAAAAGTCACTATTTTGCCATATATGAGGATTTTAACTTCAAATCATGGAGCGAGGTTTCGTATTATTTAGATCCAAGAAAAGACATATGACAATGTTGTTCATATATACAAATGATAAAAACCAATGTGTTTTCATTAGAATTACCTAAAATGTTCCTGATTTTCCGTTTAAATTACCGATGGAAGATGTATACGAAAACCACTCTATTCCGGGTGAAACGTCGATTTATGCAATAAAAACAGAACTTCTCCCCTTTTCAATATCTTACTCAGTATTTTAACGAGAAACAAATAGTTGATTGAAAATGAAGTATTTAAGGTTATTATCTAATCAATTATGTGTTTGCATCATTTTTATCGTATATATAATGAATTAATACCCATAAACTAAAAATTCAAAAAAACGTGGAAAAACGGCAAAATATTGCCTAATTCGATGATATTTTGTTTAAATCACATAGAGGAAAAAGAGATGATGAACGTCAAAATATTGCTAAATTCGGAGATTTTTCGTACGATACAAAATGCAAGAAAACTTGCTTAAAATGCAATATTATGCGACATTCTGAAATTTGAAGGCCAAATCACATATCGTGATACTACATGAAATAGTATCGAAATATTGGTAAAAATTAATATATTTGCGGAATATCGAACTACATGATTAACGTGAAAAAGTCACTATTTTACCATATATGAGGATTTTAACTTCAAATCATAGAGCGAGGTTTCGTATTATTTAGATCCAAGAAAAGACATATGACAATGTTGTTTCAATACAAATGATAAAAAACAATGTGTTTTCATTAGAATTAACTAAAATGTTCCTTATTTTACGTTTATATTACAGATGGAAGATGTACACGTAAAACCGCTCTAATCCGGCTGAAACGTCGATATATGCAATAAAAACCGAACTCTTCAAAATCAACCCCTCTTCAAAATCCTACTCAGTATTTTATCGAGAAACAAATGGTTGATTGAAAATGAAGTATTTAAGGTTATTTTCTAATCAATTATGTGTTTGCATCATTTGTATCGTATATTTATTGAATTAATACCCATAGACCGAAAATTCACAAAACTTGGAAAAACTTCCAAATATTGCCTAATTCGATGATATTTTGTTTATTCCCATAAAGGAAAAGGAGATGATAAACGTCAAAATATTGCTAAATTCGATGATTTTTCGTACGAAACAAAATGCAAGAAAACTTGCTTAAAATGCAATATTACGCGAAATTCTGAGATTTGAAGCCCAAATCACGTACCGTGATACTACATGAAATAGTATCGAAATATTGGTAAAAACGAATATATTTACGTAAAATCACACTACATGAAAACGTGAAAAAAATCACTATTTTACCATATATGAGGATTTTAACTTCAAATCATAGAGCGAGGTTTCGTATTATTTTGATCCAAGAAAAGACATATGACAATGTTGTTTCCAATACAAATGATAAAAACCAATGTGTTTTCATTAGAATTAACTAAAATGTTCCTGATTTTCCGTTTATATTACCGATGGAAGATGTACACGAAAACCGCTCTATTCCGGCTGAAACGTCTATATATGCAATAAAACAGAACTTCCCTCCTTTTCAATAACTTACTCAGTATTTTATCGAGAAACAAATAGTTGATTGAAAATGAAGTATTTAAGGTTATTATCTAATCAATTATGTGTTTGCATCATTTTTATCGTATATATAATGAATTAATACCCATAAATTGAAAATTCAAAAAAACGGAAAAACAGCAAAATATTGCCTAATTCGATGATATTTTGTTTAAATCACATAGACGAAAAGGGATGATAAACGTCAAAATATTGTTAAATTCGATGATTTTTCGTACGAAACAAAATGCAAGAAAACTTGCTTAAAATGCAGTATTATGCGACATTCTGAGATTTGAAGGCCAAATCACATATCGTGATACGACATGAAATAGTATGGAAATATTGGTAAAAATGAATATATTTACGTAAAATCACACTACATGAAAAAGGTGAAAAAAGTCACTATTTTACCATATATGAGGATTTTAACTTCAAATCATAGAGCGAGGTTTCGTATTATTTAGATCCAAGAAAAGATATATGACAATGTTGTTTCCAATACAAATGATAAAAACCAATGTGTTTTTATTAGAATTAACTAAAATGTTCCTGATTTTCCGTTTATATTACCGATGGAAGATGTACACGAAAACCGCTCTATTCCGGCTGAAACGTCGATATATGCAATACAAACCGAACTTCTCCCCTCTTCAATATCCTACTCGGTATTTTAACGAGAAACAAATGGTTGATTGAAAGTGAAGTATTTAAGGTTAATTTCTAATCAATTATGTGTTTGCATCATTTTTATCGTATATTTATTGAATTTATACCCATAGACTGAAAATTCACAAAAACGTGGAAAAACGGCAAAATTTTGCCTAATTCGATGATATTGTGTTTAATTCACATAAAGGAAAAGGAGATGATAAACGTCAAAATATTGCTAAATTCGGTGATTTTTCGTACGAAACAAAATGCAAGAAAACTTGCTTAAAATGCAATATTACGCGAAATTCTGAGATTTGAAAGCCAAATCACATATCGTGATACTACATGAAATAGTATCGAAATATTCGTAAAACGAATATATTTACGTAAAATAACACTACATGAAAAAAGTCACTATTTTGCCATATATGAGGATTTTAACTTCAAATCATGGAGCGAGGTTTCGTATTATTTTGATCCAAGAAAAGACATATGACAATGTTGTTCATATATACAAATGAAAAAAACCAATGTGTTTTCATTAGAATTAACTAAAATGTTCCTGATTTTCCGTTTAAATTACCGATGGAAGATGTATACGAAAACCGCTCTATTCCGGCTGAAACGTCGATATATGCAATAAAAACAGAACTTCTCCCCTTTTCAATATCTTACTCAGTATTTTAACGAGAAACAAATAGTTGATTGAAAATGAAGTATTTAAGGTTATTATCTAATCAATTATGTGTTTGCATCATTTTTATCGTATATATAATGAATTAATACCCATAAACTAAAAATTCAAAAAAAACGTGGAAAAACGGCAAAATATTGCCTAATTCGATGATATTTTGTTTAAATCACATAGAGGAAAAAGAGATGATGAACGTCAAAATATTGCTAAATTCGGAGATTTTTCGTACGATACAAAATGCAAGAAAACTTGCTTAAAATGCAATATTATGCGACATTCTGAAATTTGAAGGCCAAATCACATATCGTGATACTACATGAAATAGTATCGAAATATTGGTAAAAATTAATATATTTGCGGAATATCGAACTACATGATTAACGTGAAAAAGTCACTATTTTACCATATTTGAGGATTTTAACTTCAAATCATAGAGCGATGTTTCGTATTATTTAGATCCAAGAAAAGACATATGACAATGTTGTTTCAATACAAATGATAAAAAACAATGTGTTTTCATTAGAATTAACTAAAATGTTCCTTATTTTCCGTTTATATTACAGATGGAAGATGTACACGTAAAACCGCTCTAATCCGGCTGAAACGTCGATATATGCAATAAAAACCGAACTCTTCAAAATCAACCCCTCTTCAAAATCCTACTCAGTATTTTATCGAGAAACAAATGGTTGATTGAAAATGAAGTATTTAAGGTTATTTTCTAATCAATTATGTGTTTGCATCATTTGTATCGTATATTTATTGAATTAATACCCATAGACCGAAAATTCACAAAACTTTGAAAAACGGCCAAATATTGCCTAATTCGATGATATTTTGTTTATTCCCATAAAGGAAAAGGAGATGATGAACGTCAAAATATTGCTAAATTCGATGATTTTTCGTACGAAACAAAATGCAAGAAAACTTGCTTAAAATGCAATATTACGCGAAATTCTGAGATTTGAAGCCCAAATCACGTACCGTGATACTACATGAAATAGTATCGAAATATTGGTAAAAACGAATATATTTACGTAAAATCACACTACATGAAAACGTGAAAAAAATCACTATTTTACCATATATGAGGATTTTAACTTCAAATCATAGAGCGAGGTTTCGTATTATTTTGATCCAAGAAAAGACATATGACAATGTTGTTTCCAATACAAATGATAAAAACCAATGTGTTTTCATTAGAATTAACTAAAATGTTCCTGATTTTCCGTTTATATTACCGATGGAAGATGTACACGAAAACCGCTCTATTCCGGCTGAAACGTCTATATATGCAATAAAACAGAACTTCCCCCCTTTTTAATAACTTACTCAGTATTTTATCGAGAAACAAATAGTTGATTGAAAATGAAGTATTTAAGGTTATTATCTAATCAATTATGTGTTTGCATCATTTTTATCGTATATATAATGAATTAATACCCATAAATTGAAAATTCAAAAAAACGGAAAAACAGCAAAATATTGCCTAATTCGATGATATTTTGTTTAAATCACATAGACGAAAAGGGATGATAAACGTCAAAATATTGTTAAATTCGATGATTTTTCGTACGAAACAAAATGCAAGAAAACTTGCTTAAAATGCAATATTATGCGACATTCTGAGATTTGAAGGCCAAATCACATATCGTGATACGACATGAAATAGTATGGAAATATTGGTTAAAATGAATATATTTACGTAAAATCACACTACATGAAAAAGGTGAAAAAAGTCACTATTTTACCATATATGAGGATTTTAACTTCAAATCATAGAGCGAGGTTTCGTATTATTTAGATCCAAGAAAAGATATATGACAATGTTGTTTCCAATACAAATGATAAAAACCAATGTGTTTTCATTAGAATTAACTAAAATGTTCCTGATTTTCCGTTTATATTACTGATGGAAGATGTACACGAAAACCGCTCTATTCCGGCTGAAACGTCGATATATGCAATACAAACCGAACTTCTCCCCTCTTCAATATCCTACTCGGTATTTTAACGAGAAACAAATGGTTGATTGAAAGTGAAGCATTTAAGGTTAATTTCTAATCAATTATGTGTTTGCATCATTTTTATCGTATATTTATTGAATTTATACCCATAGACTGAAAATTCACAAAAACGTGGAAAAACGGCAAAATTTTGCCTAATTCGATGATATTGTGTTTAATTCACATAAAGGAAAAGGAGATGATAAACGTCAAAATATTGCTAAATTCGGTGATTTTTCGTACGAAACAAAATGCAAGAAAACTTGCTTAAAATGCAATATTACGCGAAATTCTGAGATTTGAAGGCCAAATCACATATCGGGATACTACATGAAATAGTATCGAAATATTCGTAAAACGAATATATTTACGTAAAATAACACTACATGAAAAAGTCACTATTTTGCCATATATGAGGATTTTAACTTCAAATCATGGAGCGAGGTTTCGTATTATTTAGATCCAAGAAAAGACATATGACAATGTTGTTCATATATACAAATGATAAAAACCAATGTGTTTTCATTAGAATTAACTAAAATGTTCCTGATTTTCCGTTTAAATTACCGATGGAAGATGTATACGAAAACCGCTCTATTCCGGCTGAAACGTCGATATATGCAATAAAAACAGAACTTCTCCCCTTTTCAATATCTTACTCAGTATTTTAACGAGAAACAAATAGTTGATTGAAAATGAAGTATTTAAGGTTATTATCTAATCAATTATGTGTTTGCATCATTTTTATCGTATATATAATGAATTAATACCCATAAACTAAAAATTCAAAAAAACGTGGAAAAACGGCAAAATATTGCCTAATTCGATGATATTTTGTATAAATCACATAGAGGAAAAAGAGATGATGAACGTCAAAATATTGCTAAATTCGGAGATTTTTCGTACGATACAAAATGCAAGAAAACTTGCTTAAAATGCAATATTATGCGACATTCTGAAATTTGAAGGCCAAATCACATATCGTGATACTACATGAAATAGTATCGAAATATTGGTAAAAATTAATATATTTGCGGAATATCGAACTACATGATTAACGTGAAAAAGTCACTATTTTACCATATATGAGGATTTTAACTTCAAATCATAGAGCGAGGTTTCGTATTATTTAGATCCAAGAAAAGACATATGACAATGTTGTTTCAATACAAATGATAAAAAACAATGTGTTTTCATTAGAATTAACTAAAATGTTCCTTATTTTCCGTTTATATTACAGATGGAAGATGTACACGTAAAACCGCTCTAATCCGGCTGAAACGTCGATATATGCAATAAAAACCGAACTCTTCAAAATCAACCCCTCTTCAAAATCCTACTCAGTATTTTATCGAGAAACAAATGGTTGATTGAAAATGAAGTATTTAAGGTTATTTTCTAATCAATTATGTGTTTGCATCATTTGTATCGTATATTTATTGAATTAATACCCATAGACCGAAAATTCACAAAACTTGGAAAAACGGCCAAATATTGCCTAATTCGATGATATTTTGTTTATTCCCATAAAGGAAAAGGAGATGATAAACGTCAAAATATTGCTAAATTCGATGATTTTTCGTACGAAACAAAATGCAAGAAAACTTGCTTAAAATGCAATATTACGCGAAATTCTGAGATTTGAAGCCCAAATCACGTACCGTGATACTACATGAAATAGTATCGAAATATTGGTAAAAACGAATATATTTACGTAAAATCACACTACATGAAAACGTGAAAAAAGTCACTATTTTACCATATATGAGGATTTTAACTTCAAATCATAGAGCGAGGTTTCGTATTATTTAGATCCAAGAAAAGACATATGACAATGTTGTTTCCAATACAAATGATAAAAACCAATGTGTTTTCATTAGAATTAACTAAAATGTTCCTGATTTTCCGTTTATATTACCGATGGAAGATGTACACGAAAACCGCTCTATTCCGGCTGAAACGTCGATATATGCAATACAAACCGAACTTCTCCCCTCTTCAATATCCTACTCGGTATTTTAACGAGAAACAAATGGTTGATTGAAAGTGAAGTATTTAAGGTTAATTTCTAATCAATTATGTGTTTGCATCATTTTTATCGTATATTTATTGA
The DNA here is from genome assembly GCF_040958095.1 of Procambarus clarkii. Classification (NCBI taxonomy): domain Eukaryota; kingdom Metazoa; phylum Arthropoda; class Malacostraca; order Decapoda; family Cambaridae; genus Procambarus; species Procambarus clarkii. The sequence goes on from NC_091177.1 coordinate 20,308,586, forward strand.
ATTTATACCCATAGACTGAAAATTCACAAAAACGTGGAAAAACGGCAAAATTTTGCCTAATTCGATGATATTGTGTTTAATTCACATAAAGGAAAAGGAGATGATAAACGTCAAAATATTGCTAAATTCGGTGATTTTTCGTACGAAACAAAATGCAAGAAAACTTGCTTAAAATACAATATTACCCGAAATTCTGAGATTTGAAGGCCAAATCACATATCGTGATACTACATGAAATAGTATCGAAATATTCGTAAAACGAATATATTTACGTAAAATAACACTACATGAAAAAGTCACTATTTTGCCATATATGAGGATTTTAACTTCAAATCATGGAGCGAGGTTTCGTATTATTTAGATCCAAGAAAAGACATATGACAATGTTGTTCATATATACAAATGATAAAAACCAATGTGTTTTCATTAGAATTACCTAAAATGTTCCTGATTTTCCGTTTAAATTACCGATGGAAGATGTATACGAAAACCACTCTATTCCGGGTGAAACGTCGATTTATGCAATAAAAACAGAACTTCTCCCCTTTTCAATATCTTACTCAGTATTTTAACGAGAAACAAATAGTTGATTGAAAATGAAGTATTTAAGGTTATTATCTAATCAATTATGTGTTTGCATCATTTTTATCGTATATATAATGAATTAATACCCATAAACTAAAAATTCAAAAAAACGTGGAAAAACGGCAAAATATTGCCTAATTCGATGATATTTTGTTTAAATCACATAGAGGAAAAAGAGATGATGAACGTCAAAATATTGCTAAATTCGGAGATTTTTCGTACGATACAAAATGCAAGAAAACTTGCTTAAAATGCAATATTATGCGACATTCTGAAATTTGAAGGCCAAATCACATATCGTGATACTACATGAAATAGTATCGAAATATTGGTAAAAATTAATATATTTGCGGAATATCGAACTACATGATTAACGTGAAAAAGTCACTATTTTACCATATATGAGGATTTTAACTTCAAATCATAGAGCGAGGTTTCGTATTATTTAGATCCAAGAAAAGACATATGACAATGTTGTTTCAATACAAATGATAAAAAACAATGTGTTTTCATTAGAATTAACTAAAATGTTCCTTATTTTACGTTTATATTACAGATGGAAGATGTACACGTAAAACCGCTCTAATCCGGCTGAAACGTCGATATATGCAATAAAAACCGAACTCTTCAAAATCCTACTCAGTATTTTATCGAGAAACAAATGGTTGATTGAAAATGAAGTATTTAAGGTTATTTTCTAATCAATTATGTGTTTGCATCATTTGTATCGTATATTTATTGAATTAATACCCATAGACCGAAAATTCACAAAACTTGGAAAAACTTCCAAATATTGCCTAATTCGATGATATTTTGTTTATTCCCATAAAGGAAAAGGAGATGATAAACGTCAAAATATTGCTAAATTCGATGATTTTTCGTACGAAACAAAATGCAAGAAAACTTGCTTAAAATGCAATATTACGCGAAATTCTGAGATTTGAAGCCCAAATCACGTACCGTGATACTACATGAAATAGTATCGAAATATTGGTAAAAACGAATATATTTACGTAAAATCACACTACATGAAAACGTGAAAAAAATCACTATTTTACCATATATGAGGATTTTAACTTCAAATCATAGAGCGAGGTTTCGTATTATTTTGATCCAAGAAAAGACATATGACAATGTTGTTTCCAATACAAATGATAAAAACCAATGTGTTTTCATTAGAATTAACTAAAATGTTCCTGATTTTCCGTTTATATTACCGATGGAAGATGTACACGAAAACCGCTCTATTCCGGCTGAAACGTCTATATATGCAATAAAACAGAACTTCCCTCCTTTTCAATAACTTACTCAGTATTTTATCGAGAAACAAATAGTTGATTGAAAATGAAGTATTTAAGGTTATTATCTAATCAATTATGTGTTTGCATCATTTTTATCGTATATATAATGAATTAATACCCATAAATTGAAAATTCAAAAAAACGGAAAAACAGCAAAATATTGCCTAATTCGATGATATTTTGTTTAAATCACATAGACGAAAAGGGATGATAAACGTCAAAATATTGTTAAATTCGATGATTTTTCGTACGAAACAAAATGCAAGAAAACTTGCTTAAAATGCAGTATTATGCGACATTCTGAGATTTGAAGGCCAAATCACATATCGTGATACGACATGAAATAGTATGGAAATATTGGTAAAAATGAATATATTTACGTAAAATCACACTACATGAAAAAGGTGAAAAAAGTCACTATTTTACCATATATGAGGATTTTAACTTCAAATCATAGAGCGAGGTTTCGTATTATTTAGATCCAAGAAAAGATATATGACAATGTTGTTTCCAATACAAATGATAAAAACCAATGTGTTTTTATTAGAATTAACTAAAATGTTCCTGATTTTCCGTTTATATTACCGATGGAAGATGTACACGAAAACCGCTCTATTCCGGCTGAAACGTCGATATATGCAATACAAACCGAACTTCTCCCCTCTTCAATATCCTACTCGGTATTTTAACGAGAAACAAATGGTTGATTGAAAGTGAAGTATTTAAGGTTAATTTCTAATCAATTATGTGTTTGCATCATTTTTATCGTATATTTATTGAATTTATACCCATAGACTGAAAATTCACAAAAACGTGGAAAAACGGCAAAATTTTGCCTAATTCGATGATATTGTGTTTAATTCACATAAAGGAAAAGGAGATGATAAACGTCAAAATATTGCTAAATTCGGTGATTTTTCGTACGAAACAAAATGCAAGAAAACTTGCTTAAAATGCAATATTACGCGAAATTCTGAGATTTGAAAGCCAAATCACATATCGTGATACTACATGAAATAGTATCGAAATATTCGTAAAACGAATATATTTACGTAAAATAACACTACATGAAAAAAGTCACTATTTTGCCATATATGAGGATTTTAACTTCAAATCATGGAGCGAGGTTTCGTATTATTTTGATCCAAGAAAAGACATATGACAATGTTGTTCATATATACAAATGAAAAAAACCAATGTGTTTTCATTAGAATTAACTAAAATGTTCCTGATTTTCCGTTTAAATTACCGATGGAAGATGTATACGAAAACCGCTCTATTCCGGCTGAAACGTCGATATATGCAATAAAAACAGAACTTCTCCCCTTTTCAATATCTTACTCAGTATTTTAACGAGAAACAAATAGTTGATTGAAAATGAAGTATTTAAGGTTATTATCTAATCAATTATGTGTTTGCATCATTTTTATCGTATATATAATGAATTAATACCCATAAACTAAAAATTCAAAAAAAACGTGGAAAAACGGCAAAATATTGCCTAATTCGATGATATTTTGTTTAAATCACATAGAGGAAAAAGAGATGATGAACGTCAAAATATTGCTAAATTCGGAGATTTTTCGTACGATACAAAATGCAAGAAAACTTGCTTAAAATGCAATATTATGCGACATTCTGAAATTTGAAGGCCAAATCACATATCGTGATACTACATGAAATAGTATCGAAATATTGGTAAAAATTAATATATTTGCGGAATATCGAACTACATGATTAACGTGAAAAAGTCACTATTTTACCATATTTGAGGATTTTAACTTCAAATCATAGAGCGATGTTTCGTATTATTTAGATCCAAGAAAAGACATATGACAATGTTGTTTCAATACAAATGATAAAAAACAATGTGTTTTCATTAGAATTAACTAAAATGTTCCTTATTTTCCGTTTATATTACAGATGGAAGATGTACACGTAAAACCGCTCTAATCCGGCTGAAACGTCGATATATGCAATAAAAACCGAACTCTTCAAAATCAACCCCTCTTCAAAATCCTACTCAGTATTTTATCGAGAAACAAATGGTTGATTGAAAATGAAGTATTTAAGGTTATTTTCTAATCAATTATGTGTTTGCATCATTTGTATCGTATATTTATTGAATTAATACCCATAGACCGAAAATTCACAAAACTTTGAAAAACGGCCAAATATTGCCTAATTCGATGATATTTTGTTTATTCCCATAAAGGAAAAGGAGATGATGAACGTCAAAATATTGCTAAATTCGATGATTTTTCGTACGAAACAAAATGCAAGAAAACTTGCTTAAAATGCAATATTACGCGAAATTCTGAGATTTGAAGCCCAAATCACGTACCGTGATACTACATGAAATAGTATCGAAATATTGGTAAAAACGAATATATTTACGTAAAATCACACTACATGAAAACGTGAAAAAAATCACTATTTTACCATATATGAGGATTTTAACTTCAAATCATAGAGCGAGGTTTCGTATTATTTTGATCCAAGAAAAGACATATGACAATGTTGTTTCCAATACAAATGATAAAAACCAATGTGTTTTCATTAGAATTAACTAAAATGTTCCTGATTTTCCGTTTATATTACCGATGGAAGATGTACACGAAAACCGCTCTATTCCGGCTGAAACGTCTATATATGCAATAAAACAGAACTTCCCCCCTTTTTAATAACTTACTCAGTATTTTATCGAGAAACAAATAGTTGATTGAAAATGAAGTATTTAAGGTTATTATCTAATCAATTATGTGTTTGCATCATTTTTATCGTATATATAATGAATTAATACCCATAAATTGAAAATTCAAAAAAACGGAAAAACAGCAAAATATTGCCTAATTCGATGATATTTTGTTTAAATCACATAGACGAAAAGGGATGATAAACGTCAAAATATTGTTAAATTCGATGATTTTTCGTACGAAACAAAATGCAAGAAAACTTGCTTAAAATGCAATATTATGCGACATTCTGAGATTTGAAGGCCAAATCACATATCGTGATACGACATGAAATAGTATGGAAATATTGGTAAAAATGAATATATTTACGTAAAATCACACTACATGAAAAAGGTGAAAAAAGTCACTATTTTACCATATATGAGGATTTTAACTTCAAATCATAGAGCGAGGTTTCGTATTATTTAGATCCAAGAAAAGATATATGACAATGTTGTTTCCAATACAAATGATAAAAACCAATGTGTTTTCATTAGAATTAACTAAAATGTTCCTGATTTTCCGTTTATATTACTGATGGAAGATGTACACGAAAACCGCTCTATTCCGGCTGAAACGTCGATATATGCAATACAAACCGAACTTCTCCCCTCTTCAATATCCTACTCGGTATTTTAACGAGAAACAAATGGTTGATTGAAAGTGAAGCATTTAAGGTTAATTTCTAATCAATTATGTGTTTGCATCATTTTTATCGTATATTTATTGAATTTATACCCATAGACTGAAAATTCACAAAAACGTGGAAAAACGGCAAAATTTTGCCTAATTCGATGATATTGTGTTTAATTCACATAAAGGAAAAGGAGATGATAAACGTCAAAATATTGCTAAATTCGGTGATTTTTCGTACGAAACAAAATGCAAGAAAACTTGCTTAAAATGCAATATTACGCGAAATTCTGAGATTTGAAGGCCAAATCACATATCGGGATACTACATGAAATAGTATCGAAATATTCGTAAAACGAATATATTTACGTAAAATAACACTACATGAAAAAGTCACTATTTTGCCATATATGAGGATTTTAACTTCAAATCATGGAGCGAGGTTTCGTATTATTTAGATCCAAGAAAAGACATATGACAATGTTGTTCATATATACAAATGATAAAAACCAATGTGTTTTCATTAGAATTAACTAAAATGTTCCTGATTTTCCGTTTAAATTACCGATGGAAGATGTATACGAAAACCGCTCTATTCCGGCTGAAACGTCGATATATGCAATAAAAACAGAACTTCTCCCCTTTTCAATATCTTACTCAGTATTTTAACGAGAAACAAATAGTTGATTGAAAATGAAGTATTTAAGGTTATTATCTAATCAATTATGTGTTTGCATCATTTTTATCGTATATATAATGAATTAATACCCATAAACTAAAAATTCAAAAAAACGTGGAAAAACGGCAAAATATTGCCTAATTCGATGATATTTTGTATAAATCACATAGAGGAAAAAGAGATGATGAACGTCAAAATATTGCTAAATTCGGAGATTTTTCGTACGATACAAAATGCAAGAAAACTTGCTTAAAATGCAATATTATGCGACATTCTGAAATTTGAAGGCCAAATCACATATCGTGATACTACATGAAATAGTATCGAAATATTGGTAAAAATTAATATATTTGCGGAATATCGAACTACATGATTAACGTGAAAAAGTCACTATTTTACCATATATGAGGATTTTAACTTCAAATCATAGAGCGAGGTTTCGTATTATTTAGATCCAAGAAAAGACATATGACAATGTTGTTTCAATACAAATGATAAAAAACAATGTGTTTTCATTAGAATTAACTAAAATGTTCCTTATTTTCCGTTTATATTACAGATGGAAGATGTACACGTAAAACCGCTCTAATCCGGCTGAAACGTCGATATATGCAATAAAAACCGAACTCTTCAAAATCAACCCCTCTTCAAAATCCTACTCAGTATTTTATCGAGAAACAAATGGTTGATTGAAAATGAAGTATTTAAGGTTATTTTCTAATCAATTATGTGTTTGCATCATTTGTATCGTATATTTATTGAATTAATACCCATAGACCGAAAATTCACAAAACTTTGAAAAACGGCCAAATATTGCCTAATTCGATGATATTTTGTTTATTCCCATAAAGGAAAAGGAGATGATAAACGTCAAAATATTGCTAAATTCGATGATTTTTCGTACGAAACAAAATGCAAGAAAACTTGCTTAAAATGCAATATTACGCGAAATTCTGAGATTTGAAGCCCAAATCACGTACCGTGATACTACATGAAATAGTATCGAAATATTGGTAAAAACGAATATATTTACGTAAAATCACACTACATGAAAACGTGAAAAAAATCACTATTTTACCATATATGAGGATTTTAACTTCAAATCATAGAGCGAGGTTTCGTATTATTTTGATCCAAGAAAAGACATATGACAATGTTGTTTCCAATACAAATGATAAAAACCAATGTGTTTTCATTAGAATTAACTAAAATGTTCCTGATTTTCCGTTTATATTACCGATGGAAGATGTACACGAAAACCGCTCTATTCCGGCTGAAACGTCTATATATGCAATAAAACAGAACTTCTCCCCTCTTCAATATCCTACTCGGTATTTTAACGAGAAACAAATAGTTGATTGAAAATGAAGTATTTAAGGTTATTATCTAATCAATTATGTGTTTGCATCATTTTTATCGTATATATAATGAATTAATACCCATAAATTGAAAATTCAAAAAAACGGAAAAACAGCAAAATATTGCCTAATTCGATGATATTTTGTTTAAATCACATAGACGAAAAGGGATGATAAACGTCAAAATATTGTTAAATTCGATGATTTTTCGTACGAAACAAAATGCAAGAAAACTTGCTTAAAATGCAATATTATGCGACATTCCGAGATTTGAAGGCCAAATCACATATCGTGATACGACATGAAATAGTATGGAAATATTGGTAAAAATGAATATATTTACCTAAAATCACACTACATGAAAAAGGTGAAAAAAGTCACTATTTTACCATATATGAGGATTTTAACTTCAAATCATAGAGCGAGGTTTCGTATTATTTAGATCCAAGAAAAGATATATGACAATGTTGTTTCCAATACAAATGATAAAAACCAATGTGTTTTCATTAGAATTAACTAAAATGTTCCTGATTTTCCGTTTATATTACCGATGGAAGATGTACACGAAAACCGCTCTATTCCGGCTGAAACGTCGATATATGCAATACAAACCGAACTTCTCCCCTCTTCAATATCCTACTCGGTATTTTAACAAGAAACAAATGGTTGATTGAAAGTGAAGTATTTAAGGATAATTTCTAATCATTTATGTGTTTGCATCATTTTTATCGTATATTTATTGAATTTATACCCATAGACTGAAAATTCACAAAAACGTGGAAAAACGGCAAAATTTTGCCTAATTCGATGATATTGTGTTTAATTCACATAAAGGAAAAGGAGATGATAAACGTCAAAATATTGCTAAATTCGGTGATTTTTCGTACGAAACAAAATGCAAGAAAACTTGCTTAAAATGCAATATTATGCGAAATTCTGAGATTTGAAGGCCAAATCACATATCGTGATACTACATGAAATAGTATCGAAATATTCGTAAAACTAATATATTTACGTAAAATAACACTACATGAAAAAAGTCACTATTTTGCCATATATGACGATTTTAACTTCAAATCATGGAGCGAGGTTTCGTATTATTTAGATCCAAGAAAAGACATATGACAATGTTGTTCATATATACAAATAATAAAAACCAATGTGTTTTCATTAGAATTAACTAAAATGTTCCTGATTTTCCGTTTAAATTACCGATGGAAGATGTATACGAAAACCGCTCTATTCCGGCTGAAACGTCGATATATGCAATAAAAACAGAACTTCTCCCCTTTTCAATATCTTACTCAGTATTTTAACGAGAAACAAATAGTTGATTGAAAATGAAGTATTTAAGGTTATTATCTGATCAATTATGTGTTTGCATCATTTTTATCGTATATATAATGAATTAATACCCATAAACTAAAAATTCAAAAAAAACGTGGAAAAACGGCAAAATATTGCCTAATTCGATGATATTTTGTTTAAATCACATAGAGGAAAAAGAGATGATGAACGTCAAAATATTGCTAAATTCGGAGATTTTTCGTACGATACAAAATGCAAGAAAACTTGCTTAAAATGCAATATTATGCGAAAATCTGAGATTTGAAGGCCAAATCACATATCGTGATACTACATGAAATAGTATCGAAATATTGGTAAAAATTAATATATTTGCGGAATATCGAACTACATGATTAACGTGAAAAAGTCACTATTTTACCATATTTGAGGATTTTAACTTCAAATCATTGAGCGAGGTTTCGTATTATTTAGATCCAAGAAAAGACATATGACAATGTTGTTTCAATACAAATGATAAAAAACAATGTGCTTTCATTAGAATTAACTAAAATGTTCCTTATTTTACGTTTATATTACAGATGGAAGATGTACACGTAAAACCGCTCTAATCCGGCTGAAACGTCGATATATGCAATAAAAACCGAACTCTTCAAAATCAACCCCTCTTCAAAATCCTACTCAGTATTTTATCGAGAAACAAATGGTTGATTGAAAATGAAGTATTTAAGGTTATTTTCTAATCAATTATGTGTTTGCATCATTTGCATCGTATATTTATTGAATTAATACCCATAGACCGAAAATTCACAAAACTTTGAAAAACGGCCAAATATTGCCTAATTCGATGATATTTTGTTTATTCCCATAAAGGAAAAGGAGATGATAAACGTCAAAATATTGCTAAATTCGATGATTTTTCGTACGAAACAAAATGCAAGAAAACTTGCTTAAAATGCAATATTACGCGAAATTCTGAGATTTGAAGCCCAAATCACGTACCGTGATACTACATGAAATAGTATCGAAATATTGGTAAAAACGAATATATTTACGTAAAATCACACTACATGAAAACGTGAAAAAAATCACTATTTTACCATATATGAGGATTTTAACTTCAAATCATAGAGCGAGGTTTCGTATTATTTTGATCCAAGAAAAGACATATGACAATGTTGTTTCCAATACAAATGATAAAAACCAATGTGTTTTCATTAGAATTAACTAAAATGTTCCTGATTTTCCGTTTATATTACCGATGGAAGATGTACACGAAAACCGCTTTATTCCGGCTGAAACGTCGATATATGCAATACAAACCGAACTTCTCCCCTCTTCAATATCCTACTCGGTATTTTAACAAGAAACAAATGGTTGATTGAAAGTGAAGTATTTAAGGTTAATTTCTAATCATTTATGTGTTTGCATCATTTTTATCGTATATTTATTGAATTTATACCCATAGACTGAAAATTCACAAAAACGTGGAAAAACGGCAAAATTTTGCCTAATTCGATGATATTGTGTTTAATTCACATAAAGGAAAAGGAGATGATAAACGTCAAAATATTGCTAAATTCGGTGATTTTTCGTACGAAACAAAATGCAAGAAAACTTGCTTAAAATGCAATATTATGCGAAATTCTGAGATTTGAAGGCCAAATCACATATCGTGATACTACATGAAATAGTATCGAAATATTCGTAAAACGAATATATTTACGTAAAATAACACTACATGAAAAAAGTCACTATTTTGCCATATATGACGATTTTAACTTCAAATCATGGAGCGAGGTTTCGTATTATTTAGATCCAAGAAAAGACATATGACAATGTTGTTCATATATACAAATAATAAAAACCAATGTGTTTTCATTAGAATTAACTAAAATGTTCCTGATTTTCCGTTTAAATTACCGATGGAAGATGTATACGAAAACCGCTCTATTCCGGCTGAAACGTCGATATATGCAATAAAAACAGAACTTCTCCCCTTTTCAATATCTTACTCAGTATTTTAACGAGAAACAAATAGTTGATTGAAAATGAAGTATTTAAGGTTATTATCTGATCAATTATGTGTTTGCATCATTTTTATCGTATATATAATGAATTAATACCCATAAACTAAAAATTCAAAAAAAACGTGGAAAAACGGCAAAATATTGCCTAATTCGATGATATTTTGTTTAAATCACATAGAGGAAAAAGAGATGATGAACGTCAAAATATTGCTAAATTCGGAGATTTTTCGTACGATACAAAATGCAAGAAAACTTGCTTAAAATGCAATATTATGCGAAAATCTGAGATTTGAAGGCCAAATCACATATCGTGATACTAAATGAAATAGTATCGAAATATTGGTAAAAATTAATATATTTGCGGAATATCGAACTACATGATTAACGTGAAAAAGTCACTATTTTACCATATTTGAGGATTTTAACTTCAAATCATTGAGCGAGGTTTCGTATTATTTAGATCCAAGAAAAGACATATGACAATGTTGTTTCAATACAAATGATAAAAAACAATGTGCTTTCATTAGAATTAACTAAAATGTTCCTTATTTTACGTTTATATTACAGATGGAAGATGTACACGTAAAACCGCTCTAATCCGGCTGAAACGTCGATATATGCAATAAAAACCGAACTCTTCAAAATCAACCCCTCTTCAAAATCCTACTCAGTATTTTATCGAGAAACAAATGGTTGATTGAAAATGAAGTATTTAAGGTTATTTTCTAATCAATTATGTGTTTGCATCATTTGTATCGTATATATATTGAATTAATACCCATAGACCGAAAATTCACAAAACTTGGAAAAACGGCCAAATATTGCCTAATTCGATGATATTTTGTTTATTCCCATAAAGGAAAAGGAGATGATAAACGTCAAAATATTGCTAAATTCGATGATTTTTCGTACGAAACAAAATGCAAGAAAACTTGCTTAAAATGCAATATTACGCGAAATTCTGAGATTTGAAGCCCAAATCACGTACCGTGATACTACATGAAATAGTATCGAAATATTGGTAAAAACGAATATATTTACGTAAAATCACACTACATGAAAACGTGAAAAAAATCACTATTTTACCATATATGAGGATTTTAACTTCAAATCATAGAGCGAGGTTTCGTATTATTTTGATCCAAGAAAAGACATATGACAATATTGTTTCCAATACAAATGATAAAAACCAATGTGTTTTCATTAGAATTAACTAAAATGTTCCTGATTTTCCGTTTATATTACCGATGGAAGATGTACACGAAAACCGCTCTATTCCGGCTGAAACGTCTATATATGCAATAAAACAGAACTTCCCTCCTTTTCAATAACTTACTCAGTATTTTATCGAGAAACAAATAGTTGATTGAAAATGAAGTATTTAAGGTTATTATCTAATCAATTATGTGTTTGCAGCATTTTTATCGTATATATAATGAATTAATACCCATAAATTGAAAATTCAAAAAAACGGAAAAACAGCAAAATATTGCCTAATTCGATGATATTTTGTTTAAATCACATAGACGAAAAGGGATGATAAACGTCAAAATATTGTTAAATTCGATGATTTTTCGTACGAAACAAAATGCAAGAAAACTTGCTTAAAATGCAATATTATGCGACATTCTGAGATTTGAAGGCCAAATCACATATCGTGATACGACATGAAATAGTATGGAAATATTGGTAAAAATGAATATATTTACGTAAAATCACACTACATGAAAAAGGTGAAAAAAGTCACTATTTTACCATATATGAGGATTTTAACTTCAAATCATAGAGCGAGGTTTCGTATTATTTAGATCCAAGAAAAGATATATGACAATGTTGTTTCCAATACAAATGATAAAAACCAATGTGTTTTCATTAGAATTAACTAAAATGTTCCTGATTTTCCGTTTATATTACCGATGGAAGATGTACACGAAAACCGCTCTATTCCGGCTGAAACGTCGATATATGCAATACAAACCGAACTTCTCCCCTCTTCAATATCCTACTCGGTATTTTAACGAGAAACAAATGGTTGATTGAAAGTGAAGTATTTAAGGTTAATTTCTAATCATTTATGTGTTTGCATCATTTTTATCGTATATTTATTGAATTTATACCCATAGACTGAAAATTCACAAAAACGTGGAAAAACGGCAAAATTTTGCCTAATTCGATGATATTGTGTTTAATTCACATAAAGGAAAAGGAGATGATAAACGTCAAAATATTGCTAAATTCGGTGATTTTTCGTACGAAACAAAATGCAAGAAAACTTGCTTAAAATGCAATATTATGCGAAATTCTGAGATTTGAAGGCCAAATCACATATCGTGATACTACATGAAATAGTATCGAAATATTCGTAAAACGAATATATTTACGTAAAATAACACTACATGAAAAAAGTCACTATTTTGCCATATATGAGGATTTTAACTTCAAATCATGGAGCGAGGTTTCGTATTATTTAGATCCAAGAAAAGACATATGACAATGTTGTTCATATATACAAATGAAAAAAACCAATGTGTTTTCATTAGAATTAACTAAAATGTTCCTGATTTTCCGTTTAAATTACCGATGGAAGATGTATACGAAAACCGCTCTATTCCGGCTGAAACGTCGATATATGCAATAAAAACAGAACTTCTCCCCTTTTCAATATCTTACTCAGTATTTTAACGAGAAACAAATAGTTGATTGAAAATGAAGTATTTAAGGTTATTATCTAATCAATTATGTGTTTGCATCATTTTTATCGTATATATAATGAATTAATACCCATAAACTAAAAATTCAAAAAAACGTGGAAAAACGGCAAAATATTGCCTAATTCGATGATATTTTGTTTAAATCACATAGAGGAAAAAGAGATGATGAACGTCAAAATATTGCTAAATTCGGAGATTTTTCGTACGATACAAAATGCAAGAAAACTTGCTTAAAATGCAATATTATGCGACATTCTGAAATTTGAAGGCCAAATCACATATCGTGATACTACATGAAATAGTATCGAAATATTGGTAAAAATTAATATATTTGCGGAATATCGAACTACATGATTAACGTGAAAAAGTCACTATTTTACCATATATGAGGATTTTAACTTCAAATCATAGAGCGAGGTTTCGTATTATTTAGATCCAAGAAAAGACATATGACAATGTTGTTTCAATACAAATGATAAAAAACAATGTGTTTTCATTAGAATTAACTAAAATGTTCCTTATTTTACGTTTATATTACAGATGGAAGATGTACACGTAAAACCGCTCTAATCCGGCTGAAACGTCGATATATGCAATAAAAACCGAACTCTTCAAAATCAACCCCTCTTCAAAATCCTACTCAGTATTTTATCGAGAAACAAATGGTTGATTGAAAATGAAGTTTTTAAGGTTATTTTCTAATCAATTATGTGTTTGCATCATTTGTATCGTATATATATTGAATTAATACCCATAGACCGAAAATTCACAAAACTTGGAAAAACGGCCAAATATTGCCTAATTCGATGATATTTTGTTTATTCCCATAAAGGAAAAGGAGATGATAAACGTCAAAATATTGCTAAATTCGATGATTTTTCGTACGAAACAAAATGCAAGAAAACTTGCTTAAAATGCAATATTACGCGAAATTCTGAGATTTGAAGCCCAAATCACGTACCGTGATACTACATGAAATAGTATCGAAATATTGGTAAAAACGAATATATTTACGTAAAATCACACTACATGAAAACGTGAAAAAAATCACTATTTTACCATATATGAGGATTTTAACTTCAAATCATAGAGCGAGGTTTCGTATTATTTTGATCCAAGAAAAGACATATGACAATGTTGTTTCCAATACAAATGATAAAAACCAATGTGTTTTCATTAGAATTAACTAAAATGTTCCTGATTTTCCGTTTATATTACCGATGGAAGATGTACACGAAAACCGCTCTATTCCGGCTGAAACGTCTATATATGCAATAAAACAGAACTTCCCCCCTTTTTAATAACTTACTCAGTATTTTATCGAGAAACAAATAGTTGATTGAAAATGAAGTATTTAAGGTTATTATCTAATCAATTATGTGTTTGCATCATTTTTATCGTATATATAATGAATTAATACCCATAAATTGAAAATTAAAAAAAACGGGAAAACAGCAAAATATTGCCTAATTCGATGATATTTTGTTTAAATCACATAGACGAAAAGGGATGATAAACGTCAAAATATTGTTAAATTCGATGATTTTTCGTACGAAACAAAATGCAAGAAAACTTGCTTAAAATGCAATATTATGCGACATTCTGAGATTTGAAGGCCAAATCACATATCGTGATACGACATGAAATAGTATGGAAATATTGGTAAAAATGAATATATTTACGTAAAATCACACTACATGAAAAAGGTGAAAAAAGTCACTATTTTACCATATATGAGGATTTTAACTTGAAATCATAGAGCGAGGTTTCGTATTATTTAGATCCAAGAAAAGATATATGACAATGTTGTTTCCAATACAAATGATAAAAACCAATGTGTTTTCATTAGAATTAACTAAAATGTTCCTGATTTTCCGTTTATATTACCGATGGAAGATGTACACGAAAACCGCTCTATTCCGGCTGAAACGTCGATATATGCAATACAAACCGAACTTCTCCCCTCTTCAATATCCTACCCGGTATTTTAACGAGAAACAAATGGTTGATTGAAAGTGAAGTATTTAAGGTTAATTTCTAATCATTTATGTGTTTGCATCATTTTTATCGTATATTTATTGAATTTATACCCATAGACTGAAAATTCACAAAAACGTGGAAAAACGGCAAAATTTTGCCTAATTCGATGATATTGTGTTTAATTCACATAAAGGAAAAGGAGATGATAAACGTCAAAATATTGCTAAATTCGGTGATTTTTCGTACGAAACAAAATGCAAGAAAACTTGCTTAAAATGCAATATTACGCGAAATTCTGAGATATGAAGGCCAAATCACATATCGTGATACTACATGAAATAGTATCGAAATATTCGTAAAAATTAATATATTTGCGGAATATCGAACTACATGATTAACGTGAAAAAGTCACTATTTTACCATATTTGAGGATTTTAACTTCAAATCATTGAGCGAGGTTTCGTATTATTTAGATCCAAGAAAAGACATATGACAATGTTGTTTCAATACAAATGATAAAAAACAATGTGCTTTCATTAGAATTAACTAAAATGTTCCTTATTTTACGTTTATATTACAGATGGAAGATGTACACGTAAAACCGCTCTAATCCGGCTGAAACGTCGATATATGCAATAAAAACCGAACTCTTCAAAATCAACCCCTCTTCAAAATCCTACTCAGTATTTTATCGAGAAACAAATGGTTGATTGAAAATGAAGTATTTAAGGTTATTTTCTAATCAATTATGTGTTTGCATCATTTGTATCGTATATATATTGAATTAATACCCATAGACCGAAAATTCACAAAACTTGGAAAAACGGCCAAATATTGCCTAATTCGATGATATTTTGTTTATTCCCATAAAGGAAAAGGAGATGATAAACGTCAAAATATTGCTAAATTCGATGATTTTTCGTACGAAACAAAATGCAAGAAAACTTGCTTAAAATGCAATATTACGCGAAATTCTGAGATTTGAAGCCCAAATCACGTACCGTGATACTACATGAAATAGTATCGAAATATTGGTAAAAACGAATATATTTACGTAAAATCACACTACATGAAAACGTGAAAAAAATCACTATTTTACCATATATGAGGATTTTAACTTCAAATCATAGAGCGAGGTTTCGTATTATTTTGATCCAAGAAAAGACATATGACAATATTGTTTCCAATACAAATGATAAAAACCAATGTGTTTTCATTAGAATTAACTAAAATGTTCCTGATTTTCCGTTTATATTACCGATGGAAGATGTACACGAAAACCGCTCTATTCCGGCTGAAACGTCTATATATGCAATAAAACAGAACTTCCCTCCTTTTCAATAACTTACTCAGTATTTTATCGAGAAACAAATAGTTGATTGAAAATGAAGTATTTAAGGTTATTATCTAATCAATTATGTGTTTGCAGCATTTTTATCGTATATATAATGAATTAATACCCATAAATTGAAAATTCAAAAAAACGGAAAAACAGCAAAATATTGCCTAATTCGATGATATTTTGTTTAAATCACATAGACGAAAAGGGATGATAAACGTCAAAATATTGTTAAATTCGATGATTTTTCGTACGAAACAAAATGCAAGAAAACTTGCTTAAAATGCAATATTATGCGACATTCTGAGATTTGAAGGCCAAATCACATATCGTGATACGACATGAAATAGTATGGAAATATTGGTAAAAATGAATATATTTACGTAAAATCACACTACATGAAAAAGGTGAAAAAAGTCACTATTTTACCATATATGAGGATTTTAACTTCAAATCATAGAGCGAGGTTTCGTATTATTTAGATCCAAGAAAAGATATATGACAATGTTGTTTCCAATACAAATGATAAAAACCAATGTGTTTTCATTAGAATTAACTAAAATGTTCCTGATTTTCCGTTTATATTACCGATGGAAGATGTACACGAAAACCGCTCTATTCCGGCTGAAACGTCGATATATGCAATACAAACCGAACTTCTCCCCTCTTCAATATCCTACTCGGTATTTTAACGAGAAACAAATGGTTGATTGAAAGTGAAGTATTTAAGGTTAATTTCTAATCATTTATGTGTTTGCATCATTTTTATCGTATATTTATTGAATTTATACCCATAGACTGAAAATTCACAAAAACGTGGAAAAACGGCAAAATTTTGCCTAATTCGATGATATTGTGTTTAATTCACATAAAGGAAAAGGAGATGATAAACGTCAAAATATTGCTAAATTCGGTGATTTTTCGTACGAAACAAAATGCAAGAAAACTTGCTTAAAATGCAATATTATGCGAAATTCTGAGATTTGAAGGCCAAATCACATATCGTGATACTACATGAAATAGTATCGAAATATTCGTAAAACGAATATATTTACGTAAAATAACACTACATGAAAAAAGTCACTATTTTGCCATATATGAGGATTTTAACTTCAAATCATGGAGCGAGGTTTCGTATTATTTAGATCCAAGAAAAGACATATGACAATGTTGTTCATATATACAAATGAAAAAAACCAATGTGTTTTCATTAGAATTAACTAAAATGTTCCTGATTTTCCGTTTAAATTACCGATGGAAGATGTATACGAAAACCGCTCTATTCCGGCTGAAACGTCGATATATGCAATAAAAACAGAACTTCTCCCCTTTTCAATATCTTACTCAGTATTTTAACGAGAAACAAATAGTTGATTGAAAATGAAGTATTTAAGGTTATTATCTAATCAATTATGTGTTTGCATCATTTTTATCGTATATATAATGAATTAATACCCATAAACTAAAAATTCAAAAAAACGTGGAAAAACGGCAAAATATTGCCTAATTCGATGATATTTTGTTTAAATCACATAGAGGAAAAAGAGATGATGAACGTCAAAATATTGCTAAATTCGGAGATTTTTCGTACGATACAAAATGCAAGAAAACTTGCTTAAAATGCAATATTATGCGACATTCTGAAATTTGAAGGCCAAATCACATATCGTGATACTACATGAAATAGTATCGAAATATTGGTAAAAATTAATATATTTGCGGAATATCGAACTACATGATTAACGTGAAAAAGTCACTATTTTACCATATATGAGGATTTTAACTTCAAATCATAGAGCGAGGTTTCGTATTATTTAGATCCAAGAAAAGACATATGACAATGTTGTTTCAATACAAATGATAAAAAACAATGTGTTTTCATTAGAATTAACTAAAATGTTCCTTATTTTACGTTTATATTACAGATGGAAGATGTACACGTAAAACCGCTCTAATCCGGCTGAAACGTCGATATATGCAATAAAAACCGAACTCTTCAAAATCAACCCCTCTTCAAAATCCTACTCAGTATTTTATCGAGAAACAAATGGTTGATTGAAAATGAAGTTTTTAAGGTTATTTTCTAATCAATTATGTGTTTGCATCATTTGTATCGTATATATATTGAATTAATACCCATAGACCGAAAATTCACAAAACTTGGAAAAACGGCCAAATATTGCCTAATTCGATGATATTTTGTTTATTCCCATAAAGGAAAAGGAGATGATAAACGTCAAAATATTGCTAAATTCGATGATTTTTCGTACGAAACAAAATGCAAGAAAACTTGCTTAAAATGCAATATTACGCGAAATTCTGAGATTTGAAGCCCAAATCACGTACCGTGATACTACATGAAATAGTATCGAAATATTGGTAAAAACGAATATATTTACGTAAAATCACACTACATGAAAACGTGAAAAAAATCACTATTTTACCATATATGAGGATTTTAACTTCAAATCATAGAGCGAGGTTTCGTATTATTTTGATCCAAGAAAAGACATATGACAATGTTGTTTCCAATACAAATGATAAAAACCAATGTGTTTTCATTAGAATTAACTAAAATGTTCCTGATTTTCCGTTTATATTACCGATGGAAGATGTACACGAAAACCGCTCTATTCCGGCTGAAACGTCTATATATGCAATAAAACAGAACTTCCCCCCTTTTTAATAACTTACTCAGTATTTTATCGAGAAACAAATAGTTGATTGAAAATGAAGTATTTAAGGTTATTATCTAATCAATTATGTGTTTGCATCATTTTTATCGTATATATAATGAATTAATACCCATAAATTGAAAATTAAAAAAAACGGGAAAACAGCAAAATATTGCCTAATTCGATGATATTTTGTTTAAATCACATAGACGAAAAGGGATGATAAACGTCAAAATATTGTTAAATTCGATGATTTTTCGTACGAAACAAAATGCAAGAAAACTTGCTTAAAATGCAATATTATGCGACATTCTGAGATTTGAAGGCCAAATCACATATCGTGATACGACATGAAATAGTATGGAAATATTGGTAAAAATGAATATATTTACGTAAAATCACACTACATGAAAAAGGTGAAAAAAGTCACTATTTTACCATATATGAGGATTTTAACTTGAAATCATAGAGCGAGGTTTCGTATTATTTAGATCCAAGAAAAGATATATGACAATGTTGTTTCCAATACAAATGATAAAAACCAATGTGTTTTCATTAGAATTAACTAAAATGTTCCTGATTTTCCGTTTATATTACCGATGGAAGATGTACACGAAAACCGCTCTATTCCGGCTGAAACGTCGATATATGCAATACAAACCGAACTTCTCCCCTCTTCAATATCCTACCCGGTATTTTAACGAGAAACAAATGGTTGATTGAAAGTGAAGTATTTAAGGTTAATTTCTAATCATTTATGTGTTTGCATCATTTTTATCGTATATTTATTGAATTTATACCCATAGACTGAAAATTCACAAAAACGTGGAAAAACGGCAAAATTTTGCCTAATTCGATGATATTGTGTTTAATTCACATAAAGGAAAAGGAGATGATAAACGTCAAAATATTGCTAAATTCGGTGATTTTTCGTACGAAACAAAATGCAAGAAAACTTGCTTAAAATGCAATATTACGCGAAATTCTGAGATTTGAAGGCCAAATCACATATCGTGATACTACATGAAATAGTATCGAAATATTCGTAAAACGAATATATTTACGTAAAATAACACTACATGAAAAAAGTCACTATTTTGCCATATATGACGATTTTAACTTCAAATCATGGAGCGAGGTTTCGTATTATTTAGATCCAAGAAAAGACATATGACAATGTTGTTCATATATACAAATGATAAAAACCAATGTGTTTTCATTAGAATTAACTAAAATGTTCCTGATTTTCCGTTTAAATTACCGATGGAAGATGTATACGAAAACCGCTCTATTCCGGCTGAAACGTCGATATATCCAATAAAAACAGAACTTCTCCCCTTTTCAATATCTTACTCAGTATTTTAACGAGAAACAAATAGCTGATTGAAAATGAAGTATTTAAGGTTATTATCTAATCAATTATGTGTTTGCATCATTTTTATCGTATATATAATGAATTAATACCCATAAACTAAAAATTCAAAAAAAACGTGGAAAAACGGCAAAATATTGCCTAATTCGATGATATTTTGTTTAAATCACATAGAGGAAAAAGAGATGATGAACGTCAAAATATTGCTAAATTCGGAGATTTTTCGTACGATACAAAATGCAAGAAAACTTGCTTAAAATGCAATATTATGCGAAATTCTGAGATTTGAAGGCCAAATCACATATCGTGATACTACATGAAATAGTATCGAAATATTGGTAAAAATTAATATATTTGCGGAATATCGAACTACATGATTAACGTGAAAAAGTCACTATTTTACCATATTTGAGGATTTTAACTTCAAATCATTGAGCGAGGTTTCGTATTATTTAGATCCAAGAAAAGACATATGACAATGTTGTTTCAATACAAATGATAAAAAACAATGTGTTTTCATTAGAATTAACTAAAATGTTCCTTATTTTCCGTTTATATTACAGATGGAAGATGTACACGAAAACCGCTCTATTCCGGCTGAAACGTCTATATATGCAATAAAACAGAACTTCCCCCCTTTTCAATAACTTACTCAGTATTTTATCGAGAAACAAATAGTTGATTGAAAATGAAGTATTTAAGGTTATAATCTAATCAATTATGTATTTGCATCATTTTTATCGTATATATAATGAATTAATACCCATAAATTGAAAATTCAAAAAAACGGAAAAACAGCAAAATATTGCCTAATTCGATGATATTTTGTTTAAATCACATAGACGAAAAGGGATGATAAACGTCAAAATATTGTTAAATTCGATGATTTTTCGTACGAAACAAAATGCAAGAAAACTTGCTTAAAATGCAATATTATGCGACATTCTGAGATTTGAAGGCCAAATCACATATCGTGATACGACATGAAATAGTATGGAAATATTGATAAAAATGAATATATTTACGTAAAATCACACTACATGAAAAAGGTGAAAAAAGTCACTATTTTACCATATATGAGGATTTTAACTTCAAATCATAGAGCGAGGTTTCGTATTATTTAGATCCAAGAAAAGATATATGACAATGTTGTTTCCAATACAAATGATAAAAACCAATGTGTTTTCATTAGAATTAACTAAAATGTTCCTGATTTTCCGTTTATATTACCGATGGAAGATGTACACGAAAACCGCTCTATTCCGGCTGAAACGTCGATATATGCAATACAAACCGAACTTCTCCCCTTTTCAATATCTTACTCGGTATTTTAACGAGAAACAAATGGTTGATTGAAAGTGAAGTATTTAAGGTTAATTTCTAATCAATTATGTGTTTGCATCATTTTTATCGTATATTTATTGAATTTATACCCATAGACTGAAAATTCACAAAAACGTGGAAAAACGGCAAAATTTTGCCAAATTCGATGATATTGTGTTTAATTCACATAAAGAAAAAGGAGATGATAAACGTCAAAATATTGCTAAATTCGGTGATTTTTCGTACGAAACAAAATGCAAGAAAACTTGCTTAAAATGCAATATTACGCGAAATTCTGAGATATGAAGGCCAAATCACATATCGTGATACTACATGAAATAGTATCGAAATATTCGTAAAACGAATATATTTACGTAAAATAACACTACATGAAAAAAGTCACTATTTTGCCATATATGAGGATTTTAACTTCAAAACATGGAGCGAGGTTTCGTATTATTTAGATCCAAGAAAAGACATATGACAATGTTGTTCATATATACAAATGATAAAAACCAATGTGTTTTCATTAGAATTAACTAAAATGTTCCTGATTTTCCGTTTAAATTACCGATGGAAGATGTATACGAAAACCGCTCTATTCCGGCTGAAACGTCGATATATCCAATAAAAACAGAACTTCTCCCCTTTTCAATATCTTACTCAGTATTTTAACGAGAAACAAATAGTTGATTGAAAATGAAGTATTTAAGGTTATTATCTAATCAATTATGTGTTTGCATCATTTGTATCGTATATTTATTGAATTAATACCCATAGACCGAAAATTCACAAAACTTGGAAAAACGGCCGAATATTGCCTAATTCGATGATATTTTGTTTATTCCCATAAAGGAAAAGGAGATAATAAACGTCAAAATATTGCTAAATTCGATGATTTTTCGTACGAAACAAAATGCAAGAAAACTTGCTTAAAATGCAATATTATGCGACATTCTGAGATTTGAAGGTCAAATCACATATCGTGATACTACATGAAATAGTATCGAGATATTGGTAAAAATGAATATATTTACGTAATATCAAACTACATGATTAACGTGAAAAAGTCACTATTTTACCATATATGAGGATTTTAACTTCAAATCATAGAGCGAGGTTTCGTATTATTTAGATCCAAGAAAAGACATATGACAATGTTGTTTCCAATACAAATGATAAAAACCAATGTTTTTTCATTAGAATTAACTAAAATGTTGCTGATTTTCCGTTTATATTACCGACGGAAGATGTACACGAAAACCGCTCTATTCCGGCTGAAACGTCGATATATGCAATAAAAACCGAACTTCTCCCCTCTTCAATATCCTACTCGGTATTTCAACGAGAAACAAATGGTTGATTGAAAATGAAGTATTTAAGGTTAATTTCTAATCAATTATGTGTTTGCATCATTTTTATCGTATATTTATTGTAATTAATACCCATAGACTGAAAATTCACAAAAACGTGGAAAAACGGCAAAATATTGCCTAATTCGATGATATTTTGTTTAAATCACATAGAGGAAAAGGAGATGATAAACGTCAAAATATTGCTAAATTCGGTGATTTTTCGTACGAAACAAAATGCAAGAAAACTTGCTTAAAATGCTATATTACGCGAAATTCTGAGATTTGAAGGGCAAATCACATATCGTGATACTACATGAAATAGTATCGAAATATTCGTAAAAACGAATATATTTACGTAAAATAACACTACATGAAAAAAGTCACTATTTTACCATATATGAGGATTTTAACTTCAAATCATGGAGCGAGGTTTCGAATTATTTAGATCCAAGAAAAGACATATGACAATGTTGTTCAAATATACAAATGATAAAAACCAATGTGTTTTCATTAGAATTAACTAAAATGTGCCTGATTTTCCGTTTAAATTACCGATGGAAGATGTACACGAAAACCGCTCTATTCCGGCTGAAACGTCGATATATGCAATAAAAACAGAACTTCTACCTTTTCAATATCTTACTCAGTATTTTAACGAGAAACAAATAGTTGATTGAAAATGAAGTATTTAAAGTTATTATCTAACCAATTATGTGTTTGCATCATTTTTATCGTATATATAAAGAATTAATACCCATAAACTAGAAATTAAAAAAAAACGTGGAAAAACGGCAAAATATTGCCTAATTCGATGATATTTTGTTTAAATCACATAGAGGAAAAAGAGATGATAAACGTCGAAATATTGCTAAATTCGGTGATTTTTCGTACGAAACAAAATGCAAGAAAACTTGCTTAAAATGCAATATTATGCGACATTCTGAGATTTGAAGGCCAAATCACATATCGTGATACTACATGAAATAGTATCGAAATATTGGTAAAAATTAATATATTTGCGTAATATCAAACTACATGATTAACGTGAAAAAGTCACTATTTTACCATATTTGAGGATTTTAACTTCAAATCATAGAGCGAGGTTTCGTATTATTTAGATCCAAGAAAAGACATATGACAATGTTGTTTCCAATACAAATGATAAAAAACAATGTGTTTTCATTAGAATTAACTAAAATGTTCCTGATTTTCCGTTTATATTACAGATGGAAGATGTACACGTATAACCGCTCTAATCCGGCTGAAACGTCGATATATGCAATAAAAACCGAACTTCTCCCCTCTTCAAAATCCACCTCAGTATTTTAACGAGAAACAAATGGTTGATTGAAAATGAAGTATTTAAGGTTATTTTCTAATCAATTATGTGTTTGCATCATTTGTATCGTATATTTATTGAATAAATACCCATAGACCGAAAATTCACCAAACTTGTAAAAACGGCCGAATATTGCCTAATTCGATGATATTTTGTTTATTCCCATAAAGGAAAAGGAGATAATAAACGTCAAAGTTTTGCTAAATTCGATGATTTTTCGTACGAAACACAATGCAAGAAAACTTGCTTAAAATGCAATATTACGCGAAATTCTGATATTTGAAGGCCAAATCACGTATCGTGATACTACATGGAATAGTATCGAAATATTGGTAAAAACGAATATATTTACGTAAAATCACACTACATGAAAAACGTGAAAAAAATCACTATTTTACCATAGTTGAGGATTTTAACTCCAAATCATAGAGCGAGGTTTCGTATTATTTAGATCCATGAAAAGACATATGACAATGTTGTTTCCAATACAAATGATAAAAACCAATGTGTTTTCATTAGAATTAACTAAAATGTTCCTGATTTTCCGTTTATATTACCGATGGAAGATGTACACGAAAACCGCTCTATTCCGGCTGAAACGCCGATATATGCAATAAAGCAGAACTTCCCCCCTTTTCAATAACTTACTCAGTATTTTATCGAGAAACAAATAGTTGATTGAAAATGAAGTATTTAAGGTTATTATCTAATCAATTATGTGTTTGCATCATTTGTATCGTATATTTATTGAATTAATACCCATAGACCGAAAATTCACAAAACATGGAAAAACGGCCGAATATTGCCTAATTCGATGATATTTTGTTTATTCCCATAAAGGAAAAGGAGATAATAAACGTCAAAATATTGCTAAATTCGATGATTTTTCGTTCGAAACAAAATGCAAGAAAACTTGCTTAAAATGCAATATTATGCGACATTCTGAGTTTTAAGGTCAAATCACATATCGTGATACTACATGAAATAGTATCGAAATATTGGTAAAAATTAATATATTTACGTAATATCAAACTACATGATTAACGTGAAAAAGTCACTATTTTACCATATATGAGGATTTTAACTTCAAATCATAGAGCGAGGTTTCGTATTATTTAGATCCAAGAAAAGACATATGACAATGTTGTTTCCAATACAAATGATAAAAACCAATGTTTTTTCATTGGAATTAACTAAAATGTTCCTGATTTTCCGTTTATATTACCGATGGAAGATGTACACGAAAACCGCTCTATTCCGGCTGAAACGTCGATATATGCAATAAAAACCGAACTTCTCCCCCCTTCAATATCCTACTCGGTATTTCAACGAGAAACAAAAGGTTGATTGAAAATGAAGTATTTAAGGTTAATTTCTAATCAATTATGTGTTTGCATCATTTATATCGTATATTTATTGAATTAATACCCATAGACTGAAAATTCACAAAAACGTGGAAAAACGGCAAAATATTGCCTAATTCGATGATATTTTGTTTAAATCACATAGAGGAAAAGGAGATGATAAACGTCAAAATATTGCTAAATTCGGTGATTTTTCGTACGAAACAAAATGCAAGAAAACTTGCTTAAAATGCTATAATACGCGAAATTCTGAGATTTGAAGGGCAAATCACATATCGTGATACTACATGAAATAGTATCGAAATATTCGTAAAAACGAATATATTTACGTAAAATAACACTACATGAATAAAGTCACTATTTTACCATATATGAGGATTTTAACTTCAAATCATGGAGCGAGGTTTCGAATTATTTAGATCCAAGAAAAGACATATGACAATGTTGTTCAAATATACAAATGATAAAAACCAATGTGTTTTCATTAGAATTAACTAAAATGTTCCTGATTTTCCGTTTAAATTACCGATGGAAGATGTACACGAAAACCGCTCTATTCCGGCTGAAACGTCGATATATGCAATAAAAACAGAACTTCTCCCCTTTTCAATATCTTACTCAGTATTTTAACGAGAAACAAATTGTTGATTGAAAATGAAGTATTTAAAGTTATTATCTAATCAATTATGTGTTTGCATCATTTTTATCGTATATATAAAGAATTAATACCCATAAACTAGAAATTCAAAAAAACGTGGAAAAACGGCAAAATATTGCCTAATTCGATGATATTTTGTTTAAATCACATAGAGGAAAAAGAGATGATAAACGTCGAAATATTGCTAAATTCGGTGATTTTTCGTACGAAACAAAATGCAAGAAAACTTGCTTAAAATGCAATATTATGCGACATTCTGAGATTTGAAGGCCAAATCACATATCGTGATACTACATGAAATAGTATCGAAATATTGGTAAAAATTAATATATTTGCGTAATATCAAACTACATGATTAACGTGAATAAGTCACTATTTTACCATATTTGAGGATTTTAACTTCAAATCATAGAGCGAGGTTTCGTATTATTTAGATCCAAGAAAAGACATATGACAATGTTGTTTCCAATACAAATGATAGAAACCAATGTGTTTTCATTAGAATTAACTAAAATGTTCCTGATTTTCCGTTTATATTACCGATGGAAGATGTACACGAAAACCGCTCTATTCCGGCTGAAACGTCGATATATGCAATAAAAACAGAACTTCCCCCCTTTTCAATAACTTACTCAGTATTTTATCGAGAAACAAATAGTTGATTGAAAATGAAGTATTTAAGGTTATTATCTAATCAATTATGTGTTTGCATCATTTTTATCGTATATATAATGAATTAATACCCATAAACTGAAAATTAAAAAAAAACGTGGAAAAACAGCAAAATATTGCCTAATTCGATAATATTTTTTTTAAATCACATAGAGGAAAAGGGGAAGATAAACGTCAAAATATTGCTAAATTCGATGATTTTTCGTACGAAACAAAATGCAAGAAAACTTGCTTAAAATGCAATATTATGCGACATTCTGAGATTTGAAGGCCAAATCACATATCGTGATACTACATGAAATAGTATCGAAATATTGGGAAAAATTAATATATTTACGTAAAATCACACTACATGAAAATATTTTATTGCATATATCGACGTTTCAGCCGGAATAGAGCGGTTTTCGTGTACATCTTCCATCGGTAATATAAACGGAAAATCAGGAACATTTTAGTTAATTCTAATGAAAACACATTGGTTTTTATCATTTGTATTGGAAACAACATTGTCATATGTCTTTTCTTGGATCTAAATAATACGAAACCTCGCTCTATGATTTGAAGCTAAAATCCTCATATATGGTAAAATAGTGACTTTTTTCACGTTTTTCATGTAGTGTGATTTTACGTAAATATATTCGTTTTTACCAATATTTCGATACTATTTCATGTAGTATCACGATATGTGATTTGGCCTTCAAATCTCAGAATCTCGCATAATATTGTATTTTAAGCAAGTTTTCTTGCATTTTGTTTCGTACGAAAAATCATCGAATTTAGCAATATTTTGACGTTTATCATCCCCTTTTCCTCTATGTGATTTAAACAAAATATCATCGAATTAGGCAATATTTTGCCGTTTTTCCGCGTTTTTTTGAATTTTCAGTTTATGGGTATTAATTCATTATATATACGATAAAAATGATGCAAGCACATAATTGATTAGATAATAACCTTAAATACTTCATTTTCAATCAACTATTTGTTTCTCGTTAAAATACTGAGTAGGATATTGAAGAGGGGAGAAGTTCGGTTTTTATTGCATATATCGACGTTTCAGCCGGAATAGAGCGGTTTTCGTGTACATCTTCCATCGGTAATATAAACGGAAAATCAGGAACATTTTAGTTAATTCTAATGAAAACACATTGGTTTTTATCATTTGTATTGGAAACAACATTGTCATATGTCTTTTCTTGGATCTAAATAATACGAAACCTCGCTCTATGATTTGAAGTTAAAATCCTCATATATGGTAAAATAGTGACTTTTTTCACGTTTTTCATGTAGTGTGATTTTACGTAAATATATTCATTTTTACCAATATTTCGATACTATTTCATGTAGTATCACGATATGTGATTTGGCCTTCAAATCTCAGAATGTCGCATAATATTGCATTTTAAGCAAGTTTTCTTGCATTTTGTTTCGTACGAAAAATCATCGAATTTAGCAATATTTTGACGTTTATCATCCCCTTTTCCTCTATGTGATTTAAAAAAAATATCATCGAATTAGGCAATATTTTGCTGTTTTTCCACGTTTTTTTTTAATTTTCAGTTTATGGGTATTAATTCATTATATATACGATAAAAATGATGTAAACACATAATTGATTAGATAATAACCTTAAATACTTCATTTTCAATCAACTATTTGTTTCTCGATAAAATGATGAGTAAGTTATTGAAAAGGGGGGAAGTTCTGTTTTTATTGCATATATCGACGTTTCAGCCGGAATAGAGCGGTTTTCGTGTACATTTTCCATCGGTAATATAAACGGAAAATCAGGAACATTTTAGTTAATTCTAATGAAAACACATTGGTTTTTATCATTTGTATTGGAAACAACATTGTCATATGTCTTTTCTTGGATCTAAATAATCCGAAACCTCGCTCTATGATTTGAAGTTAAAATCCTCATATATGGTAAAATAGTGATTTTTCACGTTTTTCATGTAGTGTGATTTTACGTAAATATATTCGTTTTTACCAATATTTCGATACTATTTCATGTAGTATCACGATACGTGATTTGGCCTTCAAATCTCAGAATTTCGCGTAATATTGCATTTTAAGCAAGTTTTCTTGCATTTTGTTTCGTACGAAAAATCCTCGAATTTAGCAATATTTTGACGTTTATCATCTCCTTTTCCTTTATGGGAATAAACAAAATATCATCGAATTAGGCAACATTTTGCCGTTTTTCCAAGTTTTGTGAATTTTCAGTCTATGGGTATTAATTCAATAAATATACGATACAAATGATGCAAACACATAATTGATTAGAAAATAACCTTAAATACTTCATTTTCAATCAACCATTTGTTTCTCGTTGAAATACCGAGTAGGATATTGAAGAGGGGAGAAGTTCGGTTTTTATTGCATATATCGACGTTTCAGCCGGAATAGAGCGGTTTTCGTGTACATCTTCCATCGGTAATATAAACGGAAAATCAGGAACATTTTAGTTAATTCTAATGAAAACACATTGGTTTTTATCATTTGTATTGGAAACAACATTGTCATATGTCTTTTCTTGGATCTAAATAATACGAAACCTCGCTCTATGATTTGAAGTTAAAATCCTCATATATGGTAAAATAGTGACTTTTTCACGTTAATCATGCAGTTTGATATTATGCAAATATATTAATTTTTACCAATATTTCGATACTATTTCATGTAGTATCACGATATGTGATTTGGCCTTCAAATCTCAGAATGTCGCATAATATTGCATTTTAAGCAAGTTTTCTTGCATTTTGTTTCGTAAGAAAAATCACCGAATTTAGCAATATTTCGACGTTTATCATCTCTTTTTCCTCTATGTGATTTAAACAAAATATCATCGAATTAGGCAATATTTTGCCGTTTTTCCACGTTTTTTTGAATTTCTAGTTTATGGGTATTAATTCTTTATATATACGATAAAAATGATGCAAACACATAATTGGTTAGATAATAACTTTAAATACTTCATTTTCAATCAACTATTTGTTTCTCGTTAAAATACTGAGTAAGATATTGAAAAG
This sequence comes from Procambarus clarkii, assembly GCF_040958095.1. Lineage (NCBI taxonomy): Eukaryota > Metazoa > Arthropoda > Malacostraca > Decapoda > Cambaridae > Procambarus > Procambarus clarkii. The sequence goes on from NC_091177.1 coordinate 20,339,035, forward strand.
GGGAGAAGTTCTGTTTTTATTGCATATATCGACGTTTCAGCCGGAATAGAGCGGTTTTCGTGTACATCTTCCATCGGTAATTTAACGGAAAATCAGGAACATTTTAGTTAATTCTAATGAAAACACATTGGTTTTTATCATTTGTATATTTGAACATCATTGTCATATGTCTTTTCTTGGATCTAAATAATACGAAACCTCGCTCCATGATTTGAAGTTAAAAACCTCATATATGGTAAAATAGTGACTATTTTCATGTAGTGTTATTTTACGTAAATATATTCGTTTTTACGAATATTTCGTTACTATTTCATGTAGTATCACGATATGTGATTTGCCCTTCAAATCTCAGAATTTCGCGTAATATAGCATTTTAAGCAAGTTTTCTTGCATTTTGTTTCGTACGAAAAATCACCGAATTTAGCAATATTTTAACGTTTATCATCTCCTTTTCCTTTATGTGATTTAAACTAAATATCATCGAATTAGGCAATATTTTGCCGTTTTTCCACGTTTTTGTGAATTTTCAGTCTATGGGTATTAATTCAATAAATATACGATAAAAATGATGCAAACACATAATTGATTAGAAAATAACCTTAAATACTTCATTTTCAATCAACCATTTGTTTCTCGTTGAAATACCGAGTAGGATATTGAAGAGGGGAGAAGTTCGGTTTTTATTGCATATATTGACGTTTCAGCCGGAATAGAGCGGTTTTCGTGTACATCTTCCATCGGTAATATAAACGGAAAATCAGGAACATTTTAGTTAATTCTAATGAAAACACATTGGTTTTTATCATTTGTATTGGAAACAACATTGTCATATGTCTTTTCTTAGATCTAAATAATACGAAACCTCGCTCTATGATTTGAAGTTAAAATCCTCATATATGGTAAAATAGTGACTTTTTCACGTTAATCATGCAATTTGATATTACGCAAATATATTAATTTTTACCAATATTTCGATACTATTTCATGTAGTATCACGATATGTGATTTGGCCTTCAAATCTCAGAATGTCGCATAATATTGCATTTTAAGCAAGTTTTCTTGCATTTTGTTTCGTACGAAAAATCACCGAATTTAGCAATATTTCGACGTTTATCATCTCTTTTTCCTCTATGTGATTTAAACAAAATATCATCGAATTAGGCAATATTTTGCCGTTTTTCCACGTTTTTTTGAATTTATAGTTTATGGGTATTAATTCTTTATATATGCGATAAAAATGATGCAAACACATAATTGGTTAGATAATAACTTTAAATACTTCATTTTCAATCAACTATTTGTTTCTCGTTAAAATACTGAGTAAGATATTGAAAAGGGGAGAAGTTCTGTTTTTATTGCATATATCGACGTTTCAGCCGGGATAGAGCGGTTTTCGTGTACATCTTCCATCGGTAATTTAAACGGAAAATCAGGAACATTTTAGTTAATTCTAATGAAAACACATTGGTTTTTATCATTTGTATATTTGAACAACATTGTCATATGTTTTTTCTTGGATCTAAATAATACGAAACCTCGCTCCATGATTTGAAGTTAAAATCCTCATATATGGTAAAATAGTGACTATTTTCATGTAGTGTTATTTTACGTAAATATATTCGTTTTTACGAATATTTCGATACTATTTCATGTAGTATCACGATATGTGATTTGCCCTTCAAATCTCAGAATTTCGCGTAATATAGCATTTTAAGCAAGTTTTCTTGCATTTTGTTTCGTACGAAAAATCACCGAATTTAGCAATATTTTGACGTTTATCATCTCCTTTTCCTCTATGTGATTTAAACAAAATATCATCGAATTAGGCAATATTTTGCCGTTTTTCCACGTTTTTGTGAATTTTCAGTCTATGGGTATTAATTCAATAAATATACGATAAAAATGATGCAAACACATAATTGATTAGAAATTAACCTTAAATACTTCTTTTTCAATCAACCATTTGTTTCTCGTTGAAATACCGAGTAGGATATTGAAGAGGGGAGAAGTTCGGTTTTTATTGCATATATCGACGTTTCAGCCGGAATAGAGCGGTTTTCGTGTACATCTTCCATCGGTAATATAAACGGAAAATCAGGAACATTTTAGTTAATTCTAATGAAAACACATTGGTTTTTATCATTTGTATTGGAAACAACATTGTCATATGTCTTTTCTTAGATCTAAATAATACGAAACCTCGCTCTATGATTTGAAGTTAAAATCCTCATATATGGTAAAATAGTGACTTTTTCACGTTAATCATGCAATTTGATATTACGCAAATATATTAATTTTTACCAATATTTCGATACTATTTCATGTAGTATCACGATATGTGATTTGGCCTTCAAATCTCAGAATGTCGCATAATATTGCATTTTAAGCAAGTTTTCTTGCATTTTGTTTCGTACGAAAAATCACCGAATTTAGCAATATTTCGACGTTTATCATCTCTTTTTCCTCTATGTGATTTAAACAAAATATCATCGAATTAGGCAATATTTTGCCGTTTTTCCACGTTTTTTTGAATTTCTAGTTTATGGGTATTAATTCTTTATATATGCGATAAAAATGATGCAAACACATAATTGGTTAGATAATAACTTTAAATACTTCATTTTCAATCAACTATTTGTTTCTCGTTAAAATACTGAGTAAGATATTGAAAAGGGGAGAAGTTCTGTTTTTATTGCATATATCGACGTTTCAGCCGGGATAGAGCGGTTTTCGTGTACATCTTCCATCGGTAATTTAAACGGAAAATCAGGAACATTTTAGTTAATTCTAATGAAAACACATTGGTTTTTATCATTTGTATATTTGAACAACATTGTCATATGTCTTTTCTTGGATCTAAATAATACGAAACCTCGCTCCATGATTTGAAGTTAAAATCCTCATATATGGTAAAATAGTGACTATTTTCATGTAGTGTTATTTTACGTAAATATATTCGTTTTTACGAATATTTCGATACTATTTCATGTAGTATCACGATATGTGATTTGCCCTTCAAATCTCAGAATTTCGCGTAATATAGCATTTTAAGCAAGTTTTCTTGCATTTTGTTTCGTACGAAAAATCACCGAATTTAGCAATATTTTGACGTTTATCATCTCCTTTTCCTCTATGTGATTTAAACAAAATATCATCGAATTAGGCAATATTTTGCCGTTTTTCCACGTTTTTGTGAATTTTCAGTCTATGGGTATTAATTCAATAAATATACGATAAAAATGATGCAAACACATAATTGATTAGAAATTAACCTTAAATACTTCTTTTTCAATCAACCATTTGTTTCTCGTTGAAATACCGAGTAGGATATTGAAGAGGGGAGAAGTTCGGTTTTTATTGCATATATCGACGTTTCAGCCGGAATAGAGCGGTTTTCGTGTACATCTTCCATCGGTAATATAAACGGAAAATCAGGAACATTTTAGTTAATTCTAATGAAAACACATTGGTTTTTATCATTTGTATTGGAAACAACATTGTCATATGTCTTTTCTTGGATCTAAATAATACGAAACCTCGCTCTATGATTTGAAGTTAAAATCCTCAAATATGGTAAAATAGTGACTTTTTCACGTTAATCATGTAGTTTGATATTACGCAAATATATTAATTTTTACCAATATTTCGATACTATTTCATGTAGTATCACGATATGTGACTTGGCCTTCAAATCTCAGAATGTCGCATAATATTGCATTTTAAGCAAGTTTTCTTGCATTTTGTTTCCTACGAAAAATCACCGAATTTAGCAATATTTTGACGTTTATCATCTCTTTTTCTTCTATGTGATTTAAACAAAATATCATCGAATTAGGCAATATTTTGCCGTTTTTCCACGTTTTTTTTTAATTTTTAGTTTATGGGTATTAATTCATTATATATACGATAAAAATGATGCAAACACATAATTGATTAGATAATAACCTTAAATACTTAATTTTCAATCAACTATTTGTTTCTCGTTAAAATACTGAGTAAGATATTGAAAAGGGGAGAAGTTCTGTTTTTATTGCATATATCGACGTTTCAGCCGGAATAGAGCAGTTTTCGTGTACATCTTCCATCGGTAATTTAAACGGAAAATCAGGAACATTTTAGTTAATTCTAATGAAAACACATTGGTTTTTATCATTTGTATATTTGAACAACATTGTCATATGTCTTTTCTTAGATCTAAATAATACGAAACCTCGCTCCATGATTTGAAGTTAAAATCCTCATATATGGTAAAATAGTGACTTTTTCATGTAGTGTTATTTTACGTAAATATATTCGTTTTTACGAATATTTCGATACTATTTCATGTAGTATCACGATATGTGATTTGGCCTTCAAATCTCAGAATTTCGCGTAATATTGCATTTTAAGCAAGTTTTCTTGCATTTTGTTTCGTACGAAAAATCACCGAATTTAGCAATATTTTAACGTTTATCATCTCCTTTTCCTTTATGTGATTTAAACAAAATATCATCGAATTAGGCAATATTTTGCCGTTTTTCCACGTTTTTGTGAATTTTCAGTCTATGGGTATTAATTCAATAAATATACGATAAAAATGATGCAAACACATAATTGATTAGAAAATAACCTTAAATACTTCATTTTCAATCAACCATTTGTTTCTCGTTAAAGTACCGAGTAGGATAAAGAAGAGGGGAGAAGTTCGGTTTTTATTGCATATATCGACGTTTCAGCCGGAAAAGAGCGGTTTTCGTGTACATCTTCCATCGGTAATATAAACGGAAAATCAGGAACATTTTTGTTAATTCTAATGAAAACACATTGGTTTTTATCATTTGTATTGGAAACAACATTGTCATATGTCTTTTCATGGATCTAAATATTACGAAACCTCGCTCTATGATTTGAAGTTAAAATCCTCATATATGGTAAAATAGTGATTTTTTCACGTTTTTCATGTAGTGTGATTTTACGTAAATATATTCGTTTTTACCACTATTTCGATACTATTTCATGTAGTATCACGATACGTGATTTGGCCTTCAAATCTCAGAATTTCGCGTAATATTGCATTTTAAGCAAGTTTTCTTGCATTTTGTTTCGTACGAAAAATCATCGAATTTAGCAATATTTTGACGTTTATTATCTCCTTTTCCTTTATGGGAATAAACAAAATATCATCGAATTAGGCAATATTCGGCCGTTTTTCCAAGTTTTGTGAATTTTCGGTCTATGGGTATTAATTCAATAAATATACGATACAAATGATGCAAACACATAATTGATTAGATAATAACCTTAAATACTTCATTTTCAATCAACTATTTGTTTCTCGATAAAATACTGAGTAAGTTATTGAAAAGGGGGGAAGTTCTGTTTTATTGCATATATCGACGTTTCAGCCGGAATAGAGCGGTTTTCGTGTACATCTTCCATCGGTAATATAAACGGAAAATCAGGAACATTTTAGTTAATTCTAATGAAAACACATTGGTTTTTATCATTTGTATTGGAAACAACATTGTCATATATCTTTTCATGGATCTAAATAATATGAAACCTCGCTCTATGATTTGGAGTTAAAATCCTCATATATGGTAAAATAGTGATTTTTTTCACGTTTTTCATGTAGTGTGATTTTACGTAAATATATTCGTTTTTACCAATATTTCGATACTATTTCATGTAGTATCACGATACGTGATTTGGCCTTCATATATCAGAATTTCGCGTAATATTGCATTTTAAGCAAGTTTTCTTGCATTGTGTTTCGTACGAAAAATCATCGAATTTAGCAAAATTTTGACGTTTATTATCTCCTTTTCCTTTATGGGAATAAACAAAATATCATCGAATTAGGCAATATTCGGCCGTTTTTTCAAGTTTTGTGAATTTTCGGTCTATGGGTATTAATTCAATAAATATACGATACAAATGATGCAAACACATAATTGATTAGAAAATAACCTTAAATACTTCATTTTCAATCAACCATTTGTTTCTCGTTAAAATACTGAGTAGGATTTTGAAGAGGGGAGAAGTTCGGTTTTTATTGCATATATCGACGTTTCAGCCGGATTAGAGCGGTTTTACGTGTACATCTTCCATCTGTAATATAAACGGAAAATCAGGAACATTTTTGTTATTTCTAATGAAAACACATTGTTTTTTATCATTTGTATTGGAAACAACATTGTCATATGTCTTTTCTTGGATCTAAATAATACGAAACCTCGCTCTATGATTTAAAGTTAAAATCCTCAAATATGGTAAAATAGTGACTTTTTCACGTTAATCATGTAGTTCGATATTACGCAAATATATTAATTTTTACCAATATTTAGATACTATTTCATGTAGTATCACGATATGTGATTTGGCCTTCAAATCTCAGAATGTCGCATAATATTGCATTTTAAGCAAGTTTTCTTGCATTTTGTATCGTACGAAAAATCTCCGAATTTAGCAATATTTTGACGTTCATCATCTCTTTTTCCTCTATGTGATTTAAACAAAATATCATCGAATTAGGCAATATTTTGCCGTTTTTCCACGTTTTTTTGAATTTTTAGTTTATGGGTATTAATTCATTATATATACGATAAAAATGATGCAAACACATAATTGATTAGATAATAACCTTAAATACTTCATTTTCAATCAACTATTTCTTTCTCGTTAAAATACTGAGTAAGATATTGAAAAGGGGAGAAGTTCTGTTTTTATTGCATATATCGACGTTTCAGCCGGAATAGAGCGGTTTTCGTATACATCTTCCATCGGTAATTTAAACGGAAAATCAGGAACATTTTAGTTAATTCTAATGAAAACACATTGGTTTTTATCATTTGTATATATGAACAACATTGTCATATGTCTTTTCTTGGATCTAAATAATACGAAACCTCGCTCCATGATTTGAAGTTAAAATCCTCATATATGGCAAAATAGTGACTTTTTTCATGTAGTGTTATTTTACGTAAATATATTCGTTGTACGAATATTTCGATACTATTTCATGTAGTATCACGATATGTGATTTGGCCTTCAAATCTCAGAATTTCGCGTAATATTGCATTTTAAGCAAGTTTTCTTGCATTTTGTTTCGTACGAAAAATCACCGAATTTAGCAATATTTTGACGTTTATCATCTCCTTTTCCTTTATGTGAAATAAACACAATATCATCGAATTAGGCAAAATTTTGCCGTTTTTCCACGTTTTTGTGAATTTTCAGTCTATGGGTATAAATTCAATAAATATACGATAAAAATGATGCAAACACATAATTGATTAGAAATTAACCTTAAATACTTCACTTTCAATCAACCATTTGTTTCTCGTTAAAATACCGAGTAGGATATTGAAGAGGGGAGAAGTTCGGTTTGTATCGACGTTTCAGCCGGATTAGAGCGGTTTTACGTGTACATCTTCCATCTGTAATATAAACGGAAAATCAGGAACATTTTAGTTAATTCTAATGAAAACACATTGTTTTTTATCATTTGTATTGGAAACAACATTGTCATATGTCTTTTCTTGGATCTAAATAATACGAAACCTCGCTCTATGATTTGAAGTTAAAATCCTCAAATATAGTAAAATAGTGACTTTTTCACGTTAATCATGTAGTTCGATATTACGCAAATATATTAATTTTTTCCAATATTTCGATACTATTTCATGTAGTATCACGATATGTGATTTGGCCTTCAAATCTCAGAATATCGCATAATATTGCATTTTAAGCAGGTTTTCTTGCATTTTGTATCGTACGAAAAATCTCCGAATTTAGCAATATTTTGACGTTCATCATCTCTTTTTCCTCTATGTGATTTAAACAAAATATCATCGAATTAGGCAATATTTTGCTGTTTTTCCACGTTTTTTTGAATTTTTAGTTTATGGGTATTAATTCAATATATATACGATAAAAATGATGCAAACACATAATTGATTAGATAATAACCTTAAATACTTCATTTTCAATCAACTATTTGTTTCTCGTTAAAATACTGAGTAAGATATTGAAAAGGGGAGAAGTTCTGTTTTTATTGCATATATCGACGTTTCAGCCGGAATAGAGCGGTTTTCGTATACATCTTCCATCGGTAATTTAAACGGAAAATCAGGAACATTTTAGTTAATTCTAATGAAAACACATTGGTTTTTATCATTTGTATATATGAACAACATTGTCATATGTCTTTTCTTGGATCTAAATAATACGAAACCTCGCTCCATGATTTGAAGTTAAAATCCTCATATATGGCAAAATAGTGACTTTTTTCATGTAGTGTTATTTTACGTAAATATATTCGTTGTACGAATATTTCGATACTATTTCATGTAGTATCACGATATGTGATTTGGCCTTCAAATCTCAGAATTTCGCGTAATATTGCATTTTAAGCAAGTTTTCTTGCATTTTGTTTCGTACGAAAAATCACCGAATTTAGCAATATTTTGACGTTTATCATCTCCTTTTCCTTTATGTGAATTAAACACAATATCATCGAATTAGGCAAAATTTTGCCGTTTTTCCACGTTTTTGTGAATTTTCAGTCTATGGGTATAAATTCAATAATTATACGATAAAAATGATGCAAACACATAATTGATTAGAAATTAACCTTAAATACTTCACTTTCAATCAACCATTTGTTTCTCGTTAAAATACCGAGTAGGATATTGAAGAGGGGAGAAGTTCGGTTTGTATTGCATATATCGACGTTTCAGCCGGAATAGAGCGGTTTTCGTGTACATCTTCCATCGGTAATATAAACGGAAAATCAGGAACATTTTAGTTAATTCTAATGAAAACACATTGGTTTTTATCATTTGTATTGGAAACAACATTGTCATATATCTTTTCTTGGATCTAAATAATACGAAACCTCGCTCTATGATTTGAAGTTAAAATCCTCATATATGGTAAAATAGTGACTTTTTTCACCTTTTTCATGTAGTGTGATTTTACGTAAATATATTCATTTTTACCAATATTTCCATACTATTTCATGTAGTATCACTATATGTGATTTGGCCTTCAAATCTCAGAATGTCGCATAATATTGCATTTTAAGCAAGTTTTCTTGCATTTTGTTTCGTACGAAAAATCATCGAATTTAACAATATTTTGACGTTTATCATCCCCTTTTCGTCTATGTGATTTAAACAAAATATCATCGAATTAGGCAATATTTTGCTGTTTTTCCGTTTTTTTGAATTTTCAGTTTATGGGTATTAATTCATTATATATACGATAAAAATGATGCAAACATATAATTGATAAGATAATAACCTTAAATACTTCATTTTCAATCAACTATTTGTTTCTCGATAAAATACTGAGTAAGTTATTGAGAAGGGGGGAAGTTCTGTTTTATTGCATATATAGACGTATCAGCCGGAATAGAGCGGTTTTCGTGTACATCTTCCATCGGTAATATAAAAGGAAAATCAGGAACATTTTAGTTAATTCTAATGAAAACACATTGGTTTTTATCATTTGTATTGGAAACAACATTGTCATATGTCTTTTCATGGATCAAAATAATACGAAACCTCGCTCTATGATTTGAAGTTAAAATCCTCATATATGGTAAAATAGTGATTTTTTTCACGTTTTCATGTAGTGTGATTTTACGTAAATATATTAGTTTTTACCAATATTTTGATACTATTTCATGTAGTATCACGGTACGTGATTTGGCCTTCAAATCTCAGAATTTCGCGTAATATTGCATTTTAAGCAAGTTTTCTTGCATTTTGTTTCGTACGAAAAATCATCGAATTTAGCAATATTTTGACGTTTATAATCTATTTTTCCTTTATGGGAATAAACAAAATATCATCGAATTAGGCAATATTTGGCCGTTTTTCCAAGTTTTGTGAATTTTCGGTCTATGGGTATTAATTCAATAAATATACGATACAAATGACGCAAACATATAATTGATTAGAAAATAACCTTAAATACTTCATTTTCAATCAACCATTTGTTTCTCGTTAAAATACTGAGTAGGATTTTGAAGAGGGGAGAAGTTCGGTTTTTATTGCATATATCGACGTTTCAGCCGGATTAGAGCGGTTTTACGTGTACATCTTCCATCTGTAATATAAACGGAAAATCAGGAACATTTTTGTTATTTCTAATGAAAACACATTGTTTTTTATCATTTGTATTGGAAACAACATTGTCATATGTCTTTTCTTGGCTCTAAATAATACGAAACCACGCTCTATGATTTGAAGTTAAAATCCTCATATATGGTAAAATAGTGACTTTTTTCACGTTTTTCATGTAGTGTGATTTTACGTAAATATATTCGTTTTTACCAATATTTCGATACTATTTCATGTAGTATCACGATATGTGATTTGGCCTTCAAATCTCAGAATCTCGCATAATATTGTATTTTAAGCAAGTTTTCTTGCATTTTGTTTCGTACGAAAAATCATCGAATTTAGCAATATTTTGACGTTTATCATCCCCTTTTCCTCTATGTGATTTAAAAAAAATATCATCGAATTAGGCAATATTTTGCTGTTTTTCCACGTTTTTTTTTAATTTTCAGTTTATGGGTATTAATTCATTATATATACGATAAAAATGATGTAAACACATAATTGATTAGATAATAACCTCAAATACTTCATTTTCAATCAACTATTTGTTTCTCGATAAAATGCTGAGTAAGTTATTGAAAAGGGGGGAAGTTCTGTTTTTATTGCATATATCGACGTTTCAGCCGGAATAGAGCGGTTTTCGTGTACATTTTCCATCGGTAATATAAACGGAAAATCAGGAACATTTTAGTTAATTCTAATGAAAACACATTGGTTTTTATCATTTGTATTGGAAACAACATTGTCATATGTCTTTTCTTGGATCTAAATAATCCGAAACCTCGCTCTATGATTTGAAGTTAAAATCCTCATATATGGTAAAATAGTGATTTTTCACGTTTTTCATGTAGTGTGATTTTACGTAAATATTTTCGTTTTAACCAATATTTCGATACTATTTCATGTAGTATCACGATACGTGATTTGGCCTTCAAATCTCAGAATTTCGCGTAATATTGCATTTTAAGCAAGTTTTCTTGCATTTTGTTTCGTACGAAAAATCCTCGAATTTAGCAATATTTTGACGTTTATCATCTCCTTTTCCTTTATGGGAATAAACAAAATATCATCGAATTAGGCAACATTTTGCCGTTTTTCCAAGTTTTGTGAATTTTCAGTCTATGGGTATTAATTCAATAAATATACGATACAAATGATGCAAACACATAATTGATTAGAAAATAACCTTAAATACTTCATTTTCAATCAACCATTTGTTTCTCGTTGAAATACCGAGTAGGATATTGAAGAGGGGAGAAGTTCGGTTTTTATTGCATATATCGACGTTTCAGCCGGAATAGAGCGGTTTTCGTGTACATCTTCCATCGGTAATATAAACGGAAAATCAGGAACATTTTAGTTAATTCTAATGAAAACACATTGGTTTTTATCATTTGTATTGGAAACAACATTGTCATATGTCTTTTCTTGGATCTAAATAATACGAAACCTCGCTCTATGATTTGAAGTTAAAATCCTCATATATGGTAAAATAGTGACTTTTTCACGTTAATCATGCAGTTTGATAATATGCAAATATATTAATTTTTACCAATATTTCGATACTATTTCATGTAGTATCACGATATGTGATTTGGCCTTCAAATCTCAGAATGTCGCATAATATTGCATTTTAAGCAAGTTTTCTTGCATTTTGTTTCGTACGAAAAATCACCGAATTTAGCAATATTTCGACGTTTATCATCTCTTTTTCCTCTATGTGATTTAAACAAAATATCATCGAATTAGGCAATATTTTGCCGTTTTTCCACGTTTTTTTGAATTTCTAGTTTATGGGTATTAATTCTTTATTTATACGATACAAATGATGCAAACACATAATTGGTTAGATAATAACTTTAAATACTTCATTTTCAATCAACTATTTGTTTCTCGTTAAAATACTGAGTAAGATATTGAAAAGGGGAGAAGTTCTGTTTTTATTGCATATATCGACGTTTCAGCCGGAATAGAGCGGTTTTCGGGTACATCTTCCATCGGTAATTTAACGGAAAATCAGGAACATTTTAGTTAATTCTAATGAAAACACATTGGTTTTTATCATTTGTATATTTGAACAACATTGTCATATGTCTTTTCTTGGATCTAAATAATACGAAACCTCGCTCCATGATTTGAAGTTAAAAACCTCATATATGGTAAAATAGTGACTATTTTCATGTAGTGTTATTTTACGTAAATATATTCGTTTTTACGAATATTTCGTTACTATTTCATGTAGTATCACGATATGTGATTTGCCCTTCAAATCTCAGAATTTCGCGTAATATAGCATTTTAAGCAAGTTTTCTTGCATTTTGTTTCGTACGAAAAATCACCGAATTTAGCAATATTTTGACGTTTATCATCTCCTTTTCCTCTATGTGATTTAAACAAAATATCATCGAATTAGGCAATATTTTGCCGTTTTTCCACGTTTTTGTGAATTTTCAGTCTATGGGTATTAATTCAATAAATATACGATAAAAAAGATGCAAACACATAATTGATTAGAAAATAACCTTAAATACTTCATTTTCAATCAACCATTTGTTTCTCGTTGAAATACCGAGTAGGATATTGAAGAGGGGAGAAGTTCGGTTTTTATTGCATATATCGACGTTTCAGCCGGAATAGAGCGGTTTTCGTGTACATCTTCCATCGGTAATATAAACGGAAAATCAGGAACATTTTAGTTAATTCTAATGAAAACACATTGGTTTTTATCATTTGTATTGGAAACAACATTGTCATATGTCTTTTCTTAGATCTAAATAATACGAAACCTCGCTCTATGATTTGAAGTTAAAATCCTCATATATGGTAAAATAGTGACTTTTTCACGTTAATCATGCAATTTGATATTACGCAAATATATTAATTTTTACCAATATTTCGATACTATTTCATGTAGTATCACGATATGTGATTTGGCCTTCAAATCTCAGAATGTCGCATAATATTGCATTTTAAGCAAGTTTTCTTGCATTTTGTTTCGTACGAAAAATCACCGAATTTAGCAATATTTCGACGTTTATCATCTCTTTTTCCTCTATGTGATTTAAACAAAATATCATCGAATTAGGCAATATTTTGCCGTTTTTCCACGTTTTTTTGAATTTCTAGTTTATGGGTATTAATTCTTTATATATACGATAAAAATGATGCAAACACATAATTGGTTAGATAATAACTTTAAATACTTCATTTTCAATCAACTATTTGTTTCTCGTTAAAATACTGAGTAAGATATTGAAAAGGGGAGAAGTTCTGTTTTTATTGCATATATCGACGTTTCAGCCGGGATAGAGCGGTTTTCGTGTACATCTTCCATCGGTAATTTAAACGGAAAATCAGGAACATTTTAGTTAATTCTAATGAAAACACATTGGTTTTTATCATTTGTATATTTGAACAACATTGTCATATGTCTTTTCTTGGATCTAAATAATACGAAACCTCGCTCCATGATTTGAAGTTAAAATCCTCATATATGGTAAAATAGTGACTATTTTCATGTAGTGTTATTTTACGTAAATATATTCGTTTTTACGAATATTTCGATACTATTTCATGTAGTATCACGATATGTGATTTGCCCTTCAAATCTCAGAATTTCGCGTAATATAGCATTTTAAGCAAGTTTTCTTGCATTTTGTTTCGTACGAAAAATCACCGAATTTAGCAATATTTTGACGTTTATCATCTCCTTTTCCTCTATGTGATTTAAACAAAATATCATCGAATTAGGCAATATTTTGCCGTTTTTCCACGTTTTTGTGAATTTTCAGTCTATGGGTATTAATTCAATAAATATACGATAAAAATGATGCAAACACATAATTGATTAGAAATTAACCTTAAATACTTCATTTTCAATCAACCATTTGTTTCTCGTTGAAATACCGAGTAGGATATTGAAGAGGGGAGAAGTTCGGTTTTTATTGCATATATCGACGTTTCAGCCGGAATAGAGCGGTTTTCGTGTACATCTTCCATCGGTAATATAAACGGAAAATCAGGAACATTTTAGTTAATTCTAATGAAAACACATTGGTTTTTATCATTTGTATTGGAAACAACATTGTCATATGTCTTTTCTTGGATATAAATAATACGAAACCTCGCTCTATGATTTGAAGTTAAAATCCTCAAATATGGTAAAATAGTGACTTTTTCACGTTAATCATGTAGTTTGATATTACGCAAATATATTAATTTTTACCAATATTTCGATACTATTTCATGTAGTATCACGATATGTGACTTGGCCTTCAAATCTCAGAATGTCGCATAATATTGCATTTTAAGCAAGTTTTCTTGCATTTTGTTTCCTACGAAAAATCACCGAATTTAGCAATATTTTGACGTTTATCATCTCCTTTTCCTTTATGTGAATTAAACACAATATCATCGAATTAGGCAAAATTTTGCCGTTTTTCCACGTTTTTGTGAATTTTCAGTCTATGGGTATAAATTCAATAAATATACGATAAAAATGATGCAAACACATAATTGATTAGAAATTAACCTTAAATACTTCACTTTCAATCAACCATTTGTTTCTCGTTAAAATACCGAGTAGGATATTGAAGAGGGGAGAAGTTCGGTTTGTATCGACGTTTCAGCCGGATTAGAGCGGTTTTACGTGTACATCTTCCATCTGTAATATAAACGGAAAATCAGGAACATTTTAGTTAATTCTAATGAAAACACATTGTTTTTTATCATTTGTATTGGAAACAACATTGTCATATGTCTTTTCTTGGATCTAAATAATACGAAACCTCGCTCTATGATTTGAAGTTAAAATCCTCAAATATGGTAAAATAGTGACTTTTTCACGTTAATCATGTAGTTCGATATTACGCAAATATATTAATTTTTTCCAATATTTCGATACTATTTCATGTAGTATCACGATATGTGATTTGGCCTTCAAATCTCAGAATATCGCATAATATTGCATTTTAAGCAGGTTTTCTTGCATTTTGTATCGTACGAAAAATCTCCGAATTTAGCAATATTTTGACGTTCATCATCTCTTTTTCCTCTATGTGATTTAAACAAAATATCATCGAATTAGGCAATATTTTGCTGTTTTTCCACGTTTTTTTGAATTTTTAGTTTATGGGTATTAATTCATTATATATACGATAAAAATGATGCAAACAAATAATTGATTAGATAATAACCTTAAATACTTCATTTTCAATCAACTATTTGTTTCTCGTTAAAATACTGAGTAAGATATTGAAAAGGGGAGAAGTTCTGTTTTTATTGCATATATCGACGTTTCAGCCGGAATAGAGCGGTTTTCGTATACATCTTCCATCGGTAATTTAAACGGAAAATCAGGAACATTTTAGTTAATTCTAATGAAAACACATTGGTTTTTATCATTTGTATATATGAACAACATTGTCATATGTCTTTTCTTGGATCAAAATAATATGAAACCTCGCTCCATGATTTGAAGTTAAAATCCTCATATATGGTAAAATAGTGACTTTTTTCATGTAGTGTTATTTTACGTAAATATATTCGTTTTTACGAATATTTCGATACTATTTCATGTAGTATCACGATATGTGATTTGGCCTTCAAATCTCAGAATTTCGCGTAATATTGCATTTTAAGCAAGTTTTCTTGCATTTTGTTTCGTACGAAAAATCACCGAATTTAGCAATATTTTAACGTTTATCATCTCCTTTTCCTTTATGTGATTTAAACAAAATATCATCGAATTAGGCAATATTTTGCCGTTTTTCCACGTTTTTGTGAATTTTCAGTCTATGGGTATTAATTCAATAAATATACGATAAAAATGATGCAAACACATAATTGATTAGAAAATAACCTTAAATACTTCATTTTCAATCAACCATTTGTTTCTCGTTAAAGTACCGAGTAGGATATTGAAGAGGGGAGAAGTTCGGTTTTTATTGCATATATCGACGTTTCAGCCGGATAAGAGCGGTTTTCGTGTACATCTTCCATCGGTAATATAAACGGAAAATCAGGAACATTTTTGTTAATTCTAATGAAAGCACATTGGTTTTTATCATTTGTATTGGAAACAACATTGTCATATGTCTTTTCATGGATCTAAATAATACGAAACCTCGCTCTATGATTTGAAGTTAAAATCCTCATATATGGTAAAATAGTGATTTTTTCACGTTTTCCATGTAGTGTGATTTTACGTAAATATATTCGTTTTTACCACTATTTCGATACTATTTCATGTAGAATCACGATACGTGATTTGGCCTTCAAATCTCAGAATTTCGCGTAATATTGCATTTTAAGCAAGTTTTCTTGCATTTTGTTTCGTACGAAAAATCATCGAATTTAGCAATATTTTGACGTTTATTATCTCCTTTTCCTTTATGGGAATAAACAAAATATCATCGAATTAGGCAATATTCGGCCGTTTTTCCAAGTTTTGTGAATTTTCGGTCTATGGGTATTAATTCAATAAATATACGATACAAATGATGCAAACACAAAATTGATTAGATAATAACCTTAAATACTTCATTTTCAATCAACTATTTGTTTCTCGATAAAATACTGAGTAAGTTATTGAAAAGGGGGGAAGTTCTGTTTTATTGCATATATCGACGTTTCAGCCGGAATAGAGCGGTTTTCGTGTACATCTTCCATCGGTAATATAAACGGAAAATCAGGAAAATTTTAGTTAATTCTAATGAAAACACATTGGTTTTTATCATTTGTATTGGAAACAACATTGTCATATGTCTTTTCTTAGATCTAAATAATACGAAACCTCGCTCTATGATTTGAAGTTAAAATCCTCATATATGGTAAAATAGTGACTTTTTCACGTTAATCATGCAATTTGATATTACGCAAATATATTAATTTTTACCAATATTTCGATACTATTTCATGTAGTATCACGATATGTGATTTGGCCTTCAAATCTCAGAATGTCGCATAATATTGCATTTTAAGCAAGTTTTCTTGCATTTTGTTTCGTACGAAAAATCACCGAATTTAGCAATATTTCGACGTTTATCATCTCTTTTTCCTCTATGTGATTTAAACAAAATATCATCGAATTAGGCAATATTTTGCCGTTTTTCCACGTTTTTTTGAATTTCTAGTTTATGGGTATTAATTCTTTATATATACGATAAAAATGATGCAAACACATAATTGGTTAGATAATAACTTTAAATACTTCATTTTCAATCAACTATTTGTTTCTCGTTAAAATACTGAGTAAGATATTGAAAAGGGGAGAAGTTCTGTTTTTATTGCATATATCGACGTTTCAGCCGGGATAGAGCGGTTTTCGTGTACATCTTCCATCGGTAATTTAAACGGAAAATCAGGAACATTTTAGTTAATTCTAATGAAAACACATTGGTTTTTATCATTTGTATATTTGAACAACATTGTCATATGTCTTTTCTTGGATCTAAATAATACGAAACCTCGCTCCATGATTTGAAGTTAAAATCCTCATATATGGTAAAATAGTGACTATTTTCATGTAGTGTTATTTTACGTAAATATATTCGTTTTTACGAATATTTCGATACTATTTCATGTAGTATCACGATATGTGATTTGCCCTTCAAATCTCAGAATTTCGCGTAATATAGCATTTTAAGCAAGTTTTCTTGCATTTTGTTTCGTACGAAAAATCACCGAATTTAGCAATATTTTGACGTTTATCATCTCCTTTTCCTCTATGTGATTTAAACAAAATATCATCGAATTAGGCAATATTTTGCCGTTTTTCCACGTTTTTGTGAATTTTCAGTCTATGGGTATTAATTCAATAAATATACGATAAAAATGATGCAAACACATAATTGATTAGAAATTAACCTTAAATACTTCATTTTCAATCAACCATTTGTTTCTCGTTGAAATACCGAGTAGGATATTGAAGAGGGGAGAAGTTCGGTTTGTATCGACGTTTCAGCCGGAATAGAGCGGTTTTCGTGTACATCTTCCATCGGTAATATAAACGGAAAATCAGGAACATTTTAGTTAATTCTAATGAAAACACATTGGTTTTTATCATTTGTATTGGAAACAACATTGTCATATGTCTTTTCTTGGATATAAATAATACGAAACCTCGCTCTATGATTTGAAGTTAAAATCCTCAAATATGGTAAAATAGTGACTTTTTCACGTTAATCATGTAGTTTGATATTACGCAAATATATTAATTTTTACCAATATTTCGATACTATTTCATGTAGTATCACGATATGTGACTTGGCCTTCAAATCTCAGAATGTCGCATAATATTGCATTTTAAGCAAGTTTTCTTGCATTTTGTTTCCTACGAAAAATCACCGAATTTAGCAATATTTTGACGTTTATCATCTCCTTTTCCTTTATGTGAATTAAACACAATATCATCGAATTAGGCAAAATTTTGCCGTTTTTCCACGTTTTTGTGAATTTTCAGTCTATGGGTATAAATTCAATAAATATACGATAAAAATGATGCAAACACATAATTGATTAGAAATTAACCTTAAATACTTCACTTTCAATCAACCATTTGTTTCTCGTTAAAATACCGAGTAGGATATTGAAGAGGGGAGAAGTTCGGTTTGTATCGACGTTTCAGCCGGATTAGAGCGGTTTTACGTGTACATCTTCCATCTGTAATATAAACGGAAAATCAGGAACATTTTAGTTAATTCTAATGAAAACACATTGTTTTTTATCATTTGTATTGGAAACAACATTGTCATATGTCTTTTCTTGGATCTAAATAATACGAAACCTCGCTCTATGATTTGAAGTTAAAATCCTCAAATATGGTAAAATAGTGACTTTTTCACGTTAATCATGTAGTTCGATATTACGCAAATATATTAATTTTTTCCAATATTTCGATACTATTTCATGTAGTATCACGATATGTGATTTGGCCTTCAAATCTCAGAATATCGCATAATATTGCATTTTAAGCAGGTTTTCTTGCATTTTGTATCGTACGAAAAATCTCCGAATTTAGCAATATTTTGACGTTCATCATCTCTTTTTCCTCTATGTGATTTAAACAAAATATCATCGAATTAGGCAATATTTTGCTGTTTTTCCACGTTTTTTTGAATTTTTAGTTTATGGGTATTAATTCATTATATATACGATAAAAATGATGCAAACAAATAATTGATTAGATAATAACCTTAAATACTTCATTTTCAATCAACTATTTGTTTCTCGTTAAAATACTGAGTAAGATATTGAAAAGGGGAGAAGTTCTGTTTTTATTGCATATATCGACGTTTCAGCCGGAATAGAGCGGTTTTCGTATACATCTTCCATCGGTAATTTAAACGGAAAATCAGGAACATTTTAGTTAATTCTAATGAAAACACATTGGTTTTTATCATTTGTATATATGAACAACATTGTCATATGTCTTTTCTTGGATCTAAATAATATGAAACCTCGCTCCATGATTTGAAGTTAAAATCCTCATATATGGTAAAATAGTGACTTTTTTCATGTAGTGTTATTTTACGTAAATATATTCGTTTTTACGAATATTTCGATACTATTTCATGTAGTATCACGATATGTGATTTGGCCTTCAAATCTCAGAATTTCGCGTAATATTGCATTTTAAGCAAGTTTTCTTGCATTTTGTTTCGTACGAAAAATCACCGAATTTAGCAATATTTTAACGTTTATCATCTCCTTTTCCTTTATGTGATTTAAACAAAATATCATCGAATTAGGCAATATTTTGCCGTTTTTCCACGTTTTTGTGAATTTTCAGTCTATGGGTATTAATTCAATAAATATACGATAAAAATGATGCAAACACATAATTGATTAGAAAATAACCTTAAATACTTCATTTTCAATCAACCATTTGTTTCTCGTTAAAGTACCGAGTAGGATATTGAAGAGGGGAGAAGTTCGGTTTTTATTGCATATATCGACGTTTCAGCCGGATAAGAGCGGTTTTCGTGTACATCTTCCATCGGTAATATAAACGGAAAATCAGGAACATTTTTGTTAATTCTAATGAAAACACATTGGTTTTTATCATTTGTATTGGAAACAACATTGTCATATGTCTTTTCATGGATCTAAATAATACGAAACCTCGCTCTATGATTTGAAGTTAAAATCCTCATATATGGTAAAATAGTGATTTTTTCACGTTTTTCATGTAGTGTGATTTTACGTAAATATATTCGTTTTTACCACTATTTCGATACTATTTCATGTAGAATCACGATACGTGATTTGGCCTTCAAATCTCAGAATTTCGCGTAATATTGCATTTTAAGCAAGTTTTCTTGCATTTTGATTCGTACGAAAAATCATCGAATTTAGCAATATTTTGACGTTTATTATCTCCTTTTCCTTTATGGGAATAAACAAAATATCATCGAATTAGGCAATATTCGGCCGTTTTTCCAAGTTTTGTGAATTTTCGGTCTATGGGTATTAATTCAATAAATATACGATACAAATGATGCAAACACATAATTGATTAGATAATAACCTTAAATACTTCATTTTCAATCAACTATTTGTTTCTCGATAAAATACTGAGTAAGTTATTGAAAAGGGGGGAAGTTCTGTTTTATTGCATATATCGACGTTTCAGCCGGAATAGAGCGGTTTTCGTGTACATCTTCCATCGGTAATATAAACGGAAAATCAGGAACATTTTAGTTAATTCTAATGAAAACACATTGGTTTTTATCATTTGTATTGGAAACAACATTGTCATATATCTTTTCATGGATCTAAATAATATGAAACCTCGCTCTATGATTTGGAGTTAAAATCCTCATATATGGTAAAATAGTGATTTTTTTCACGTTTTTCATGTAGTGTGATTTTACGTAAATATATTCGTTTTTACCAATATTTCGATACTATTTCATGTAGTATCACGATACGTGATTTGGCCTTCATATATCAGAATTTCGCGTAATATTGCATTTTAAGCAAGTTTTCTTGCATTGTGTTTCGTACGAAAAATCATCGAATTTAGCAAAATTTTGACGTTTATTATCTCCTTTTCCTTTATGGGAATAAACAAAATATCATCGAATTAGGCAATATTCGGCCGTTTTTTCAAGTTTTGTGAATTTTCGGTATATGGGTATTAATTCAATAAATATACGATACAAATGATGCAAACACATAATTGATTAGAAAATAACCTTAAATACTTCATTTTCAATCAACCATTTGTTTCTCGTTAAAATACTGAGTAGGATTTGAAGAGGGGAGAAGTTCGGTTTTTATTGCATATATCGACGTTTCAGCCGGATTAGAGCGGTTTTACGTGTACATCTTCCATCTGTAATATAAACGGAAAATCAGGAACATTTTTGTTATTTCTAATGAAAACACATTGTTTTTTATCATTTGTATTGGAAACAACATTGTCATATGTCTTTTCTTGGATCTAAATAATACGAAACCTCGCTCTATGATTTGAAGTTAAAATCCTCAAATATGGTAAAATAGTGACTTTTTCACGTTAATCATGTAGTTCGATATTACGCAAATATATTAATTTTTACCAATATTTAGATACTATTTCATGTAGTATCACGATATGTGATTTGGCCTTCAAATCTCAGAATGTCGCATAATATTGCATTTTAAGCAAGTTTTCTTGCATTTTGTATCGTACGAAAAATCTCCGAATTTAGCAATATTTTGACGTTCATCATCTCTTTTTCCTCTATGTGATTTAAACAAAATATCATCGAATTAGGCAATATTTTGCCGTTTTTCCACGTTTTTGTGAATTTTCAGTTTATGGGTATTAATTCATTATAATATACGATAAAAATGATGCAAACACATAATTGATTAGATAATAACCTTAAATACTTCATTTTCAATCAACTATTTCTTTCTCGTTAAAATACTGAGTAGATATTGAAGAGGGGAGAAGTTCTGTTTTTATTGCATATATCGACGTTTCAGCCGGAATAGAGCGGTTTTCGTATACATCTTCCATCGGTAATTATAAACGGAAAATCAGGAACATTTTAGTTAATTCTAATGAAAACACATTGGTTTTTATCATTTGTATATATGAAACAACATTGTCATATGTCTTTTCTTGGATCTAAATAATACGAAACCTCGCTCTATGATTTGAAGTTAAAATCCTCATATATGGTAAAATAGTGACTTTTTCACGTTAATCATGTAGTTTGATATTACGCAAATATATTAATTTTTACCAATATTTCGATACTATTTCATGTAGTATCACGATATGTGACTTGGCCTTCAAATCTCAGAATGTCGCATAATATTGCATTTTAAGCAAGTTTTCTTGCATTTTGTTTCCTACGAAAAATCACCGAATTTAGCAATATTTTGACGTTTATCATCTCCTTTTCCTTTATGTGAATTAAACACAATATCATCGAATTAGGCAAAATTTTGCCGTTTTTCCACGTTTTTGTGAATTTTCAGTCTATGGGTATAAATTCAATAAATATACGATAAAAATGATGCAAACACATAATTGATTAGAAATTAACCTTAAATACTTCACTTTCAATCAACCATTTGTTTCTCGTTAAAATACCGAGTAGGATATTGAAGAGGGGAGAAGTTCGGTTTGTATCGACGTTTCAGCCGGATTAGAGCGGTTTTACGTGTACATCTTCCATCTGTAATATAAACGGAAAATCAGGAACATTTTAGTTAATTCTAATGAAAACACATTGTTTTTTATCATTTGTATTGGAAACAACATTGTCATATGTCTTTTCTTGGATCTAAATAATACGAAACCTCGCTCTATGATTTGAAGTTAAAATCCTCAAATATGGTAAAATAGTGACTTTTTCACGTTAATCATGTAGTTCGATATTACGCAAATATATTAATTTTTTCCAATATTTCGATACTATTTCATGTAGTATCACGATATGTGATTTGGCCTTCAAATCTCAGAATATCGCATAATATTGCATTTTAAGCAGGTTTTCTTGCATTTTGTATCGTACGAAAAATCTCCGAATTTAGCAATATTTTGACGTTCATCATCTCTTTTTCCTCTATGTGATTTAAACAAAATATCATCGAATTAGGCAATATTTTGCTGTTTTTCCACGTTTTTTTGAATTTTTAGTTTATGGGTATTAATTCATTATATATACGATAAAAATGATGCAAACAAATAATTGATTAGATAATAACCTTAAATACTTCATTTTCAATCAACTATTTGTTTCTCGTTAAAATACTGAGTAAGATATTGAAAAGGGGAGAAGTTCTGTTTTTATTGCATATATCGACGTTTCAGCCGGAATAGAGCGGTTTTCGTATACATCTTCCATCGGTAATTTAAACGGAAAATCAGGAACATTTTAGTTAATTCTAATGAAAACACATTGGTTTTTATCATTTGTATATATGAACAACATTGTCATATGTCTTTTCTTGGATCTAAATAATATGAAACCTCGCTCCATGATTTGAAGTTAAAATCCTCATATATGGTAAAATAGTGACTTTTTTCATGTAGTGTTATTTTACGTAAATATATTCGTTTTTACGAATATTTCGATACTATTTCATGTAGTATCACGATATGTGATTTGGCCTTCAAATCTCAGAATTTCGCGTAATATTGCATTTTAAGCAAGTTTTCTTGCATTTTGTTTCGTACGAAAAATCACCGAATTTAGCAATATTTTAACGTTTATCATCTCCTTTTCCTTTATGTGATTTAAACAAAATATCATCGAATTAGGCAATATTTTGCCGTTTTTCCACGTTTTTGTGAATTTTCAGTCTATGGGTATTAATTCAATAAATATACGATAAAAATGATGCAAACACATAATTGATTAGAAAATAACCTTAAATACTTCATTTTCAATCAACCATTTGTTTCTCGTTAAAGTACCGAGTAGGATATTGAAGAGGGGAGAAGTTCGGTTTTTATTGCATATATCGACGTTTCAGCCGGATAAGAGCGGTTTTCGTGTACATCTTCCATCGGTAATATAAACGGAAAATCAGGAACATTTTTGTTAATTCTAATGAAAACACATTGGTTTTTATCATTTGTATTGGAAACAACATTGTCATATGTCTTTTCATGGATCTAAATAATACGAAACCTCGCTCTATGATTTGAAGTTAAAATCCTCATATATGGTAAAATAGTGACTTTTTTCACGTTTTTCATGTAGTGTGATTTTACGTAAATATATTCGTTTTTACCACTATTTCGATACTATTTCATGTAGAATCACGATACGTGATTTGGCCTTCAAATCTCAGAATTTCGCGTAATATTGCATTTTAAGCAAGTTTTCTTGCATTTTGATTCGTACGAAAAATCATCGAATTTAGCAATATTTTGACGTTTATTATCTCCTTTTCCTTTATGGGAATAAACAAAATATCATCGAATTAGGCAATATTCGGCCGTTTTTCCAAGTTTTGTGAATTTTCGGTCTATGGGTATTAATTCAATAAATATACGATACAAATGATGCAAACACATAATTGATTAGATAATAACCTTAAATACTTCATTTTCAATCAACTATTTGTTTCTCGATAAAATACTGAGTAAGTTATTGAAAAGGGGGGAAGTTCTGTTTTATTGCATATATCGACGTTTCAGCCGGAATAGAGCGGTTTTCGTGTACATCTTCCATCGGTAATATAAACGGAAAATCAGGAACATTTTAGTTAATTCTAATGAAAACACATTGGTTTTTATCATTTGTATTGGAAACAACATTGTCATATATCTTTTCATGGATCTAAATAATATGAAACCTCGCTCTATGATTTGGAGTTAAAATCCTCATATATGGTAAAATAGTGATTTTTTTCACGTTTTTCATGTAGTGTGATTTTACGTAAATATATTCGTTTTTACCAATATTTCGATACTATTTCATGTAGTATCACGATACGTGATTTGGCCTTCATATATCAGAATTTCGCGTAATATTGCATTTTAAGCAAGTTTTCTTGCATTGTGTTTCGTACGAAAAATCATCGAATTTAGCAAAATTTTGACGTTTATTATCTCCTTTTCCTTTATGGGAATAAACAAAATATCATCGAATTAGGCAATATTCGGCCGTTTTTTCAAGTTTTGTGAATTTTCGGTATATGGGTATTAATTCAATAAATATACGATACAAATGATGCAAACACATAATTGATTAGAAAATAACCTTAAATACTTCATTTTCAATCAACCATTTGTTTCTCGTTAAAATACTGAGTAGGATTTTGAAGAGGGGAGAAGTTCGGTTTTTATTGCATATATCGACGTTTCAGCCGGATTAGAGCGGTTTTACGTGTACATCTTCCATCTGTAATATAAACGGAAAATCAGGAACATTTTTGTTATTTCTAATGAAAACACATTGTTTTTTATCATTTGTATTGGAAACAACATTGTCATATGTCTTTTCTTGGATCTAAATAATACGAAACCTCGCTCTATGATTTGAAGTTAAAATCCTCAAATATGGTAAAATAGTGACTTTTTCACGTTAATCATGTAGTTCGATATTACGCAAATATATTAATTTTTACCAATATTTAGATACTATTTCATGTAGTATCACGATATGTGATTTGGCCTTCAAATCTCAGAATGTCGCATAATATTGCATTTTAAGCAAGTTTTCTTGCATTTTGTATCGTACGAAAAATCTCCGAATTTAGCAATATTTTGACGTTCATCATCTCTTTTTCCTCTATGTGATTTAAACAAAATAACATCGAATTAGGCAATATTTTGCCGTTTTTCCACGTTTTTTTGAATTTTAGTTTATGGGTATTAATTCATTATATATACGATAAAAATGATGCAAACACATAATTGATTAGATAATAACCTTAAATACTTCATTTTCAATCAACTATTTCTTTCTCGTTAAAATACTGAGTAA
Source organism: Procambarus clarkii (assembly GCF_040958095.1). Taxonomy (NCBI): domain Eukaryota; kingdom Metazoa; phylum Arthropoda; class Malacostraca; order Decapoda; family Cambaridae; genus Procambarus; species Procambarus clarkii. The sequence continues at coordinate 20,365,088 of NC_091177.1, forward strand.
GATATTGAAAAGGGGAGAAGTTCTGTTTTTATTGCATATATCGACGTTTCAGCCGGAATAGAGCGGTTTTCGTATACATCTTCCATCGGTAATTTAAACGGAAAATCAGGAACATTTTAGTTAATTCTAATGAAAACACATTGGTTTTTATCATTTGTATATATGAACAACATTGTCATATGTCTTTTCTTGGATCTAAATAATACGAAACCTCGCTCCATGATTTGAAGTTAAAATCCTCATATATGGCAAAATAGTGACTTTTTTCATGTAGTGTTATTTTACGTAAATATATTCGTTGTACGAATATTTCGATACTATTTCATGTAGTATCACGATATGTGATTTGGCCTTCAAATCTCAGAATTTCGCGTAATATTGCATTTTAAGCAAGTTTTCTTGCATTTTGTTTCGTACGAAAAATCACCGAATTTAGCAATATTTTGACGTTTATCATCTCCTTTTCCTTTATGTGAATTAAACACAATATCATCGAATTAGGCAAAATTTTGCCGTTTTTCCACGTTTTTGTGAATTTTCAGTCTATGGGTATAAATTCAATAAATATACGATAAAAATGATGCAAACACATAATTGATTAGAAATTAACCTTAAATACTTCACTTTCAATCAACCATTTGTTTCTCGTTCAAATACCGAGTAGGATATTGAAGAGGGGAGAAGTTCGGTTTGTATCGACGTTTCAGCCGGATTAGAGCGGTTTTACGTGTACATCTTCCATCTGTAATATAAACGGAAAATCAGGAACATTTTAGTTAATTCTAATGAAAACACATTGTTTTTTATCATTTGTATTGGAAACAACATTGTCATATGTCTTTTCTTGGATCTAAATAATACGAAACCTCGCTCTATGATTTGAAGTTAAAATCCTCAAATATGGTAAAATAGTGACTTTTTCACGTTAATCATGTAGTTCGATATTACGCAAATATATTAATTTTTTCCAATATTTCGATACTATTTCATGTAGTATCACGATATGTGATTTGGCCTTCAAATCTCAGAATATCGCATAATATTGCATTTTAAGCAGGTTTTCTTGCATTTTGTATCGTACGAAAAATCTCCGAATTTAGCAATATTTTGACGTTCATCATCTCTTTTTCCTCTATGTGATTTAAACAAAATATCATCGAATTAGGCAATATTTTGCTGTTTTTCCACGTTTTTTTGAATTTTTAGTTTATGGGTATTAATTCATTATATATACGATAATAATGATGCAAACACATAATTGATTAGATAATAACCTTAAATACTTCATTTTCAATCAACTATTTGTTTCTCGTTAAAATACTGAGTAAGATATTGAAAAGGGGAGAAGTTCTGTTTTTATTGCATATATCGACGTTTCAGCCGGAATAGAGCGGTTTTCGTATACATCTTCCATCGGTAATTTAAACGGAAAATCAGGAACATTTTAGTTAATTCTAATGAAAACACATTGGTTTTTATCATTTGTATATATGAACAACATTGTCATATGTCTTTTCTTGGATCTAAATAATACGAAACCTCGCTCCATGATTTGAAGTTAAAATCCTCATATATGGCAAAATAGTGACTTTTTTCATGTAGTGTTATTTTACGTATATATATTCGTTGTACGAATATTTCGATACTATTTCATGTAGTATCACGATATGTGATTTGGCCTTCAAATCTCAGAATTTCGCGTAATATTGCATTTTAAGCAAGTTTTCTTGCATTTTGTTTCGTACGAAAAATCACCGAATTTAGCAATATTTTGACGTTTATCATCTCCTTTTCCTTTATGTGAATTAAACACAATATCATCGAATTAGGCAAAATTTGGCCGTTTTTCCACGTTTTTGTGAATTTTCAGTCTATGGGTATAAATTCAATAATTATACGATAAAAATGATGCAAACACATAATTGATTAGAAATTAACCTTAAATACTTCACTTTCAATCAACCATTTGTTTCTCGTTAAAATACCGAGTAGGATATTGAAGAGGGGAGAAGTTCGGTTTGTATTGCATATATCGACGTTTCAGCCGGAATAGAGCGGTTTTCGTGTACATCTTCCATCGGTAATATAAACGGAAAATCAGGAACATTTTAGTTAATTCTAATGAAAACACATTGGTTTTTATCATTTGTATTGGAAACAACATTGTCATATATCTTTTCTTGGACCTAAATAATACGATACCTCGCTCTATGATTTGAAGTTAAAATCCTCATATATGGTAAAATAGTGACTTTTTTCACCTTTTTCATGTAGTGTGATTTTACGTAAATATATTCATTTTTACCAATATTTCCATACTATTTCATGTAGTATCACGATATGTGATTTGGCCTTCAAATCTCAGAATGTCGCATAATATTGCATTTTAAGCAAGTTTTCTTGCATTTTGTTTCGTACGAAAAATCATCGAATTTAACAATATTTTGACGTTTATCATCCCCTTTTCGTCTATGTGATTTAAACAAAATATCATCGAATTAGGCAATATTTTGCTGTTTTTCCGTTTTTTTGAATTTTCAGTTTATGGGTATTAATTCATTATATATACGATAAAAATGATGCAAACACATAATTGATAAGATAATAACCTTAAATACTTCATTTTCAATCAACTATTTGTTTCTCGATAAAATACTGAGTAAGTTATTGAGAAGGGGGGAAGTTCTGTTTTATTGCATATATAGACGTATCAGCCGGAATAGAGCGGTTTTCGTGTACATCTTCCATCGGTAATATAAAAGGAAAATCAGGAACATTTTAGTTAATTCTAATGAAAACACATTGGTTTTTATCATTTGTATTGGAAACAACATTGTCATATGTCTTTTCATGGATCAAAATAATACGAAACCTCGCTCTATGATTTGAAGTTAAAATCCTCATATATGGTAAAATAGTGATTTTTTTCACGTTTTCATGTAGTGTGATTTTACGTAAATATATTCGTTTTTACCAATATTTTGATACTATTTCATGTAGTATCACGGTATGTGATTTGGCCTTCAAATCTCAGAATTTCGCGTAATATTGCATTTTAAGCAAGTTTTCTTGCATTTTGTTTCGTACGAAAAATCATCGAATTTAGCAATATTTTGACGTTTATAATCTATTTTTCCTTTATGGGAATAAACAAAATATCATCGAATTAGGCAATATTTGGCCGTTTTTCCAAGTTTTGTGAATTTTCGGTCTATGGGTATTAATTCAATAAATATACGATACAAATGACGCAAACATATAATTGATTAGAAAATAACCTTAAATACTTCATTTTCAATCAACCATTTGTTTCTCGTTAAAATACTGAGTAGGATTTTGAAGAGGGGAGAAGTTCGGTTTTTATTGCATATATCGACGTTTCAGCCGGATTAGAGCGGTTTTACGTGTACATCTTCCATCTGTAATATAAACGGAAAATCAGGAACATTTTAGTTAATTCTAATGAAAACACATTGTTTTTTATCATTTGTATTGAAACAACATTGTCATATATCTTTTCTTGGATCTAAATAATACGAAACCTCGCTCTATGATTTGAAGTTAAAATCCTCATATATGGTAAAATAGTGACTTTTTTCACCTTTTTCATGTAGTTTGATTTTACGTAAATATATTCATTTTTACCAATATTTCCATACTATTTCATGTAGTATCACGATATGTGATTTGGCCTTCAAATCTCAGAATGTCGCATAATATTGCATTTTATGCAAGTTTTCTTGCATTTTGTTTCGAACGAAAAATCATCGAATTTAGCAATATTTAGACGTTTATCATCCCCTTTTCGTCTATGTGATTTAAACAAAATATCATCGAATTAGGCAATATTTTGCTGTTTTTCCGTTTTTTTGAATTTTCAGTTTATGGGTATTAATTCATTATATATACGATAAAAATGATGCAAACACATAATTGATTAGATAATAACCTTAAATACTTCATTTTCAATCAACTATTTGTTTCTCGTTAAAATACTGAGTAAGATATTGAAAAGGGGAGAAGTTCTGTTTTTATTGCATATATCGACGTTTCAGCCGGAATAGAGCGGTTTTCGTATACATCTTCCATCGGTAATTTAAACGGAAAATCAGGAACATTTTAGTTAATTCTAATGAAAACACATTGGTTTTTATCATTTGTATATATGAACAACATTGTCATATGTCTTTTCTTGGATCTAAATAATACGAAACCTCGCTCCATGATTTGAAGTTAAAATCCTCATATATGGCAAAATAGTGACTTTTTTCATGTAGTGTTATTTTACGTATATATATTCGTTGTACGAATATTTCGATACTATTTCATGTAGTATCACGATATGTGATTTGGCCTTCAAATCTCAGAATTTCGCGTAATATTGCATTTTAAGCAAGTTTTCTTGCATTTTGTTTCGTACGAAAAATCACCGAATTTAGCAATATTTTGACGTTTATCATCTCCTTTTCCTTTATGTGAATTAAACACAATATCATCGAATTAGGCAAAATTTTGCCGTTTTTCCACGTTTTTGTGAATTTTCAGTCTATGGGTATAAATTCAATAATTATACGATAAAAATGATGCAAACACATAATTGATTAGAAATTAACCTTAAATACTTCACTTTCAATCAACCATTTGTTTCTCGTTAAAATACCGAGTAGGATATTGAAGAGGGGAGAAGTTCGGTTTGTATTGCATATATCGACGTTTCAGCCGGAATAGAGCGGTTTTCGTGTACATCTTCCATCGGTAATATAAACGGAAAATCAGGAACATTTTAGTTAATTCTAATGAAAACACATTGGTTTTTATCATTTGTATTGGAAACAACATTGTCATATATCTTTTCTTGGACCTAAATAATACGATACCTCGCTCTATGATTTGAAGTTAAAATCCTCATATATGGTAAAATAGTGACTTTTTTCACCTTTTTCATGTAGTGTGATTTTACGTAAATATATTCATTTTTACCAATATTTCCATACTATTTCATGTAGTATCACGATATGTGATTTGGCCTTCAAATCTCAGAATGTCGCATAATATTGCATTTTAAGCAAGTTTTCTTGCATTTTGTTTCGTACGAAAAATCATCGAATTTAACAATATTTTGACGTTTATCATCCCCTTTTCGTCTATGTGATTTAAACAAAATATCATCGAATTAGGCAATATTTTGCTGTTTTTCCGTTTTTTTGAATTTTCAGTTTATGGGTATTAATTCATTATATATACGATAAAAATGATGCAAACACATAATTGATAAGATAATAACCTTAAATACTTCATTTTCAATCAACTATTTGTTTCTCGATAAAATACTGAGTAAGTTATTGAGAAGGGGGGAAGTTCTGTTTTATTGCATATATAGACGTATCAGCCGGAATAGAGCGGTTTTCGTGTACATCTTCCATCGGTAATATAAAAGGAAAATCAGGAACATTTTAGTTAATTCTAATGAAAACACATTGGTTTTTATCATTTGTATTGGAAACAACATTGTCATATGTCTTTTCATGGATCAAAATAATACGAAACCTCGCTCTATGATTTGAAGTTAAAATCCTCATATATGGTAAAATAGTGATTTTTTTCACGTTTTCATGTAGTGTGATTTTACGTAAATATATTCGTTTTTACCAATATTTTGATACTATTTCATGTAGTATCACGGTATGTGATTTGGCCTTCAAATCTCAGAATTTCGCGTAATATTGCATTTTAAGCAAGTTTTCTTGCATTTTGTTTCGTACGAAAAATCATCGAATTTAGCAATATTTTGACGTTTATAATCTATTTTTCCTTTATGGGAATAAACAAAATATCATCGAATTAGGCAATATTTGGCCGTTTTTCCAAGTTTTGTGAATTTTCGGTCTATGGGTATTAATTCAATAAATATACGATACAAATGACGCAAACATATAATTGATTAGAAAATAACCTTAAATACTTCATTTTCAATCAACCATTTGTTTCTCGTTAAAATACTGAGTAGGATTTTGAAGAGGGGAGAAGTTCGGTTTTTATTGCATATATCGACGTTTCAGCCGGATTAGAGCGGTTTTACGTGTACATCTTCCATCTGTAATATAAACGGAAAATCAGGAACATTTTAGTTAATTCTAATGAAAACACATTGTTTTTTATCATTTGTATTGAAACAACATTGTCATATATCTTTTCTTGGATCTAAATAATACGAAACCTCGCTCTATGATTTGAAGTTAAAATCCTCATATATGGTAAAATAGTGACTTTTTTCACCTTTTTCATGTAGTGTGATTTTACGTAAATATATTCATTTTTACCAATATTTCCATACTATTTCATGTAGTATCACGATATGTGATTTGGCCTTCAAATCTCAGAATGTCGCATAATATTGCATTTTATGCAAGTTTTCTTGCATTTTGTTTCGTACGAAAAATCATCGAATTTAACAATATTTTGACGTTTATCATCCCCTTTTCGTCTATGTGATTTAAACAAAATATCATCGAATTAGGCAATATTTTGCTGTTTTTCCGTTTTTTTGAATTTTCAGTTTATGGGTATTAATTCATTATATATACGATAAAAATGATGCAAACACATAATTGATTAGATAATAACCTTAAATACTTCATTTTCAATCAACTATTTGTTTCTCGATAAAATACTGAGTAAGTTATTGAAAAGGGGGGAAGTTCTGTTTTATTGCATATATACGTATCAGCCGGAATAGAGCGGTTTTCGTGTACATCTTCCATCGGTAATATAAACGGAAAATCAGGAACATTTTAGTTAATTCTAATGAAAACACATTGGTTTTTATCATTTGTATTGGAAACAACATTGTCATATGTCTTTTCATGGATCAAAATAATACGAAACCTCGCTCTATGATTTGAAGTTAAAATCCTCATATATGGTAAAATAGTGATTTTTTTCACGTTTTCATGTAGTGTGATTTTACGTAAATATATTCGTTTTTACCAATATTTTGATACTATTTCATGTAGTATCACGGTACGTGATTTGGCCTTCAAATCTCAGAATTTCGCGTAATATTGCATTTTAAGCAAGTTTTCTTGCATTTTGTTTCGTACGAAAAATCATCGAATTTAGCAATATTTTGACGTTTATAATCTATTTTTCCTTTATGGGAATAAACAAAATATCATCGAATTAGGCAATATTTGGCCGTTTTTCCAAGTTTTGTAAATTTTCGGTCTATGGGTATTAATTCAATAAATATACGATACAAATGACGCAAACATATAATTGATTAGAAAATAACCTTAAATACTTCATTTTCAATCAACCATTTGTTTCTCGTTAAAATACTGAGTAGGATTTTGAAGAGGGGAGAAGTTCGGTTTTTATTGCATATATCGACGTTTCAGCCGGATTAGAGCGGTTTTACGTGTACATCTTCCATCTGTAATATAAACGGAAAATCAGGAACATTTTAGTTAATTCTAATGAAAACACATTGTTTTTTATCATTTGTATTGAAACAACATTGTCATATATCTTTTCTTGGATCTAAATAATACGAAACCTCGCTCTATGATTTGAAGTTAAAATCCTCATATATGGTAAAATAGTGACTTTTTTCACCTTTTTCATGTAGTTTGATTTTACGTAAATATATTCATTTTTACCAATATTTCCATACTATTTCATGTAGTATCACGATATGTGATTTGGCCTTCAAATCTCAGAATGTCGCATAATATTGCATTTTATGCAAGTTTTCTTGCATTTTGTTTCGAACGAAAAATCATCGAATTTAGCAATATTTAGACGTTTATCATCCCCTTTTCGTCTATGTGATTTAAACAAAATATCATCGAATTAGGCAATATTTTGCTGTTTTTCCGTTTTTTTGAATTTTCAGTTTATGGGTATTAATTCATTATATATACGATAAAAATGATGCAAACACATAATTGATTAGATAATAACCTTAAATACTTCATTTTCAATCAACTATTTGTTTCTCGTTAAAATACTGAGTAAGATATTGAAAAGGGGAGAAGTTCTGTTTTTATTGCATATATCGACGTTTCAGCCGGAATAGAGCGGTTTTCGTATACATCTTCCATCGGTAATTTAAACGGAAAATCAGGAACATTTTAGTTAATTCTAATGAAAACACATTGGTTTTTATCATTTGTATATATGAACAACATTGTCATATGTCTTTTCTTGGATCTAAATAATACGAAACCTCGCTCCATGATTTGAAGTTAAAATCCTCATATATGGCAAAATAGTGACTTTTTTCATGTAGTGTTATTTTACGTATATATATTCGTTGTACGAATATTTCGATACTATTTCATGTAGTATCACGATATGTGATTTGGCCTTCAAATCTCAGAATTTCGCGTAATATTGCATTTTAAGCAAGTTTTCTTGCATTTTGTTTCGTACGAAAAATCACCGAATTTAGCAATATTTTGACGTTTATCATCTCCTTTTCCTTTATGTGAATTAAACACAATATCATCGAATTAGGCAAAATTTTGCCGTTTTTCCACGTTTTTGTGAATTTTCAGTCTATGGGTATAAATTCAATAATTATACGATAAAAATGATGCAAACACATAATTGATTAGAAATTAACCTTAAATACTTCACTTTCAATCAACCATTTGTTTCTCGTTAAAATACCGAGTAGGATATTGAAGAGGGGAGAAGTTCGGTTTGTATTGCATATATCGACGTTTCAGCCGGAATAGAGCGGTTTTCGTGTACATCTTCCATCGGTAATATAAACGGAAAATCAGGAACATTTTAGTTAATTCTAATGAAAACACATTGGTTTTTATCATTTGTATTGGAAACAACATTGTCATATATCTTTTCTTGGACCTAAATAATACGATACCTCGCTCTATGATTTGAAGTTAAAATCCTCATATATGGTAAAATAGTGACTTTTTTCACCTTTTTCATGTAGTGTGATTTTACGTAAATATATTCATTTTTACCAATATTTCCATACTATTTCATGTAGTATCACGATATGTGATTTGGCCTTCAAATCTCAGAATGTCGCATAATATTGCATTTTAAGCAAGTTTTCTTGCATTTTGTTTCGTACGAAAAATCATCGAATTTAACAATATTTTGACGTTTATCATCCCCTTTTCGTCTATGTGATTTAAACAAAATATCATCGAATTAGGCAATATTTTGCTGTTTTTCCGTTTTTTTGAATTTTCAGTTTATGGGTATTAATTCATTATATATACGATAAAAATGATGCAAACACATAATTGATAAGATAATAACCTTAAATACTTCATTTTCAATCAACTATTTGTTTCTCGATAAAATACTGAGTAAGTTATTGAGAAGGGGGGAAGTTCTGTTTTATTGCATATATAGACGTATCAGCCGGAATAGAGCGGTTTTCGTGTACATCTTCCATCGGTAATATAAAAGGAAAATCAGGAACATTTTAGTTAATTCTAATGAAAACACATTGGTTTTTATCATTTGTATTGGAAACAACATTGTCATATGTCTTTTCATGGATCAAAATAATACGAAACCTCGCTCTATGATTTGAAGTTAAAATCCTCATATATGGTAAAATAGTGATTTTTTTCACGTTTTCATGTAGTGTGATTTTACGTAAATATATTCGTTTTTACCAATATTTTGATACTATTTCATGTAGTATCACGGTATGTGATTTGGCCTTCAAATCTCAGAATTTCGCGTAATATTGCATTTTAAGCAAGTTTTCTTGCATTTTGTTTCGTACGAAAAATCATCGAATTTAGCAATATTTTGACGTTTATAATCTATTTTTCCTTTATGGGAATAAACAAAATATCATCGAATTAGGCAATATTTGGCCGTTTTTCCAAGTTTTGTGAATTTTCGGTCTATGGGTATTAATTCAATAAATATACGATACAAATGACGCAAACATATAATTGATTAGAAAATAACCTTAAATACTTCATTTTCAATCAACCATTTGTTTCTCGTTAAAATACTGAGTAGGATTTTGAAGAGGGGAGAAGTTCGGTTTTTATTGCATATATCGACGTTTCAGCCGGATTAGAGCGGTTTTACGTGTACATCTTCCATCTGTAATATAAACGGAAAATCAGGAACATTTTAGTTAATTCTAATGAAAACACATTGTTTTTTATCATTTGTATTGAAACAACATTGTCATATATCTTTTCTTGGATCTAAATAATACGAAACCTCGCTCTATGATTTGAAGTTAAAATCCTCATATATGGTAAAATAGTGACTTTTTTCACCTTTTTCATGTAGTGTGATTTTACGTAAATATATTCATTTTTACCAATATTTCCATACTATTTCATGTAGTATCACGATATGTGATTTGGCCTTCAAATCTCAGAATGTCGCATAATATTGCATTTTATGCAAGTTTTCTTGCATTTTGTTTCGTACGAAAAATCATCGAATTTAACAATATTTTGACGTTTATCATCCCCTTTTCGTCTATGTGATTTAAACAAAATATCATCGAATTAGGCAATATTTTGCTGTTTTTCCGTTTTTTTGAATTTTCAGTTTATGGGTATTAATTCATTATATATACGATAAAAATGATGCAAACACATAATTGATTAGATAATAACCTTAAATACTTCATTTTCAATCAACTATTTGTTTCTCGATAAAATACTGAGTAAGTTATTGAAAAGGGGGGAAGTTCTGTTTTATTGCATATATATACGTATCAGCCGGAATAGAGCGGTTTTCGTGTACATCTTCCATCGGTAATATAAACGGAAAATCAGGAACATTTTAGTTAATTCTAATGAAAACACATTGGTTTTTATCATTTGTATTGGAAACAACATTGTCATATGTCTTTTCATGGATCAAAATAATACGAAACCTCGCTCTATGATTTGAAGTTAAAATCCTCATATATGGTAAAATAGTGATTTTTTTCACGTTTTCATGTAGTGTGATTTTACGTAAATATATTCGTTTTTACCAATATTTTGATACTATTTCATGTAGTATCACGGTACGTGATTTGGCCTTCAAATCTCAGAATTTCGCGTAATATTGCATTTTAAGCAAGTTTTCTTGCATTTTGTTTCGTACGAAAAATCATCGAATTTAGCAATATTTTGACGTTTATAATCTATTTTTCCTTTATGGGAATAAACAAAATATCATCGAATTAGGCAATATTTGGCCGTTTTTCCAAGTTTTGTAAATTTTCGGTCTATGGGTATTAATTCAATAAATATACGATACAAATGACGCAAACATATAATTGATTAGAAAATAACCTTAAATACTTCATTTTCAATCAACCATTTGTTTCTCGTTAAAATACTGAGTAGGATTTTGAAGAGGGGAGAAGTTCGGTTTTTATTGCATATATCGACGTTTCAGCCGGATTAGAGCGGTTTTACGTGTACATCTTCCATCTGTAATATAAACGGAAAATCAGGAACATTTAAGTTAATTCTAATGAAAACACATTGTTTTTTATCATTTGTATTGAAACAACATTGTCATATATCTTTTCTTGGATCTAAATAATACGAAACCTCGCTCTATGATTTGAAGTTAAAATCCTCATATATGGTAAAATAGTGACTTTTTTCACCTTTTTCATGTAGTGTGATTTTACGTAAATATATTCATTTTTACCAATATTTCCATACTATTTCATGTAGTATCACGATATGTGATTTGGCCTTCAAATCTCAGAATGTCGCATAATATTGCATTTTATGCAAGTTTTCTTGCATTTTGTTTCGAACGAAAAATCATCGAATTTAGCAATATTTAGACGTTTATCATCCCCTTTTCGTCTATGTGATTTAAACAAAATATCATCGAATTAGGCAATATTTTGCTGTTTTTCCGTTTTTTTGAATTTTCAGTTTATGGGTATTAATTCATTATATATACGATAAAAATGATGCAAACACATAATTGATTAGATAATAACCTTAAATACTTCATTTTCAATCAACTATTTGTTTCTCGATAAAATACTGAGTAAGTTATTGAAAAGGGGGAAGTTCTGTTTTATTGCATATATAGACGTTTCAGCCGGAATAGAGCGGTTTTCGTGTACATCTTCCATCGGTAATATAAACGGAAAATCAGGAACATTTTAGTTAATTCTAATGAAAACACATTGTTTTTTATCATTTGTATTGGAAACAACATTGTCATATGTCTTTTCTTGGCAGAGGCTTAAGAGAGGGCTGCAGAGGCTAAAGAGAATGATGCAGAGGCTTAAATGAGTGATGCAGAGGCTCAGTAGAGTGCTGCAGAGGCTCAAAAGAGGGATGCTGAGGCTCCAGAGAGGGATGCAGAGGCTTAGGAGAGGGATGCAGAGGCTCAAGAGAGTGACGCAGAGGCTCAAGCGAGTGATGCAGATGCTTAGGAGAATGATACAGAGGCTCAAGAGAGGGATGCAGAGGCTGAAGAGAGTGATGCAGAGGCTTACGTGAGTGATGCAGAGGCTTAAGAGAGGGATGCAGAGGCTCAAGAGAGTGATGTAGAGGCTCAAGAGAGTGATGCAGAGTATCATGAGAGTGATGCAGAGGCTCAAGAGAGTGATGCAGAGGATCAGGAGAGGGATGCAGAGGTTTAAGAGAGTGATGCAGAGGCCGAATAGAGTGATGCAGAGGCTTAAGAGAGTGATGAAGAGGCTGAAGAGAGTGATGCAGAGGCTCAAGAGTTATTCAGAGGCTAAGGAGAGTGATGGAGAGGCCACAAGAGAGTGATGCAGAGGCTGAAAAGAGTGTTGCAGAGGCTCAAGAGAGTGATGCAGAGGCTCAAAAGAGGGATGCAGAGGCTCAAGAGAGGGATGTAGAGGCTAAACAGAGTGATGCAGAGGCTGAAGAGAGAAATGCAGAGGCTTAAGAGAGTGATGCAGAGGTTCAAGAGAGTGATGCAGATGCACAAGTGAAAGATGTAGAGGCTTAAGAGAGGGATGCAGAGAATCAGGAGAGTGATGCAGAGGTTTAAGAGTTATTCAGAGGCTAAGGAGAGTGATGCAGAGGCCACAAGAGAGTGATGCAGAGGCTGAAAAGAGTGTTGCAGAGGCTCAAGAGAGTGATGCAGAGGCTCAAGAGAGGGATGCAGAGGCTCAAGAGAGGGATGTAGAGGCTAAACAGAGTGATGCAGAGGCTGAAGAGAGAAATGCAGAGGCTTAAGAGAGTGATGCAGAGGTTCAAGAGAGTGATGCAGATGCACAAGTGAATGATGTAGAGGCTTAAGAGAGGGATGCAGAGAATCAGGAGAGTGATGCAGAGGTTTAAGAGAGGAATGAAGAGGCTGAAGAGAATGATGCAGAGGCTTACGAGAGGGATGCAGAGGAGTGCTGCAGAGGGTCAAAAGAGGGATGCTGAGGCTCCAGAGAGTGATGCAGAGGCTCAAGAGAGTGATGCAGAGGCTCAAGAGAGAGACGCAGAAGGTTAAGAGAGTGATGCAGTGGATTAAGAAAGGGATGCAGGGGCTTAAGAGAGTGATGCAGAGGCTCAAGAGAGTAATGCAGAGGATAATGAGAGAAAGGCAGAGGCTTAAGAGTGTGATGCAGAGGTTCAAGAGAGAAAGGCAGAGGCTTAAGAGAGTGATGCAGAGGCTCAAGACAGTGATATCAGAGGATCAAGAGAATGATGCAGATGCTCAAGAGAGTGATGCAGAGGATCAAGAGAGTGATGCAGAGGCTCTAGAGAGTGATGCAGAGGCTTAAGAGAAGGATACAGAGGCTCAAGAGAGGGATGTAGACGCTCAAGAGAGTGATGCAGAAGCTCAAGAGAGTGATGCAGAGAATTAAGAGAGGGTTGCTGAGGCTCCAGAGAGGGATGCAGAGGATCAAGAGAGAAAGGCAGAGGCTTAAGTGAGTGATGCAGAGGATCAAGAGAGGGAAGCAGAGGCTTAAATTAAGAGAGTGATGCAGAGGCCGAAGAGAGTGATGCAGAGGCTGAAGAGAGTGTTGCAGAGGCTTAAGAAAGTGATGCAGAGGCTCAAGAGAGGGATGCAGAGGCTCAAGAGAGTGATGCAGACGCTTAATAGAGAGATGCAGATGTTCAAGAGAGTGATGCAGAGGCTTACGAGAGGGATGCAGAGGCTCAAGAGAAGCATCACTCTCTAGAGCCTCTGCATCACTCTCTTCAGCCTCTGCATCACTCTCTTAAGCCTCTGCTTCCCTCTCTTGAGCCTCTGCATCCCTACCCCCTCTCTTAAGCCTCTACATCACTCTCTGGAGCCTCTGAATCTCTCTCTGGAGCCTCAGCATCACTCTCTTGTGCCTCTGCAGCATTCTCTTGAGCCTATTCGTCATTCTCCTTAGCCTCTGGATCCCTCTCTAAAGCCTCTGCATCCCTCTCTTCAGCCTCTGCATCACTCTCCTGAGCCTCTGCATCCTTCTCTTGAACTCCTGCATCACTCTCGTAAGCGTCTGCTTTCTTCTCTTGATCCCCTGCATCACTCTCTTGAGCCTCTGCATCACTCACTTGAGCCTCTGCATCCCTCTCCTGAGCCTCTGCATCCCTCTCTTGAGCCTATTCATCACCCTCTTGAGCCTCTGCATCCCTCTCTTGAGCCTCTGCAACACACACTTCAGCCTCTGCATCACTCTCTTAAGCCTCTGAATCCCTCTCTTGAGGCCTCTGCATAACTCTCCCGAGCCACTGCATCACTCTCTCGAACCTCTGCATCACTCTCTTGAGCCTCTCTATCACTCTCTTGAGCCTCTGCATCACTCTCTTGAGCCTCTGCATCACTCTCTTCAGCCTCTGCATCACTCTCTTGAGCCTCTGCATTCCTCTTTTGAGCCTCTGCAACACTCTCTTCAGCCTCTGCATCACTCTCTTAAACCTCTGAATGCGTCTCTAGAGGCCTCTGCATCACTCTCTAGAGCCTCTGCATCACTCTCTTGATCCTCTGCATCACTCTCGTAAGCCTCTGCTTCCTTCTCTTGATCCTCTGCATCACTCTCTTGAGCCTCTGCGTCACTCTCTTGAGCCTCTGCATCCCTCTCTTGAGCCTCTGCATCCCTATCTTGAGCCTATTCATCACTCTCTTGAGCCTCTGCATCCCTCTCTTGAACATCTGCAACACTCTCTTCAGCCTCTGCATCACTCTCTTACGCCTCTGAATCACTCTCTTGAGGCCTCTGCATAACTCTCTCGAGCCTCTGCATCACTCTCTCAAGCCTCTGCATCACTCTCTCGAGCCTCTGCTTCCCTCTTTTGAGCCTCTGCATCCGTCTCTTAAGCCTCTGCATCACTCTCCTAAGCCTCTGCATCACTCTCTAGAGCCTCTGCATCACTCTCTTCAGCCTCTGCATCACTCTCTTAAGCCTCTGCTTCCCTCTCTTGATCCTCTGCATCACTCTCTTTAGCCTGTGCATCACTCTCTTGATCGTCTGCATCACTCTCTTGAGCCTCTGCATCACTCTCTTGATCGTCTGCATAACTCTCTTCAGCCTCTGCATCACTCTCTTGAGATTCTCTATCACTCTTTTGAGCCTCTGCATCACTCTTTTAAGCCTCTGCTTCCCTCTCTTGATCCTCTGCATCACTCTCTTTAGCCTCTGCATCACTCTCTTGATCGTCTGCATCACTCTCTTGAGCCTCTGCATCACTCTCTTGATCGTCTGCATCACTCTTTTATGCCTCTGCATCACTCTCTTTAGGCTCTGTACCACTCTCTTAAGCCTCTGCATCCCTCTCTTGAGCCTCTGCATCATTTCAGCCGGATTAGAGAGTTTTACGTGTACATCTTCAATCGGTAATATAAACGGAAAATCAGGAACATTTTAGTAAATTCTTATGAAAACACATTGATTTTTATAATTTGCATTGGAAACAATATTTTAATATGTCTTTTCAAGGATCTAAATAATACCAAACCTAATCCGGCTGAAACGTCGATATACACAATAAAAATAGAAATACTTCCTTTTTCAACATCTTACTCAGTATTTTAACGAGAAACAAATTGTTGATTGGAAATGAAGTATTTAAGGTTAATTTCTAATCAATTATGTGCTTGCATCATATTTATCGTATATATAATGAAATATTAACAATAAACTGAAAATTCACAAAAACGTTTAAAAACGGCAAAATGTAGCCTAATTCAATGATATTTTGTGTAAATCACGAAAAGGAAAAGGGGATGATAAACGTCAAAATATTGCTAGATTCGATGATTTTTAGTACAAAAGAAAATGCAAGAAAACTTGCTAAAAAATGCAATAATATGCGAAATTAAGAGAATTGAAGGCCAAATCACATATCGTGAGAAAACATGAAGTAGTATCAAAATATTGGTAAAATTAATATATTTACGCAAAATCACACTAAATGAAAAACGTGAAAAAAGTCACTATATTTCCATATTTGAGGGTTTTAACTTCAGATCATAAAGCGAAGTTTCGTATTATTTAGATCCTAGAAAAGACATTAAAATGTTGTTTCCAATACAAATGATAAAAATCAATGTGTTTTCATTAGAATTAACTAAAATGTTCCTGATTTTCCGTTTATATTACCAAAGGAAGATGTACACGTAAGACCGCTCTAATCAGGCTGAAACGTCGATATATGCAGTAAAACAGAACTTCTTCCCTTTTCAATATCTTATATAGTATCTTAACGAGAAACAAATAGTTGATTGAAAATGAAGTATTTAAGGTTAATTTCTAATCAATTATGTGTTTTCATAATTTTTATCGTATATTTAATGAATTAATAACAATAAACTGAAAATTCACAAAAACGTGAAAAAACGGCAAAATATTGCTTAATTCGATGATATATTGTTTAAATAACATAAAGGGAAAAGGGGATGATAAACGTCAAAATATTGCTAAATTCGATGATTTTTAGTACAAAGCAAAATGAAAAAAATCTTGCTTAAAATGTTTTTATACCGAAAATATGTCAATTACTAAGAGCTGCGATGGGTTACATTTTGCCCAAACCCCACTGCAGTTTTCAAAATATCCTAAACATCCGAAATTCGACGCTTGAACCATATTTTTGAGCCAAATTCTGGCTCTCTACACTGATTCTCTGTATTGGAAACAACATTTTCAAATGTCTTTTCTAGGATCTTAAAATATGAAACCTCGCTCTGTGATTTGAAGTTAAAATTCTCAATTTGGTGACATAGTGATATTTTTTCACGTTGTTCATGTAGTGTGATTTTACGTAAATATATTCGTTATTACCAATATTTCGATACTACTTCATGTTTTCTCGCGATATGTGATTTGGCCTTCAAATCTCAGAATTTCGCATAATATTGCCTTTTAAGCAAGTTTTTTTGCATTTTGCTTTGTACTAAAAATCATCGAATTTAGCAATATTTTGACGTTTATCATCCCCTTTTCCTTTATGTTATTTAGACAAAATATTTTCGAATTAGGCAATATTTTGCCGTTTTTCCACTCTCTTGTGAATTTTCAGTTTATTGTTATTAATTCATTATATATACGATAAAATGATGCAAACACTTAATTGGTTAGAAATTAACCTTAAATACTTCATTTTCAATCAACTATTTGTTTTTCGTTAAGATACTGTATAAGATATTAAAAAGGGGAGAAGCTCTGTTTTATTGCATATATTGAAGTTTCAGCCGGATTAGAGCGGTTTTACGTGTACGTCTTCCATTGGTAATATAAAAGGAAAATCAGTAACATTTTAGTTGATTCTAATGAAAACACATTGATTTTTATCAATTGTATTGGCAACATTTTAATATGTCTTTTATAGGATGTAATAATACGAAATCTCTCTTTATGATTTGAAGTTAAAATCCTCATATTTGGTAATATAGTGACTTTTTTCACGTTTTTCATGTAGAATGATTTTACGTAAATATATTCGTTTTATAAAAATATTTTGATACTACTTCATGTTTTCTCACGATATGTGATTTGGCCTTCAAATCTCAGAATTATGCATAATATTGCATTTATAAGCAAGTTTTCTTGCATTTTGCATTGTAATAAAAATCATCAAAGGCTCAAGAGAGTGATGCAGAGGCTTACGAGAGTGATGCAGAGGATCAAGAGAGGGATGCAGAGGCTTAAGAGTGTGATGCAGAGGCTGAAAGAGTGTTGCAGTTGCTTATGAGAGGGATAGAAAGGCTCAAGAGAGTGATGCAGAGGCTCAAGAGGGTAATGCAGAGGCAGAAGAGAGTGATGCAGTGGCTCAACAGAGTGATGCAGAGGCACAAGAGAGTGATGCAGAGGTTTAAGAGAGGGATGCAGAGGCTCAAGAGAGTGATGCAGAGGCTCAAGAAAGGGATGCAGAGGCTTTAAGAGAGTGATGCAGAGGCTTAAGAGAGTGATGCAGAGGCCTAAGAGAGTTATGCAGAGACTTAGGAGAGTGATGCAGAGGCTGAAGAGAGTGTTGCAGAGGCTCAAGAGAGAGATGCAGAGGCTCAAGAGAGTGATGAAGAGGCTAAAAAGAGTTATGCAGAGGCTCAAGAGAGTAATGCAGAGGCTTATGAGAGTGATGCAGAGGATCAAGATAGGGATGCAGAGGCTTAAGAGAGTGATGCAGAGGCTGAAGAAAGTGTTGCAGAGGCTTAAAAGAGGGATGCAGAGGCTCAAGAGAGTGATGCAGAGGCTCAAGAGAGTGATGCAGAGGCTTAAGAGAGTGATGCAGAGGCTCCAGAGAGTGATGCAGGGGCTCAAGAGAGTGATGCAGAGGCTGAAGAGAGTGATGCAGAGGCTCAACAGAGTGATGCAGAGGCTCAAGAAAGTAATGCAGAGGATCATGAGAATGATGCAGAGGCTCAAGAGAGAGATGCAGAGGATCAAGAGAGGGATGCTGAGGCTCAAGTGAGGGATGGAGATTCTTTGAAGAATGATGCAGAGGCTCAAGAGAGGGATTCAGAGGCTCAAGAGAGTGATACAGAGGCTCAAGAGAGTTATGCATAGGCTCAAGAGAGTGATGCAGAGGCTCAAGAGACGGATGCAGAGGCATAAGAGAATGATGCAGAGGCTTAAGAGAGGGATGCAGAGGCTTAGGAGAGGGATGCAGAGGCTCAAGAGATTGATGCAGGGCTCAAGCGAGTGATGCAGATGCTTAGGAGAATGATGCAGAGGCTCAAGAGAGGGATGCAGAGGCTGAAGAGAGTGATGCAGAGGCTTACGTGAGTGATGCAGAGGCTTAAGAGAGGGATGCAGAGGCTCAAGAGAGTGATGTAGAGGCTCAAGAGAGTGATGCAGAGGATCATGAGAGTGATGCAGAGGCTCAAGAGAGTGATGCAGAGGATCAGGAGAGGGAAGCAGAGGTTTAAGAGAGTGATGCAGAGGCCGAATAGAGTGATGCAGAGGCTTAAGAGAGTGATGAAGAGGCTGAAGAGAGTGATGCAGAGGCTCAAAAGAGTTATTCAGAGGCTAAGGAGAGTGATGCAGAGGCCACAAGAGAGTGATGCAGAGGCTGAAAAGAGTGTTGCAGAGGCTCAAGAGAGTGATGCAGAGGCTCAAGAGAGGGATGCAGAGGCTCAAGAGAGGGATGTAGAGGCTAAACAGAGTGATGCAGAGGCTGAAGAGAGAAATGCAGAGGCTTAAGGGAGTGATGCAGAGGTTCAAGAGAGTGATGCAGATGCACAAGTGAATGATGTAGAGGCTTAAGAGAGGGATGCAGAGGATCAGGAGAGTGATGCAGAGGTTTAAGAGAGGAATGAAGAGGCTGCAGAGAATGATGCAGAGGCTTACGAGAGGGATGCAGAGGCTGACGAGAATGATGCAGAGGCTTAAGAGAGGGATGTAGAGGCTGAAGAGAGTGATGCAGAGGCTCAAGAGAGTGATGCAGAGGCTTAAGAGAGGGATGCAGAGGCTAAAGAGAATGATGCAGAGGCTTAAATGAGTGATGCAGAGGCTCAGGAGAGTAATGCAGAGGCTCAAGAGAGTGATGCAGTGGCTGAAGAGAATGATGCAGAGGCTTAAGAGAGTGATGCAGAGGCTTAAGAGAGGGTTTCAGAGTCTAAAGAGAGTGATGCAGAGGCTTATGTGAGGGATGCATAGGCTCAAGAGAATGATGAAGAGGCTCAGTAGAGTGCTGCAGAGGCTCAAAAGAGGGATGCTGAGGTTCCAGAGAGGGATGCAGAGGCTTAGGAGAGGGATGCAGAGGCTCAAGAGAGTGATGCAGAGGCTCAAGCGAGTGATGCAGATGCTTAGGAGAATGATGCAGAGGTTCAAGAGAGGGATGCAGAGGCTGAAGAGAGTGATGCAGAGGCTTACGTGAGTGATGCAGAGGCTTAAGAGAGGGATACAGAGGCTCAAGAGAGTGATGTAGAGGCTTAAGAGAGTGATGCAGAGGATCATGAGAGTGATGCAGAGGCTCAAGAGAGTGATGCAGAGGATCAGGAGAGGGAAGCAGAGGTTTAAGAGAGTGATGCAGAGGCCGAATAGAGTGATGCAGAGGCTTAAGAGAGTGATGAAGAGGCTGAAGAGAGTGATGCAGAGGCTCAAAAGAGTTATTCAGAGGCTAAGGAGAGTGATGCAGAGGCCACAAGAGAGTGATGCAGAGGCTGAAAAGAGTGTTGCAGAGGCTCAAGAGAGTGATGCAGAGGCTCAAGAGAGGGATGCAGAGGCTCAAGAGAGGGATGTAGAGGCTAAACAGAGTGATGCAGAGGCTGAAGAGAGAAATGCAGAGGCTTAAGAGAGTGATGCAGAGGTTCAAGAGAGTGATGCAGATGCACAAGTGAATGATGTAGAGGCTTAAGAGAGGGATGCAGAGGATCAGGAGAGTGATGCAGAGGTTTAAGAGTGGAATGAAGAGGCTGAAGAGAATGATGCAGAGGCTTGCGAGAGGGATGCAGAGGAGTGCTGCAGAGGGTCAAAAGAGGGATGCTGAGGCTCCAGAGAGGGATGCAGAGGCTCAAGAGAGTGATGCAGAGGCTCAAGAGAGAGACGCAGAAGGTTAAGAGAGTGATGCAGTGGATTAAGAAAGGGATGCAGGGGCTTATGAGAGTGATGCAGAGGCTCAAGAGAGTAATGCAGAGGATCATGAGAGAAAGGCAGAGGCTTAAGAGTGTGATGCAGAGGTTCAAGAGAGAAAGGCAGAGGCTTAAGAGAGTGATGCAGAGGCTCAAGACAGTGATATCAGAGGATCAAGAGAATGATGCAGATGCTCAAGAGAGTGATGCAGAGGATCAAGAGAGTGATGCAGAGGCTCTAGAGAGTGATGCAGAGGCTTAAGAGAAGGATACAGAGGCTCAAGAGAGGGATGTAGACGCTCAAGAGAGTGATGCAGAAGCTCAAGAAAGTGATGCAGAGGCTCAAGAGAGGGATGCAGAGGCTCAAGAGAGTGATGCAGACGCTTAATAGAGAGATGCAGATGTTCAAGAGAGTGATGCAGAGGCTTACGAGAGGGATGCAGAGGCTCAAGAGAATGATGCAGAGGCTCAAAAGAGGGATGCAGAGGCTTAAGAGAGGGAGGCAGAGGCTCAAGAGAGGGATGCAGAGGCTCAAGAGGGGGATGCAGAGGCTCAAGAGAGGGATGCAGAGGCTCAAGTGAGGGATGCAGAGGCACAAGAGAGGGATGCTGAGGCTCAAGACAGTGATATCAGAGGATCAAGAGAATGATGCAGATGCTCCAGAGAGGGATGTAAAACGTAAAATCAGGAACATTTTAGTTAATTCTAATGAAAACACATTGGTTTTTATCATTTGTATATTTGAACAACATTGTCATATGAGGCTCACAAAAATTCACAAAAACGTGGAAAAACGGCAAAATATTGCCTAATTCGATGATATTTTGTTTAAATCACATAAAGGAAAAGGAGATGATAAACGTTAAAATATTGCTAAATTCGGTGATTTTTCGTACGAAACAAAATGCAAGAAAACTTGCTTAAAATGCAATATTACGTGAAATTCTGAGATTTGAAGGCCAAATCACATATCGTGATACTACATGAAATAGTATCGAAATATTCGTAAAAACGAATATATTTACGTAAAATAACACTACATGAAAAAAGTCACTATTTTACCATATATGAGGATTTTAACTTCAAATCATGGAGCGAGGTTTCGTATTATTTAGATCCAAGAAAAGACATATGACAATGTTGTTCAAATATACAAATGATAAAAACCAATGTGTTTTCATTAGAATTAACTAAAATGTTCCTGATTTTCCGTTTAAATTACCGATGGAAGATGTACACGAAAACTGCTCTATTCCGGCTGAAACGTCGATATATGCAATAAAAACAGAACTTCTCCCCTTTTCAATATCTTACTCAGTATTTTAACGAGAAACAAATAGTTGATTGAAAATGAAGTATTTAAGGTTGTTTTCTAATCAATTATGTGTTTGCATCATTTGTATCGTATATTTATTGAATTAATACCCATAGACTGAAAATTCACAAAACGTGGAAAAACGGCAAAATATTGCCTAATTCGATGATATTTTGTTTAAATCACATAGAGGAAAAAGAGATGATAAACGTCAAAATATTGCTAAATTCGGTGATTTTTCGTACGAAACAAAATGCAAGAAAACTTGCTTAAAATGCAATATTACGCGAAATTCTGAGATTTGAAGGCCAAATCACGTATCGTGATACTACATGAAATAGTATCGAAATATTGGTAAAAACGAATATATTTACGTAAAATCACACTACATGAAAAACGTGAAAAAGTCACTATTTTACCATATATGAGGATTTTAACTTCAAATCATAGAGCGAGGTTTCGGATTATTTAGATCCAAGAAAAGACATATGACAATGTTGTTTCCAATACAAATGATAAAAACCAATGTGTTTTCATTAGAATTAACTAAAATGTTCCTGATTTTCCGTTTATATTACCGATGTAAAATGTACACGAAAACCGCTCTATTCCGGCTGAAACGTCGATATATGCAATAAAAACAGAACTTCCCCCCTTTTCAATAACTTACTCAGTATTTTATCGAGAAACAAATAGTTGATTGAAAATGAAGTATTTAAGGTTATTATCTAATCAATTATGTGTTTGCATCATTTTTATCATATATATAATGAATTAATACCCATAAACTGAAAATTCATAAAAAACGTGGAAAAACAGCAAAATATTGCCTAATTCGAATATATTATTTTTAAATCACATAGAGGAAAAGGGGATGATAAACGTCAAAATATTGCTAAATTCGATGATTTTTCGTACGAAACAAAATGCAAGAAAACTTGCTTGAAATGCAATATTATGCGACATTCTGAGATTTGAAGGTCAAATCACATATCGTGATACTACATGAAATAGTATCGAAATATTGGTAAAAATGAATATATTTACGTAAAATCACATTACATGAAAAAAGTCACTATTTTACCATATATGAGGATTTTAACTTCAAATCATAGAGCGAGGTTTCGTATTATTTAGATCCAAGAAAAGACATATGACAATGTTGTTTCCAATACAAATGATAAAAACCAATGTGTTTTCATTAGAATTAACTAAAATGTTCCTGTTTTTACGTTTATATTACCGATGGAAAATGTACACGAAAACCGCTCTATTCCGGCTGAAACGTCGATATATGCAATAAAAACAGAACTTCCCCCCTTTTCAATAACTTACTCAGTATTTTATCGAGAAACAAATAGTTGATTGAAAATGAAGTATTTAAGGTTATTATCTAATCAATTATGTGTTTACATCATTTTTATCCTATATATAATGAATTAATACCCATAAACTGAAAATTAAAAAAAAAAGTGGAAAAACAGCAAAATATTGCCTAATTCGATGATATTTTTATTAAATCACATAGAGGAAAAGGGGATGATAAACGTCAAAATATTGCTAAATTCGATGATTTTTCGTACGAAACAAAATGCAAGAAAACTTGCTTAAAATGCAATATTATGCGACATTCTGAGATTTGAAGGCCAAATCACATATCGTGATACTGCATGAAATAGTATCGAAATATTGGTAAAAATGAATATATTTACGTAAAATCACACTACATGAAAAACGTGAAAAAAGTCACTATTTTACCATATATGAGGATTTTAACTTCAAATCATAGAGCGAGGTTTCGTATTATTTAGATCCAAGAAAAGACATATGACAATGTTGTTTCCAATACAAATGATAAAAACCAATGTGTTTTCATTAGAATTAACTAAAATGTTCCTGATTTTCCGTTTATATTACCGATGGAAGATGTACACGAAAACCGCTCTATTCCGGCTGAAACGTCGACATATGCAATAAAAACTGAACTTCTCCCTTCTTCAATATCCTACTCGGTATTTTAACGAGAAACAAATGGTTGATTGAAAATGAAGTATTAAAGGTTAATTTCTAATCAATTATGTGTTTGCATCATTTTTATCGTATATTTATTGAATTAATACCCATAGACTGAAAATTCACAAAAAACGTGGAAAAAGGGCAAAATATTGCCTAATTCGATGATATTTTGTTTAAATCACATAAAGGAAAAGGAGATGATAAACGTCAAAATATTGCTAAATTCGGTGATTTTTCGTACGAAACGAAATGCAAGAAAACTTGCTTTAAATGCAATATTACGCGAAATTCTGAGATTTGAAGGCCAAATCACATATCGTGATACTACATGAAATAGTATCGAAATATTCGTAAAAACGAATATATTTACGTAAAATAACACTACATGAAAAAAGTCACTATTTTACCATATATGAGGATTTTAACTTTAAATCATGGAGCGAGGTTTCGTATTATTTAGATCCAAGAAAAGACATATGACAATGTTGTTTCCAATACAAATGATAAAAACCAATGTGTTTTCATTAGAATTAACTAAAATGTTCCTGATTTTCCGTTTATATTACCGATGGAAGATGTATACGAAAACGGCTCTATTCCGGCAGAAACGTCGATATATGCAATAAAAACAGAACTTCTCCTCTTTTCAATATCTTACTCAGTATTTTAACGAGAAACAAATAGTTGATTGGAAATGAAGTATTTAAGGTTAATTTCTAATCAATTATGTGTTTGCATCATTTTTATCGTATATTTATTGAATTAATACCCATACACTGAAAATTCACAAAAACGTGGAAAAACGGCAAAATATTGCCTAATTCGATGATATTTTGTTTAAATCACATAGAGGAAAAGAAGATGATAAACGTCAAAATATTGCTAAATTCGGTGATTTTTCGTACGAAACAAAATGCAAGAAAACTTGCTTAAAATGCTATATTACGCGAAATTCTGAGATTTGAAGGGCAAATCACATATCGATACTACATTTCGATACTATTTCATGTAGTATCACGATACGTGATTTGGCCTTCAAATCTCAGAATTTCGCGTAATATTGCATTTTAAGCAAGTTTTCTTGCATTTTGTTTCGTACGAAAAATCCTCGAATTTAGCAATATTTTGACGTTTATCATCTCCTTTTCCTTTATGGGAATAAACAAAATATCATCAAATTAGGCAATATTTGGCCGTTTTTCCAAGTTTTGTGAATTTTCAGTCTATGGGTATTAATTCAATAAATATACGATACAAATGATGCAAACACATAATTGATTAGAAAACAACCTTAAATACTTCATTTTCAATCAACCATTTGTTTCTCATTAAAATACTCAGTAGGATTTTGAAGAGGGGAGAAGTTCGGTTTTTATTGCATATATCGACGTTTCAGCCGGATTCGAGCGGTTTTACATGTACATCTTCCATCTGTAATATAAACGGAAAATCAGGAACATTTTAGTTAATTCTAATGAAAACACATTGTTTTTTATCATTTGTATTGGAAACAACATTGTCATATGTCTTTTCTTGGATCTAAATAATACGAAACCTCGCTCTATGATTTGAAGTTAAAATCCTCAAATATGGTAAAATAGTGACTTTTTCACGTTAATCATGTAGTTTGATATTACGCAAATATATTAATTTTTACCAATATTTCGATACTATTTCATGTAGTATCACGATATGTGACTTGGCCTTCAAATCTCAGAATGTCGCATAATATTGCATTTTAGGCAAGTTTTCTTGCATTTTGTTTCCTACGAAAAATCACCGAATTTAGCAATATTTTGACGTTTATCATCTCTTTTTCTTCTATGTGATTTAAACAAAATATCATCGAATTAGGCAATATTTTGCCGTTTTTCCACGTTTTTTTTAATTTTTAGTTTATGGGTATTAATTCATTATATATACGATAAAAATGATGCAAACACATAATTGATTAGATAATAACCTTAAATACTTCATTTTCAATCAACTATTTGTTTCTCGTTAAAATACTGAGTAAGATATTGAAAAGGGGAGAAGTTCTGTTTTTATTGCATATATCGACGTTTCAGCCGGAATAGAGCAGTTTTCGTGTACATCTTCCATCGGTAATTTAAACGGAAAATCAGGAACATTTTAGTTAATTCTAATGAAAACACATTGGTTTTTATCATTTGTATATTTGAACAACATTGTCATATGTCTTTTCTTGGATCTAAATAATACGAAACCTCGCTCCATGATTTGAAGTTAAAATCCTCATAAATGGTAAAATAGTGACTTTTTTCATGTAGTGTTATTTTACGTAAATATATTCGTTTTTACGAATATTTCGATACTATTTCATGTAGTATCACGATATGTGATTTGGCCTTCAAATCTCAGAATTTCGCGTAATATTGCATTTTAAGCAAGTTTTCTTGCATTTTGTTACGTACGAAAAATCACCGAATTTAGCAATATTTTAACGTTTATCATCTCCTTTTCCTTTATGTGATTTAAACAAAATATCATCGAATTAGGCAATATTTAGCCGTTTTTCCACGTTTTTGTGAATTTTCAGTCTATGGGTATTAATTCAATAAATATACGATAAAAATGATGCAAACACATAATTGATTAGAAAATAACCTTAAATACTTCATTTTCAATCAACCATTTGTTTCTCGTTAAAGTACCGAGTAGGATATTGAAGAGGGGAGAAGTTCGGTTTTTATTGCATATATCGACGTTTCAGCCGGAAAAGAGCGGTTTTCGTGTACATCATCCATCGGTAATATAAACGGAAAATCAGGAACATTTTTGTTAATTCTAATGAAAACACATTGGTTTTTATCATTTGTATTGGAAACAACATTGTCATATGTCTTTTCATGGATCTAAATAATACGAAACCTCGCTCTATGATTTGAAGTTAAAATCCTCATATATGGTAAAATAGTGATTTTTTCACGTTTTTCATGTAGTGTGATTTTACGTAAATATATTCGTTTTTACCAATATTTCGATACTATTTCATGTGGTATCACGATACGTGATTTGGCCTTCAAATCTCAGAATTTCGCGTAATATTGCATTTTAAGCAAGTTTTCTTGCATTTTGTTTCGTACGAAAAATCACCGAATTTAGCAATATTTTGACGTTTATCATCTCCTTTTCCTTTATGGGAATAAACAAAATATCATCAAATTAGGCAATATTTGGCCGTTTTTCCAAGTTTTGGGGAATTTTCAGTCAATGGGTATTAATTCAATAAATATACGATACAAATGATGCAAACACATAATTGATTAGAAAACAACCTTAAATACTTCATTTTCAATCAACCATTTGTTTCTCATTAAAATACTCAGTAGGATTTTGAAGAGGGGAGAAGTTCGGTTTTTATTGCATATATCGACGTTTCAGCCGGATTCGAGCGGTTTTACATGTACATCTTCCATCTGTAATATAAACGGAAAATCAGGAACATTGTAGTTAATTCTAATGAAAACACATTGTTTTTTATCATTTGTATTGGAAACAACATTGTCATATGTCTTTTCTTGGATCTAAATAATACGAAACCTCGCTCTATGATTTGAAGTTAAAATCCTCAAATATGGTAAAATAGTGACTTTTTCACGTTAATCATGTAGTTTGATATTACGCAAATATATTAATTTTTACCAATATTTCGATACTATTTCATGTAGTATCACAATATGTGACTTGGCCTTCAAATCTCAGAATGTCGCATAATATTGCATTTTAAGCAAGTTTTCTTGCATTTTGTTTCCTACGAAAAATCACCGAATTTAGCAATATTTTGACGTTTATCATCTCTTTTTCTTCTATGTGATTTAAACAAAATATCATCGAATTAGGCAATATTTTGCCGTTTTTCCACGTTTTTTTTAATTTTTAGTTTATGGGTATTAATTCATTATATATACGATAAAAATGATGCAAACACATAATTGATTAGATAATAACCTTAAATACTTCATTTTCAATCAACTATTTGTTTCTCGTTAAAATACTGAGTAAGATATTGAAAAGGGGAGAAGTTCTGTTTTTATTGCATATATCGACGTTTCAGCCGGAATAGAGCAGTTTTCGTGTTCATCTTCCATCGGTAATTTAAACGGAAAATCAGGAACATTTTAGTTAATTCTAATGAAAACACATTGGTTTTTATCATTTGTATATTTGAACAACATTGTCATATGTCTTTTCTTGGATCTAAATAATACGAAACCTCGCTCCATGATTTGAAGTTAAAATCCTCATATATGGTAAAATAGTGACTTGTTTCATGTAGTGTTATTTTACGTAAATATATTCGTTTTTACGAATATTTCGATACTATTTCATGTAGTATCACGATATGTGATTTGGCCTTCAAATCTCAGAATTTCGCGTAATATTGCATTTTAAGCAAGTTTTCTTGCATTTTGTTTCGTACGAAAAATCACCGAATTTAGCAATATTTTAACGTTTATCATCTCCTTTTCCTTTATGTGATTTAAACAAAATATCATCGAATTAGGCAATATTTTGCCGTTTTTCCACGTTTTTGTGAATTTTCAGTCTATGGGTATTAATTCAATAAATATACGATAAAAATGATGCAAACACATAATTGATTAGAAAATAACCTTAAATACTTCATTTTCAATCAACCATTTGTTTCTCGATAAAATACTGAGTAAGTTATTGAAAAGGGGGAAGTTCTGTTTTATTGCATATATCGACGTTTCAGCCGGAATAGAGCGGTTTTCGTGTACATCTTCCATCGGTAATATAAACGGAAAATCAGGAACATTTTAGTTAATTCTAATGAAAACACATTGGTTTTTATCATTTGTATTGGAAACAACATTGTCATATGTCTTTTCATGGATCTAAATAATACGAAACCTCGCTCTATGATTTGGAGTTAAAATCCTCATATATGGTAAAATAGTGATTTTTTTAAGGTTTTCATGTAGTGTGATTTTACGTAAATATATTCGTTTTTACCAATATTTCGATACTATTTCATTTAGTATCACGATACGTGATTTGGCCTTCAAATATCAGAATTTCGCGTAATATTGCATTTTAAGCAAGTTTTCTTGCATTGTGTTTCGTACGAAAAATCATCGAATTTAGCAAAATTTTGACGTTTATTATCTCCTTTTCCTTTATGGGAATAAACAAAATATCATCGAATTAGGCAATATTCGGCCGTTTTTCCAAGTTTTGTGAATTTTCGGTCTATGGGTATTAATTCAATAAATATACGATACAAATGATGCAAACACATAATTGATTAGAAAATAACCTTAAATACTTCTTTTTCAATCAACCATTTGTTTCTCGTTAAAATACTGAGTAGGATTTTGAAGAGGGGAGAAGTTCGGTTTTTATTGCATATATCGACGTTTCAGCCGGATTAGAGCGGTTTTACGTGTACATCTTCCATCTGTAATATAAACGGAAAATCAGGAACATTTAAGTTAATTCTAATGAAAACACATTGTTTTTTATCATTTGTATTGAAACAACATTGTCATATATCTTTTCTTGGATCTAAATAATACGAAACCTCGCTCTATGATTTGAAGTTAAAATCCTCATATATGGTAAAATAGTGACTTTTTTCACCTTTTTCATGTAGTGTGATTTTACGTAAATATATTCATTTTTACCAATATTTCCATACTATTTCATGTAGTATCACGATATGTGATTTGGCCTTCAAATCTCAGAATGTCGCATAATATTGCATTTTATGCAAGTTTTCTTGCATTTTGTTTCGAACGAAAAATCATCGAATTTAGCAATATTTAGACGTTTATCATCCCCTTTTCGTCTATGTGATTTAAACAAAATATCATCGAATTAGGCAATATTTTGCTGTTTTTCCGTTTTTTTGAATTTTCAGTTTATGGGTATTAATTCATTATATATACGATAAAAATGATGCAAACACATAATTGATTAGATAATAACCTTAAATACTTCATTTTCAATCAACTATTTGTTTCTCGATAAAATACTGAGTAAGTTATTGAAAAGGGGGAAGTTCTGTTTTATTGCATATATAGACGTTTCATCCGGAATAGAGCGGTTTTCGTGTACATCTTCCATCGGTAATATAAACGGAAAATCAGGAACATTTTAGTTAATTCTAATGAAAACACATTGTTTTTTATCATTTGTATTGGAAACAACATTGTCATATGTCTTTTCTTGGCAGAGGCTTAAGAGAGGGCTGCAGAGGCTAAAGAGAATGATGCAGAGGCTTAAATGAGTGATGCAGAGGCTCAGTAGAGTGCTGCAGAGGCTCAAAAGAGGGATGCTGAGGCTCCAGAGAGGGATGCAGAGGCTTAGGAGAGGGATGCAGAGGCTCAAGAGAGTGACGCAGAGGCTCAAGCGAGTGATGCAGATGCTTAGGAGAATGATACAGAGGCTCAAGAGAGGGATGCAGAGGCTGAAGAGAGTGATGCAGAGGCTTACGTGAGTGATGCAGAGGCTTAAGAGAGGGATGCAGAGGCTCAAGAGAGTGATGTAGAGGCTCAAGAGAGTGATGCAGAGTATCATGAGAGTGATGCAGAGGCTCAAGAGAGTGATGCAGAGGATCAGGAGAGGGATGCAGAGGTTTAAGAGAGTGATGCAGAGGCCGAATAGAGTGATGCAGAGGCTTAAGAGAGTGATGAAGAGGCTGAAGAGAGTGATGCAGAGGCTCAAGAGTTATTCAGAGGCTAAGGAGAGTGATGGAGAGGCCACAAGAGAGTGATGCAGAGGCTGAAAAGAGTGTTGCAGAGGCTCAAGAGAGTGATGCAGAGGCTCAAAAGAGGGATGCAGAGGCTCAAGAGAGGGATGTAGAGGCTAAACAGAGTGATGCAGAGGCTGAAGAGAGAAATGCAGAGGCTTAAGAGAGTGATGCAGAGGTTCAAGAGAGTGATGCAGATGCACAAGTGAAAGATGTAGAGGCTTAAGAGAGGGATGCAGAGAATCAGGAGAGTGATGCAGAGGTTTAAGAGTTATTCAGAGGCTAAGGAGAGTGATGCAGAGGCCACAAGAGAGTGATGCAGAGGCTGAAAAGAGTGTTGCAGAGGCTCAAGAGAGTGATGCAGAGGCTCAAGAGAGGGATGCAGAGGCTCAAGAGAGGGATGTAGAGGCTAAACAGAGTGATGCAGAGGCTGAAGAGAGAAATGCAGAGGCTTAAGAGAGTGATGCAGAGGTTCAAGAGAGTGATGCAGATGCACAAGTGAATGATGTAGAGGCTTAAGAGAGGGATGCAGAGAATCAGGAGAGTGATGCAGAGGTTTAAGAGAGGAATGAAGAGGCTGAAGAGAATGATGCAGAGGCTTACGAGAGGGATGCAGAGGAGTGCTGCAGAGGGTCAAAAGAGGGATGCTGAGGCTCCAGAGAGTGATGCAGAGGCTCAAGAGAGTGATGCAGAGGCTCAAGAGAGAGACGCAGAAGGTTAAGAGAGTGATGCAGTGGATTAAGAAAGGGATGCAGGGGCTTAAGAGAGTGATGCAGAGGCTCAAGAGAGTAATGCAGAGGATAATGAGAGAAAGGCAGAGGCTTAAGAGTGTGATGCAGAGGTTCAAGAGAGAAAGGCAGAGGCTTAAGAGAGTGATGCAGAGGCTCAAGACAGTGATATCAGAGGATCAAGAGAATGATGCAGATGCTCAAGAGAGTGATGCAGAGGATCAAGAGAGTGATGCAGAGGCTCTAGAGAGTGATGCAGAGGCTTAAGAGAAGGATACAGAGGCTCAAGAGAGGGATGTAGACGCTCAAGAGAGTGATGCAGAAGCTCAAGAGAGTGATGCAGAGAATTAAGAGAGGGTTGCTGAGGCTCCAGAGAGGGATGCAGAGGATCAAGAGAGAAAGGCAGAGGCTTAAGTGAGTGATGCAGAGGATCAAGAGAGGGAAGCAGAGGCTTAAATTAAGAGAGTGATGCAGAGGCCGAAGAGAGTGATGCAGAGGCTGAAGAGAGTGTTGCAGAGGCTTAAGAAAGTGATGCAGAGGCTCAAGAGAGGGATGCAGAGGCTCAAGAGAGTGATGCAGACGCTTAATAGAGAGATGCAGATGTTCAAGAGAGTGATGCAGAGGCTTACGAGAGGGATGCAGAGGCTCAAGAGAAGCATCACTCTCTAGAGCCTCTGCATCACTCTCTTCAGCCTCTGCATCACTCTCTTAAGCCTCTGCTTCCCTCTCTTGAGCCTCTGCATCCCTACCCCCTCTCTTAAGCCTCTACATCACTCTCTGGAGCCTCTGAATCTCTCTCTGGAGCCTCAGCATCACTCTCTTGTGCCTCTGCAGCATTCTCTTGAGCCTATTCGTCATTCTCCTTAGCCTCTGGATCCCTCTCTAAAGCCTCTGCATCCCTCTCTTCAGCCTCTGCATCACTCTCCTGAGCCTCTGCATCCTTCTCTTGAACTCCTGCATCACTCTCGTAAGCGTCTGCTTTCTTCTCTTGATCCCCTGCATCACTCTCTTGAGCCTCTGCATCACTCACTTGAGCCTCTGCATCCCTCTCCTGAGCCTCTGCATCCCTCTCTTGAGCCTATTCATCACCCTCTTGAGCCTCTGCATCCCTCTCTTGAGCCTCTGCAACACACACTTCAGCCTCTGCATCACTCTCTTAAGCCTCTGAATCCCTCTCTTGAGGCCTCTGCATAACTCTCCCGAGCCACTGCATCACTCTCTCGAACCTCTGCATCACTCTCTTGAGCCTCTCTATCACTCTCTTGAGCCTCTGCATCACTCTCTTGAGCCTCTGCATCACTCTCTTCAGCCTCTGCATCACTCTCTTGAGCCTCTGCATTCCTCTTTTGAGCCTCTGCAACACTCTCTTCAGCCTCTGCATCACTCTCTTAAACCTCTGAATGCGTCTCTAGAGGCCTCTGCATCACTCTCTAGAGCCTCTGCATCACTCTCTTGATCCTCTGCATCACTCTCGTAAGCCTCTGCTTCCTTCTCTTGATCCTCTGCATCACTCTCTTGAGCCTCTGCGTCACTCTCTTGAGCCTCTGCATCCCTCTCTTGAGCCTCTGCATCCCTATCTTGAGCCTATTCATCACTCTCTTGAGCCTCTGCATCCCTCTCTTGAACATCTGCAACACTCTCTTCAGCCTCTGCATCACTCTCTTACGCCTCTGAATCACTCTCTTGAGGCCTCTGCATAACTCTCTCGAGCCTCTGCATCACTCTCTCAAGCCTCTGCATCACTCTCTCGAGCCTCTGCTTCCCTCTTTTGAGCCTCTGCATCCGTCTCTTAAGCCTCTGCATCACTCTCCTAAGCCTCTGCATCACTCTCTAGAGCCTCTGCATCACTCTCTTCAGCCTCTGCATCACTCTCTTAAGCCTCTGCTTCCCTCTCTTGATCCTCTGCATCACTCTCTTTAGCCTGTGCATCACTCTCTTGATCGTCTGCATCACTCTCTTGAGCCTCTGCATCACTCTCTTGATCGTCTGCATAACTCTCTTCAGCCTCTGCATCACTCTCTTGAGATTCTCTATCACTCTTTTGAGCCTCTGCATCACTCTTTTAAGCCTCTGCTTCCCTCTCTTGATCCTCTGCATCACTCTCTTTAGCCTCTGCATCACTCTCTTGATCGTCTGCATCACTCTCTTGAGCCTCTGCATCACTCTCTTGATCGTCTGCATCACTCTTTTATGCCTCTGCATCACTCTCTTTAGGCTCTGTACCACTCTCTTAAGCCTCTGCATCCCTCTCTTGAGCCTCTGCATCATTTCAGCCGGATTAGAGAGTTTTACGTGTACATCTTCAATCGGTAATATAAACGGAAAATCAGGAACATTTTAGTAAATTCTTATGAAAACACATTGATTTTTATAATTTGCATTGGAAACAATATTTTAATATGTCTTTTCAAGGATCTAAATAATACCAAACCTAATCCGGCTGAAACGTCGATATACACAATAAAAATAGAAATACTTCCTTTTTCAACATCTTACTCAGTATTTTAACGAGAAACAAATTGTTGATTGGAAATGAAGTATTTAAGGTTAATTTCTAATCAATTATGTGCTTGCATCATATTTATCGTATATATAATGAAATATTAACAATAAACTGAAAATTCACAAAAACGTTTAAAAACGGCAAAATGTAGCCTAATTCAATGATATTTTGTGTAAATCACGAAAAGGAAAAGGGGATGATAAACGTCAAAATATTGCTAGATTCGATGATTTTTAGTACAAAAGAAAATGCAAGAAAACTTGCTAAAAAATGCAATAATATGCGAAATTAAGAGAATTGAAGGCCAAATCACATATCGTGAGAAAACATGAAGTAGTATCAAAATATTGGTAAAATTAATATATTTACGCAAAATCACACTAAATGAAAAACGTGAAAAAAGTCACTATATTTCCATATTTGAGGGTTTTAACTTCAGATCATAAAGCGAAGTTTCGTATTATTTAGATCCTAGAAAAGACATTAAAATGTTGTTTCCAATACAAATGATAAAAATCAATGTGTTTTCATTAGAATTAACTAAAATGTTCCTGATTTTCCGTTTATATTACCAAAGGAAGATGTACACGTAAGACCGCTCTAATCAGGCTGAAACGTCGATATATGCAGTAAAACAGAACTTCTTCCCTTTTCAATATCTTATATAGTATCTTAACGAGAAACAAATAGTTGATTGAAAATGAAGTATTTAAGGTTAATTTCTAATCAATTATGTGTTTTCATAATTTTTATCGTATATTTAATGAATTAATAACAATAAACTGAAAATTCACAAAAACGTGAAAAAACGGCAAAATATTGCTTAATTCGATGATATATTGTTTAAATAACATAAAGGGAAAAGGGGATGATAAACGTCAAAATATTGCTAAATTCGATGATTTTTAGTACAAAGCAAAATGAAAAAAATCTTGCTTAAAATGTTTTTATACCGAAAATATGTCAATTACTAAGAGCTGCGATGGGTTACATTTTGCCCAAACCCCACTGCAGTTTTCAAAATATCCTAAACATCCGAAATTCGACGCTTGAACCATATTTTTGAGCCAAATTCTGGCTCTCTACACTGATTCTCTGTATTGGAAACAACATTTTCAAATGTCTTTTCTAGGATCTTAAAATATGAAACCTCGCTCTGTGATTTGAAGTTAAAATTCTCAATTTGGTGACATAGTGATATTTTTTCACGTTGTTCATGTAGTGTGATTTTACGTAAATATATTCGTTATTACCAATATTTCGATACTACTTCATGTTTTCTCGCGATATGTGATTTGGCCTTCAAATCTCAGAATTTCGCATAATATTGCCTTTTAAGCAAGTTTTTTTGCATTTTGCTTTGTACTAAAAATCATCGAATTTAGCAATATTTTGACGTTTATCATCCCCTTTTCCTTTATGTTATTTAGACAAAATATTTTCGAATTAGGCAATATTTTGCCGTTTTTCCACTCTCTTGTGAATTTTCAGTTTATTGTTATTAATTCATTATATATACGATAAAATGATGCAAACACTTAATTGGTTAGAAATTAACCTTAAATACTTCATTTTCAATCAACTAT
Source organism: Procambarus clarkii (assembly GCF_040958095.1). NCBI lineage: Eukaryota > Metazoa > Arthropoda > Malacostraca > Decapoda > Cambaridae > Procambarus > Procambarus clarkii. The sequence goes on from NC_091177.1 coordinate 20,400,927, forward strand.
TTGTTTTTCGTTAAGATACTGTATAAGATATTAAAAAGGGGAGAAGCTCTGTTTTATTGCATATATTGAAGTTTCAGCCGGATTAGAGCGGTTTTACGTGTACGTCTTCCATTGGTAATATAAAAGGAAAATCAGTAACATTTTAGTTGATTCTAATGAAAACACATTGATTTTTATCAATTGTATTGGCAACATTTTAATATGTCTTTTATAGGATGTAATAATACGAAATCTCTCTTTATGATTTGAAGTTAAAATCCTCATATTTGGTAATATAGTGACTTTTTTCACGTTTTTCATGTAGAATGATTTTACGTAAATATATTCGTTTTATAAAAATATTTTGATACTACTTCATGTTTTCTCACGATATGTGATTTGGCCTTCAAATCTCAGAATTATGCATAATATTGCATTTATAAGCAAGTTTTCTTGCATTTTGCATTGTAATAAAAATCATCAAAGGCTCAAGAGAGTGATGCAGAGGCTTACGAGAGTGATGCAGAGGATCAAGAGAGGGATGCAGAGGCTTAAGAGTGTGATGCAGAGGCTGAAAGAGTGTTGCAGTTGCTTATGAGAGGGATAGAAAGGCTCAAGAGAGTGATGCAGAGGCTCAAGAGGGTAATGCAGAGGCAGAAGAGAGTGATGCAGTGGCTCAACAGAGTGATGCAGAGGCACAAGAGAGTGATGCAGAGGTTTAAGAGAGGGATGCAGAGGCTCAAGAGAGTGATGCAGAGGCTCAAGAAAGGGATGCAGAGGCTTTAAGAGAGTGATGCAGAGGCTTAAGAGAGTGATGCAGAGGCCTAAGAGAGTTATGCAGAGACTTAGGAGAGTGATGCAGAGGCTGAAGAGAGTGTTGCAGAGGCTCAAGAGAGAGATGCAGAGGCTCAAGAGAGTGATGAAGAGGCTAAAAAGAGTTATGCAGAGGCTCAAGAGAGTAATGCAGAGGCTTATGAGAGTGATGCAGAGGATCAAGATAGGGATGCAGAGGCTTAAGAGAGTGATGCAGAGGCTGAAGAAAGTGTTGCAGAGGCTTAAAAGAGGGATGCAGAGGCTCAAGAGAGTGATGCAGAGGCTCAAGAGAGTGATGCAGAGGCTTAAGAGAGTGATGCAGAGGCTCCAGAGAGTGATGCAGGGGCTCAAGAGAGTGATGCAGAGGCTGAAGAGAGTGATGCAGAGGCTCAACAGAGTGATGCAGAGGCTCAAGAAAGTAATGCAGAGGATCATGAGAATGATGCAGAGGCTCAAGAGAGAGATGCAGAGGATCAAGAGAGGGATGCTGAGGCTCAAGTGAGGGATGGAGATTCTTTGAAGAATGATGCAGAGGCTCAAGAGAGGGATTCAGAGGCTCAAGAGAGTGATACAGAGGCTCAAGAGAGTTATGCATAGGCTCAAGAGAGTGATGCAGAGGCTCAAGAGACGGATGCAGAGGCATAAGAGAATGATGCAGAGGCTTAAGAGAGGGATGCAGAGGCTTAGGAGAGGGATGCAGAGGCTCAAGAGATTGATGCAGGGCTCAAGCGAGTGATGCAGATGCTTAGGAGAATGATGCAGAGGCTCAAGAGAGGGATGCAGAGGCTGAAGAGAGTGATGCAGAGGCTTACGTGAGTGATGCAGAGGCTTAAGAGAGGGATGCAGAGGCTCAAGAGAGTGATGTAGAGGCTCAAGAGAGTGATGCAGAGGATCATGAGAGTGATGCAGAGGCTCAAGAGAGTGATGCAGAGGATCAGGAGAGGGAAGCAGAGGTTTAAGAGAGTGATGCAGAGGCCGAATAGAGTGATGCAGAGGCTTAAGAGAGTGATGAAGAGGCTGAAGAGAGTGATGCAGAGGCTCAAAAGAGTTATTCAGAGGCTAAGGAGAGTGATGCAGAGGCCACAAGAGAGTGATGCAGAGGCTGAAAAGAGTGTTGCAGAGGCTCAAGAGAGTGATGCAGAGGCTCAAGAGAGGGATGCAGAGGCTCAAGAGAGGGATGTAGAGGCTAAACAGAGTGATGCAGAGGCTGAAGAGAGAAATGCAGAGGCTTAAGGGAGTGATGCAGAGGTTCAAGAGAGTGATGCAGATGCACAAGTGAATGATGTAGAGGCTTATGAGAGGGATGCAGAGGATCAGGAGAGTGATGCAGAGGTTTAAGAGAGGAATGAAGAGGCTGCAGAGAATGATGCAGAGGCTTACGAGAGGGATGCAGAGGCTGACGAGAATGATGCAGAGGCTTAAGAGAGGGATGTAGAGGCTGAAGAGAGTGATGCAGAGGCTCAAGAGAGTGATGCAGAGGCTTAAGAGAGGGATGCAGAGGCTAAAGAGAATGATGCAGAGGCTTAAATGAGTGATGCAGAGGCTCAGGAGAGTAATGCAGAGGCTCAAGAGAGTGATGCAGTGGCTGAAGAGAATGATGCAGAGGCTTAAGAGAGTGATGCAGAGGCTTAAGAGAGGGTTTCAGAGTCTAAAGAGAGTGATGCAGAGGCTTATGTGAGGGATGCATAGGCTCAAGAGAATGATGAAGAGGCTCAGTAGAGTGCTGCAGAGGCTCAAAAGAGGGATGCTGAGGTTCCAGAGAGGGATGCAGAGGCTTAGGAGAGGGATGCAGAGGCTCAAGAGAGTGATGCAGAGGCTCAAGCGAGTGATGCAGATGCTTAGGAGAATGATGCAGAGGTTCAAGAGAGGGATGCAGAGGCTGAAGAGAGTGATGCAGAGGCTTACGTGAGTGATGCAGAGGCTTAAGAGAGGGATACAGAGGCTCAAGAGAGTGATGTAGAGGCTTAAGAGAGTGATGCAGAGGATCATGAGAGTGATGCAGAGGCTCAAGAGAGTGATGCAGAGGATCAGGAGAGGGAAGCAGAGGTTTAAGAGAGTGATGCAGAGGCCGAATAGAGTGATGCAGAGGCTTAAGAGAGTGATGAAGAGGCTGAAGAGAGTGATGCAGAGGCTCAAAAGAGTTATTCAGAGGCTAAGGAGAGTGATGCAGAGGCCACAAGAGAGTGATGCAGAGGCTGAAAAGAGTGTTGCAGAGGCTCAAGAGAGTGATGCAGAGGCTCAAGAGAGGGATGCAGAGGCTCAAGAGAGGGATGTAGAGGCTAAACAGAGTGATGCAGAGGCTGAAGAGAGAAATGCAGAGGCTTAAGAGAGTGATGCAGAGGTTCAAGAGAGTGATGCAGATGCACAAGTGAATGATGTAGAGGCTTAAGAGAGGGATGCAGAGGATCAGGAGAGTGATGCAGAGGTTTAAGAGAGGAATGAAGAGGCTGAAGAGAATGATGCAGAGGCTTGCGAGAGGGATGCAGAGGAGTGCTGCAGAGGGTCAAAAGAGGGATGCTGAGGCTCCAGAGAGGGATGCAGAGGCTCAAGAGAGTGATGCAGAGGCTCAAGAGAGAGACGCAGAAGGTTAAGAGAGTGATGCAGTGGATTAAGAAAGGGATGCAGGGGCTTATGAGAGTGATGCAGAGGCTCAAGAGAGTAATGCAGAGGATCATGAGAGAAAGGCAGAGGCTTAAGAGTGTGATGCAGAGGTTCAAGAGAGAAAGGCAGAGGCTTAAGAGAGTGATGCAGAGGCTCAAGACAGTGATATCAGAGGATCAAGAGAATGATGCAGATGCTCAAGAGAGTGATGCAGAGGATCAAGAGAGTGATGCAGAGGCTCTAGAGAGTGATGCAGAGGCTTAAGAGAAGGATACAGAGGCTCAAGAGAGGGATGTAGACGCTCAAGAGAGTGATGCAGAAGCTCAAGAAAGTGATGCAGAGGCTCAAGAGAGGGATGCAGAGGCTCAAGAGAGTGATGCAGACGCTTAATAGAGAGATGCAGATGTTCAAGAGAGTGATGCAGAGGCTTACGAGAGGGATGCAGAGGCTCAAGAGAATGATGCAGAGGCTCAAAAGAGGGATGCAGAGGCTTAAGAGAGGGAGGCAGAGGCTCAAGAGAGGGATGCAGAGGCTCAAGAGGGGGATGCAGAGGCTCAAGAGAGGGATGCAGAGGCTCAAGTGAGGGATGCAGAGGCACAAGAGAGGGATGCTGAGGCTCAAGACAGTGATATCAGAGGATCAAGAGAATGATGCAGATGCTCCAGAGAGGGATGTAAAACGTAAAATCAGGAACATTTTAGTTAATTCTAATGAAAACACATTGGTTTTTATCATTTGTATATTTGAACAACATTGTCATATGAGGCTCACAAAAATTCACAAAAACGTGGAAAAACGGCAAAATATTGCCTAATTCGATGATATTTTGTTTAAATCACATAAAGGAAAAGGAGATGATAAACGTTAAAATATTGCTAAATTCGGTGATTTTTCGTACGAAACAAAATGCAAGAAAACTTGCTTAAAATGCAATATTACGTGAAATTCTGAGATTTGAAGGCCAAATCACATATCGTGATACTACATGAAATAGTATCGAAATATTCGTAAAAACGAATATATTTACGTAAAATAACACTACATGAAAAAAGTCACTATTTTACCATATATGAGGATTTTAACTTCAAATCATGGAGCGAGGTTTCGTATTATTTAGATCCAAGAAAAGACATATGACAATGTTGTTCAAATATACAAATGATAAAAACCAATGTGTTTTCATTAGAATTAACTAAAATGTTCCTGATTTTCCGTTTAAATTACCGATGGAAGATGTACACGAAAACTGCTCTATTCCGGCTGAAACGTCGATATATGCAATAAAAACAGAACTTCTCCCCTTTTCAATATCTTACTCAGTATTTTAACGAGAAACAAATAGTTGATTGAAAATGAAGTATTTAAGGTTGTTTTCTAATCAATTATGTGTTTGCATCATTTGTATCGTATATTTATTGAATTAATACCCATAGACTGAAAATTCACAAAACGTGGAAAAACGGCAAAATATTGCCTAATTCGATGATATTTTGTTTAAATCACATAGAGGAAAAAGAGATGATAAACGTCAAAATATTGCTAAATTCGGTGATTTTTCGTACGAAACAAAATGCAAGAAAACTTGCTTAAAATGCAATATTACGCGAAATTCTGAGATTTGAAGGCCAAATCACGTATCGTGATACTACATGAAATAGTATCGAAATATTGGTAAAAACGAATATATTTACGTAAAATCACACTACATGAAAAACGTGAAAAAGTCACTATTTTACCATATATGAGGATTTTAACTTCAAATCATAGAGCGAGGTTTCGGATTATTTAGATCCAAGAAAAGACATATGACAATGTTGTTTCCAATACAAATGATAAAAACCAATGTGTTTTCATTAGAATTAACTAAAATGTTCCTGATTTTCCGTTTATATTACCGATGTAAAATGTACACGAAAACCGCTCTATTCCGGCTGAAACGTCGATATATGCAATAAAAACAGAACTTCCCCCCTTTTCAATAACTTACTCAGTATTTTATCGAGAAACAAATAGTTGATTGAAAATGAAGTATTTAAGGTTATTATCTAATCAATTATGTGTTTGCATCATTTTTATCATATATATAATGAATTAATACCCATAAACTGAAAATTCATAAAAAACGTGGAAAAACAGCAAAATATTGCCTAATTCGAATATATTATTTTTAAATCACATAGAGAAAAAGGGGATGATAAACGTCAAAATATTGCTAAATTCGATGATTTTTCGTACGAAACAAAATGCAAGAAAACTTGCTTGAAATGCAATATTATGCGACATTCTGAGATTTGAAGGTCAAATCACATATCGTGATACTACATGAAATAGTATCGAAATATTGGTAAAAATGAATATATTTACGTAAAATCACATTACATGAAAAAAGTCACTATTTTACCATATATGAGGATTTTAACTTCAAATCATAGAGCGAGGTTTCGTATTATTTAGATCCAAGAAAAGACATATGACAATGTTGTTTCCAATACAAATGATAAAAACCAATGTGTCTTCATTAGAATTAACTAAAATGTTCCTGATTTTCGGTTTATATTACCGATGGAAGATGTACACGAAAACCGCTCTATTGCGGCTGAAACGTCGATATATGCAATAAAAACAGAACTTCTCCCCTTTTCAATATCGTACTCGGTATTTTAACGAGAAACAAATAGTTGATTGAAAATGAAGTATTTAAGGTTATTATCTAATCAATTATGTGTTTGCATCATTTTTATCGTATATATAATGAATTAATACCCATAAACTAAAAATTAAAAAAAAACGTGGAAAAACGGCAAAATATTGCCTAATTCGATGATATTTTGTTTAAATCACATAGAGGAAAAAGAGATGTTAAACGTCAAAATATTGCTAAATTCGGTGATTTTTCGTACGAAACAAAATGCAAGAAAACTTGCTTAAAATGCAATATTATGCGACATTCTGAGATTTGAAGGCCAAATCACATATCGTGATACTACATGAAATAGTATCGAAATATTGGTAAAAATGAATATATTTACGTAATATCAAACTACATGATTAACGTGAAAAATCACTATTTTACCATATATGAGGATTTTAACTTCAAATCATAGAGCGAGGTTTCGGATTATTTAGATCCAAGAAAAGACATATGACAATGTTGTTTCCAATACAAATGATAAAAACCAATGTGTTTTCATTAGAATTAACTAAAATGTTCCTGTTTTTACGTTTATATTACCGATGGAAAATGTACACGAAAACCGCTCTATTCCGGCTGAAACGTCGATATATGCAATAAAAACAGAACTTCCCCCCTTTTCAATAACTTACTCAGTATTTTATCGAGAAACAAATAGTTGATTGAAAATGAAGTATTTAAGGTTATTATCTAATCAATTATGTGTTTACATCATTTTTATCCTATATATAATGAATTAATACCCATAAACTGAAAATTAAAAAAAAAAGTGGAAAAACAGCAAAATATTGCCTAATTCGATGATATTTTTATTAAATCACATAGAGGAAAAGGGGATGATAAACGTCAAAATATTGCTAAATTCGATGATTTTTCGTACGAAACAAAATGCAAGAAAACTTGCTTAAAATGCAATATTATGCGACATTCTGAGATTTGAAGGCCAAATCACATATCGTGATACTGCATGAAATAGTATCGAAATATTGGTAAAAATGAATATATTTACGTAAAATCACACTACATGAAAAACGTGAAAAAAGTCACTATTTTACCATATATGAGGATTTTAACTTCAAATCATAGAGCGAGGTTTCGTATTATTTAGATCCAAGAAAAGACATATGACAATGTTGTTTCCAATACAAATGATAAAAACCAATGTGTTTTCATTAGAATTAACTAAAATGTTCCTGATTTTCCGTTTATATTACCGATGGAAGATGTACACGAAAACCGCTCTATTCCGGCTGAAACGTCGACATATGCAATAAAAACTGAACTTCTCCCTTCTTCAATATCCTACTCGGTATTTTAACGAGAAACAAATGGTTGATTGAAAATGAAGTATTAAAGGTTAATTTCTAATCAATTATGTGTTTGCATCATTTTTATCGTATATTTATTGAATTAATACCCATAGACTGAAAATTCACAAAAAACGTGGAAAAAGGGCAAAATATTGCCTAATTCGATGATATTTTGTTTAAATCACATAAAGGAAAAGGAGATGATAAACGTCAAAATATTGCTAAATTCGGTGATTTTTCGTACGAAACGAAATGCAAGAAAACTTGCTTTAAATGCAATATTACGCGAAATTCTGAGATTTGAAGGCCAAATCACATATCGTGATACTACATGAAATAGTATCGAAATATTCGTAAAAACGAATATATTTACGTAAAATAACACTACATGAAAAAAGTCACTATTTTACCATATATGAGGATTTTAACTTTAAATCATGGAGCGAGGTTTCGTATTATTTAGATCCAAGAAAAGACATATGACAATGTTGTTTCCAATACAAATGATAAAAACCAATGTGTTTTCATTAGAATTAACTAAAATGTTCCTGATTTTCCGTTTATATTACCGATGGAAGATGTATACGAAAACGGCTCTATTCCGGCAGAAACGTCGATATATGCAATAAAAACAGAACTTCTCCTCTTTTCAATATCTTACTCAGTATTTTAACGAGAAACAAATAGTTGATTGGAAATGAAGTATTTAAGGTTAATTTCTAATCAATTATGTGTTTGCATCATTTTTATCGTATATTTATTGAATTAATACCCATACACTGAAAATTCACAAAAACGTGGAAAAACGGCAAAATATTGCCTAATTCGATGATATTTTGTTTAAATCACATAGAGGAAAAGAAGATGATAAACGTCAAAATATTGCTAAATTCGGTGATTTTTCGTACGAAACAAAATGCAAGAAAACTTGCTTAAAATGCTATATTACGCGAAATTCTGAGATTTGAAGGGCAAATCACATATCGATACTACATTTCGATACTATTTCATGTAGTATCACGATACGTGATTTGGCCTTCAAATCTCAGAATTTCGCGTAATATTGCATTTTAAGCAAGTTTTCTTGCATTTTGTTTCGTACGAAAAATCCTCGAATTTAGCAATATTTTGACGTTTATCATCTCCTTTTCCTTTATGGGAATAAACAAAATATCATCAAATTAGGCAATATTTGGCCGTTTTTCCAAGTTTTGTGAATTTTCAGTCTATGGGTATTAATTCAATAAATATACGATACAAATGATGCAAACACATAATTGATTAGAAAACAACCTTAAATACTTCATTTTCAATCAACCATTTGTTTCTCATTAAAATACTCAGTAGGATTTTGAAGAGGGGAGAAGTTCGGTTTTTATTGCATATATCGACGTTTCAGCCGGATTCGAGCGGTTTTACATGTACATCTTCCATCTGTAATATAAACGGAAAATCAGGAACATTTTAGTTAATTCTAATGAAAACACATTGTTTTTTATCATTTGTATTGGAAACAACATTGTCATATGTCTTTTCTTGGATCTAAATAATACGAAACCTCGCTCTATGATTTGAAGTTAAAATCCTCAAATATGGTAAAATAGTGACTTTTTCACGTTAATCATGTAGTTTGATATTACGCAAATATATTAATTTTTACCAATATTTCGATACTATTTCATGTAGTATCACGATATGTGACTTGGCCTTCAAATCTCAGAATGTCGCATAATATTGCATTTTAGGCAAGTTTTCTTGCATTTTGTTTCCTACGAAAAATCACCGAATTTAGCAATATTTTGACGTTTATCATCTCTTTTTCTTCTATGTGATTTAAACAAAATATCATCGAATTAGGCAATATTTTGCCGTTTTTCCACGTTTTTTTTAATTTTTAGTTTATGGGTATTAATTCATTATATATACGATAAAAATGATGCAAACACATAATTGATTAGATAATAACCTTAAATACTTCATTTTCAATCAACTATTTGTTTCTCGTTAAAATACTGAGTAAGATATTGAAAAGGGGAGAAGTTCTGTTTTTATTGCATATATCGACGTTTCAGCCGGAATAGAGCAGTTTTCGTGTACATCTTCCATCGGTAATTTAAACGGAAAATCAGGAACATTTTAGTTAATTCTAATGAAAACACATTGGTTTTTATCATTTGTATATTTGAACAACATTGTCATATGTCTTTTCTTGGATCTAAATAATACGAAACCTCGCTCCATGATTTGAAGTTAAAATCCTCATAAATGGTAAAATAGTGACTTTTTTCATGTAGTGTTATTTTACGTAAATATATTCGTTTTTACGAATATTTCGATACTATTTCATGTAGTATCACGATATGTGATTTGGCCTTCAAATCTCAGAATTTCGCGTAATATTGCATTTTAAGCAAGTTTTCTTGCATTTTGTTACGTACGAAAAATCACCGAATTTAGCAATATTTTAACGTTTATCATCTCCTTTTCCTTTATGTGATTTAAACAAAATATCATCGAATTAGGCAATATTTAGCCGTTTTTCCACGTTTTTGTGAATTTTTAGTCTATGGGTATTAATTCAATAAATATACGATAAAAATGATGCAAACACATAATTGATTAGAAAATAACCTTAAATACTTCATTTTCAATCAACCATTTGTTTCTCGTTAAAGTACCGAGTAGGATATTGAAGAGGGGAGAAGTTCGGTTTTTATTGCATATATCGACGTTTCAGCCGGAAAAGAGCGGTTTTCGTGTACATCATCCATCGGTAATATAAACGGAAAATCAGGAACATTTTTGTTAATTCTAATGAAAACACATTGGTTTTTATCATTTGTATTGGAAACAACATTGTCATATGTCTTTTCATGGATCTAAATAATACGAAACCTCGCTCTATGATTTGAAGTTAAAATCCTCATATATGGTAAAATAGTGATTTTTTCACGTTTTTCATGTAGTGTGATTTTACGTAAATATATTCGTTTTTACCAATATTTCGATACTATTTCATGTGGTATCACGATACGTGATTTGGCCTTCAAATCTCAGAATTTCGCGTAATATTGCATTTTAAGCAAGTTTTCTTGCATTTTGTTTCGTACGAAAAATCACCGAATTTAGCAATATTTTGACGTTTATCATCTCCTTTTCCTTTATGGGAATAAACAAAATATCATCAAATTAGGCAATATTTGGCCGTTTTTCCAAGTTTTGGGGAATTTTCAGTCAATGGGTATTAATTCAATAAATATACGATACAAATGATGCAAACACATAATTGATTAGAAAACAACCTTAAATACTTCATTTTCAATCAACCATTTGTTTCTCATTAAAATACTCAGTAGGATTTTGAAGAGGGGAGAAGTTCGGTTTTTATTGCATATATCGACGTTTCAGCCGGATTCGAGCGGTTTTACATGTACATCTTCCATCTGTAATATAAACGGAAAATCAGGAACATTGTAGTTAATTCTAATGAAAACACATTGTTTTTTATCATTTGTATTGGAAACAACATTGTCATATGTCTTTTCTTGGATCTAAATAATACGAAACCTCGCTCTATGATTTGAAGTTAAAATCCTCAAATATGGTAAAATAGTGACTTTTTCACGTTAATCATGTAGTTTGATATTACGCAAATATATTAATTTTTACCAATATTTCGATACTATTTCATGTAGTATCACAATATGTGACTTGGCCTTCAAATCTCAGAATGTCGCATAATATTGCATTTTAAGCAAGTTTTCTTGCATTTTGTTTCCTACGAAAAATCACCGAATTTAGCAATATTTTGACGTTTATCATCTCTTTTTCTTCTATGTGATTTAAACAAAATATCATCGAATTAGGCAATATTTTGCCGTTTTTCCACGTTTTTTTTAATTTTTAGTTTATGGGTATTAATTCATTATATATACGATAAAAATGATGCAAACACATAATTGATTAGATAATAACCTTAAATACTTCATTTTCAATCAACTATTTGTTTCTCGTTAAAATACTGAGTAAGATATTGAAAAGGGGAGAAGTTCTGTTTTTATTGCATATATCGACGTTTCAGCCGGAATAGAGCAGTTTTCGTGTTCATCTTCCATCGGTAATTTAAACGGAAAATCAGGAACATTTTAGTTAATTCTAATGAAAACACATTGGTTTTTATCATTTGTATATTTGAACAACATTGTCATATGTCTTTTCTTGGATCTAAATAATACGAAACCTCGCTCCATGATTTGAAGTTAAAATCCTCATATATGGTAAAATAGTGACTTGTTTCATGTAGTGTTATTTTACGTAAATATATTCGTTTTTACGAATATTTCGATACTATTTCATGTAGTATCACGATATGTGATTTGGCCTTCAAATCTCAGAATTTCGCGTAATATTGCATTTTAAGCAAGTTTTCTTGCATTTTGTTTCGTACGAAAAATCACCGAATTTAGCAATATTTTAACGTTTATCATCTCCTTTTCCTTTATGTGATTTAAACAAAATATCATCGAATTAGGCAATATTTTGCCGTTTTTCCACGTTTTTGTGAATTTTCAGTCTATGGGTATTAATTCAATAAATATACGATAAAAATGATGCAAACACATAATTGATTAGAAAATAACCTTAAATACTTCATTTTCAATCAACCATTTGTTCTCGATAAAATACTGAGTAAGTTATTGAAAAGGGGGAAGTTCTGTTTTATTGCATATATCGACGTTTCAGCCGGAATAGAGCGGTTTTCGTGTACATCTTCCATCGGTAATATAAACGGAAAATCAGGAACATTTTAGTTAATTCTAATGAAAACACATTGGTTTTTATCATTTGTATTGGAAACAACATTGTCATATGTCTTTTCATGGATCTAAATAATACGAAACCTCGCTCTATGATTTGGAGTTAAAATCCTCATATATGGTAAAATAGTGATTTTTTTAAGGTTTTCATGTAGTGTGATTTTACGTAAATATATTCGTTTTTACCAATATTTCGATACTATTTCATTTAGTATCACGATACGTGATTTGGCCTTCAAATATCAGAATTTCGCGTAATATTGCATTTTAAGCAAGTTTTCTTGCATTGTGTTTCGTACGAAAAATCATCGAATTTAGCAAAATTTTGACGTTTATTATCTCCTTTTCCTTTATGGGAATAAACAAAATATCATCGAATTAGGCAATATTCGGCCGTTTTTCCAAGTTTTGTGAATTTTCGGTCTATGGGTATTAATTCAATAAATATACGATACAAATGATGCAAACACATAATTGATTAGAAAATAACCTTAAATACTTCTTTTTCAATCAACCATTTGTTTCTCGTTAAAATACTGAGTAGGATTTTGAAGAGGGGAGAAGTTCGGTTTTTATTGCATATATCGACGTTTCAGCCGGATTAGAGCGGTTTTACGTGTACATCTTCCATCTGTAATATAAACGGAAAATCAGGAACATTTTAGTTAATTCTAATGAAAACACATTGTTTTTTATCATTTGTATTGGAAACAACATTGTCATATGTCTTTTCTTGGATCTAAATAATACGAAACCTCGCTCTATGATTTGAAGTTAAAATCCTCAAATATGGTAAAATAGTGACTTTTTCACGTTAATCATGTAGTTCGATATTATGCAAATATATTAATTTTTACCAATATTTCGATACTATTTCATGTAGTATCACGATATGTGATTTGGCCTTCAAATCTCAGAATGTCGCATAATATTGCATTTTAAGATAGTTTTCTTGCATTTTGTTTCGTACGAAAAATCACCGAATTTAGCAATATTTTGACGTTTATCATCTCCTTTTCCTTTATGTGATTTAAACAAAATATCATCGAATTAGGCAATATTTTTCCGTTTTTCCATGTTTCTGTGAATTTTCAGTTTATGGAATTTTCAGTTTAGAATTTAGAATTTTCAGTTTATTCATTATATATACGATAAAAATGATGCACATACATAATTGATTAGATAATAACCTTAAATACTTCATTTTCAATCAACTATTTGTTTCTCGTTAAAATACTGAGTAAGATATTAAAAAGGGAAGTTCTGTTTTTATTGCATATATCGACGTTTCAGCCGGAATAGAGCGGTTTTCGTGAACATCTTCCATTGGTAATATAAACGGAAAATCAGGAACATTTTAGTTAATTCTAATGAAAACACATTGGTTTTTATCATTTGTATATGAAAACAACATTGTCATATGTCTTTTCTTGGATCTAAATAATACGAAACCTCGCTCCATGATTTGAAGTTAAAATCCCTATATATGGCAAAATAGTGACTTTTTTCATGTAGTGTGATTTTACGTAAATATATTCGTTTTAACAATATTTCGATAATATTTCATGTAGTATCACGATATATGATTTGGCCTTCAAATCTCAGAATTTCGCATAATATTGCATTTTAAACAACTTTTCTTGCATTTTGTTTCGTACGAAAAATCACCGAATTTAGCAATATTTTGACGTTTATCATCTCTTTTTCCTCTATGTGATTTAAAGAAAATATCATAGAATTATGCAATATTTTGCCGTTTTTCCACTTTTTTTTGAACTTTCAGTTTATGGGTATTAATTCATTATATATACGATAAAAATGATGCAAAAACATAATTGATTAGATAATAACCTTAAATATTTGATTTTCAATCAACTATTTGTTTCTCGTTAAATTAATGTGTAAGATATTGAAAAGGGGAGAAGTTCTGTTTTTATTGCATATATCGACGTTTCAGCCGGAATAGAGCGGTTTTCGTGTACATCTTCCATCGGTAATATAAACGGAAAATCAGGAATATTTTAGTTAATTCTAATGAAAACATATTGGTTTTTATCATTTGTATTGGAAACAACATTGTCATATGTCTTTTCTTGGATCTAAATAATACGAAACCACGCTCTATGATTTGAAGTTAAAATCCTCAAATATGGTAAAATAGTGACTTTTTCACGTTAATCATGTAGTTTGATATTCAACAGCAAGAAGACCTGGACCAGCTGCAGGAATGGTCGAACAAATGGCTGTTAGAGTTTAACCCAAGCAAATGTAATGTAATGAAGATAGGGGTAGTAAGCAGGAAACCAGATACAAGGTATCACTTGGGAGATGAAATACTTCAAGAGTCAGAGAGAGAGAAAGACCTGGGGGCTGATATCACGCCAGACCTGTCCCCTAAAGCTCATATACAGAGGATAACATCAGCAGCATATGCCAAGTTGGCTAACATAAGAACGGCCTTTAGAAACTTGTGTAAGGAATCTTTCAGAACATTATATACCACATATGTCAGACCAATCCTGGAGTATGCGGCTCCAGCATGGAGTCCATATCTAGTCAAGCATAAGACTAAACTGGAAAAGGTTCAAAGGTTTGCCACCAGACTAGTACCCGAGCTGAGAAGTATGAGCTACGAGGAGAGACTACGGGAATTGAACCTCACTTCGTTGGAAGACCGAAGAGTTAGGGGGGACATGATCACCACATTCAAGATTCTCAAGGGAATCGACAGGGTTGATTAAGACAGACTATTTAACACAAGGGGCACACGCACTAGGGGACACAGGTGGAAACTGAGTGCCCAAATGAGCCACAGAGATATTAGAAAGAACTTTTTTAGTGTCAGAGTGGTTGGCAAATGGAATGCATTAGGAAGTATTGTGGTGGAGGCTGACTCCATACACAGTTTCAAGTGTAGATATGATAGAGCCCAATAGGCTCAGGAACCTGTACACCTGTTGATTGACGGTTGAGAGGTGGGACCAAAGAACCAGAGCTCAACCCCCGCAAGCACAACTAGGTGAGTACAACAAGGTGAGTATACACACACACACACACACATACACGAACACACACACACACACACACACACACACACAGGGTTGTGTGTGTCACCTAATCATCAACCTTTCACCTAACCAAACCTGAACACCGTCACCTAAAACCTAACTTAACCTGTAACCCAAACTAACCTAAAACTGCATAATGGAGTTTACTCACACATACCAGCCAATTCTCCATTAATGATAGTGCTTATAGCAACTATTTACTCAAACCAACAACAAATGGAGTATTTCTCCAAAATGGAAATGTTGGGATGCTATTGATCTCGCTCAAATTGCATATAAATGCCACCAACCTACCGGTAATTAAAGAACCTAAGCAAATCTCTTCAAAGCATAAATGGCCTTAGCATAAATTCAAATAATTTAAAAGTAAAAATAAACTAAAATGGGCAAATTTTAGTTCTTGGATATGCTCTCTTAGGCTTCATTTAGTCAACACATGTAAAATCACTGAGTCGTGAAACAAGCAGTTTATATATACATATGTTAGGTTTATAACAACAAGGTCCAACTAGTGACTAACCCTCACTCACTCACCAGGATGTAAGTAACTCACTATTTACTTCTAGGTGAATAGCAGCATTGGGTGAAAGGAAACGCTACCAACAATTACAACCCTGTCCGACCAGGATTCGAACCCCTGAATCCCCGATTGTGAGACGAGAAGGAACTTAAAAGGAAAAGGAAGAATAAACCATTCATTTATGTGTACTCACCTATGTGTGAGTACACACACATAGATCCCATTCATGCTTTAATGCTAATAATTTAATAATTTAATAATTTAATTAAATTTTATAATTTAATGCACATTAATGCTCGATCCAGCAGGATAAAAAGGTTTAAAAAAGGGTGGTTATATTAGTTAGGTTAGTTTAGGTTGGTTGGCCTATGCTGACCTAACAACAGAAAATAATCCTCCCTCCCTCCTTCCCTCCCTAGATTTAAACTCATTTAAATTAAGACTTAAATCCTAACTTTAACTAGATGTTAATCCAATTAAATTGAGTTAAATTAATTTAAATTGATTTAATTGTAATTAATAAAATTGATAATTGAAATTTAATTATACCCTCCCTCTCTTCCTCCCTCCCTTCCGTCGCCCCTGTTACCTGTGACACGAACCTATCCGATCCGATCCGATCCGATCCGAGGGATTTCCGTGTATATTATGTATGTCCGTGTATCTTATCTTATGGGATTTCGTAACCTGTTTATGTTTATGTTTATAGTTATCCATGGGGTTCTGGGTCCAGGAAGCTATTTGTGTCCCCTCAAACTGCCTCCCTTATCACCTCCCCCACCCACCTAGGTTCGAATCAAGTATCACACGGATTCACGGATCACACGGAAATGTATCCGTGTGATCAACCCGTGTGACTATCTATGCTTGTCTGTGATACACGGACATGTATCCAAGGATACACGGACACGTGTATCCATGGAGTTCTGGGTCCAGGAAGCCATTTGTGTCGACCCAAATTGCCTCCCTTCTCCTCACCTGAAATCCAGGTGAATTGAAAGACCTGCCCGAGGTCAGTGGATCCAGGTATCCGTCCGTGGGCCCCCGGATTTCAACCCTTCCCCACATTCCAAGGGATCAGTCAATCAATCTTCGGCTATCCAGAGAATCTATCGAAACTGATGCTCCTACAGGAGAGGACATCACAGAAATCTATCTGTGCCCTGTAGTTGCATCCGTTGCGACAGGCTCGAACGCAGGTCTATCCGGATTAAGAACATGTTCTATCCGACTAGGCCACGCTGGAGTTGCCTTCTGAATAAAATTTGGCACCTGTATTTATACCTCAGAGCAAGCAGGGTTAGTTAGTGTCTATTTATAAACAATTGCAATGATTGACATGTGAAATTGTGAGTTTGTGATGACAGTTAGAAATAAATGGCAGCGTTATTCGATGAGGTTGCAGTCCAGTGAAGCAGTGTCATGAATGAATGAATATAGGAGAATTTAGGCTAGCTTACTGACATATGAACGTTTAAACGTTTGTATTAATTAATATTTTGTGTTGTATGTCCAAATGAGGCGAACGTTTTGGCTGAGTAGGTATAGCGTTATCGGCGCCATTTTCTCTGTTTGACGGGGAGGGGGGGGGTAACACTGGGGGTGAAATGGGGGTAGGGATATGGCGGCCACCGTTGTGGGGAGGTTGTTGGTAGGGCGGGGTCCAGAGGAGCTACCGTGGGTCATCCTGGGTTGGTGGGGGGGGGGGAAGGGAGGGAGGGTTGGCAGTTTGGTATTAAAACATAATTTTTTGAGATAGGTTATGTACGGTGAGGTGTTTAGGAAGGAATAAGAAAAGTATTTGTGACTGAGTTGAGTATATTAGTTACTGTGATTCATGTTAAAACGAATGTAGGTGCTGGAAATGTTTAAAGATTTTTTAATGACTTCATTTGTTTAATATTGAATGAATTAACGGTAAGTGAGCACTGGAGATTGATATTCAACAGCATATTGAGTGGGTAAGTTTTAGCAGGCAGGCAGGCAGGCAGAAAGAAAATGGAATGACAAATGGTTACAGACATTTTCTTCACAGATGGTAACACACACGCAAACACACACACACACACACACACACACACACACACACACACACACACACACACACACACACACACACACACACACACACACACACACACACACACACACACACACACACACACACACACACACTCACACACTCACACACACACACACACACACACACACACACACACACACACACACACACACACACACACACACACACACACACACACACACACACACACACACACACACACACACACACACACACACACACACACACACACACACACACACACACACACACACACACACACACACACACACACACACACACACACACACACACATGGAGATGGAAGAAGTACTAAGGAGTGCTAGAAAATTACAAAGTGATGAGGATGGGAAAGTGTGGTTGTTACGACGAGATCTTTCAAAAGAAGATAGAGAGAAGCTGAAACTGAACCTCGCCGAGTCAAAATGTTTAAATGAAAGCATGAATGAAGAAGAAATCAATTCTTTTTTCTACAAAGTGATAGGGGTAGGCAGACCAGTAAAGTGGTACATAAAGGCAAACCAACAAAATCATTAGAGAGAGGAGGAGTGAAAAGTAAGAAGAGGGGGAACAAGTTCCTGAAGATTGCATACACCAACATAGATGGAGTAAGATCGAAGATACTGGAGTTAAGTGATGTAATACAGCTGCAGACACCAGACATTGTTGCACTCACGGAGACAAAACTTGAAGATGTTATTTTAATTGAAGTCATATTCCAGAAGGGCTACTCAATTTGGAGACGGGAGAGAAAAATTAGGAAAGGCGGTGGCGTTGCTGTGCTGGTGAAAGAACACCTAAAGGTGAACGAAATAATGACTGCCAATCGAAAAGAAGTTGACATAATAGCGCTAGAGATCTGCCATGAGGATGATAAACTAATGATCATAAATGCATACAGTCCACCGCTAAGCAGCACATGGTCAAAGGAGGAGCTAGATAGTAAACGAGGTCTTATAACAATAATGAGAAAATGTGACCTATCTCAGTTCGCAGTAATTGACGTATTTTGGTATAAAAGTCGTAATATCAAACTGCGAATACGAGCAGTGAGCCAGAATTTTGCTCCAAAATATGGCTCAAGCGTCGAATTTGGGATGTTTGGGATATTTTGAAAGCTGCAGGGAGGGTTTGGGCAAAATGTGATCCATTGCCGCTTTCAGTAATTGGCATATTTTGGGTAAAAAAGTCGTAATTTCAAACTGCGAATACGTGCAGAGAGCCAGAATTTGGCTCCAAAATATGGCTCAAGCGTCGAATTTGGGATGTTTGGGATATTTTGAAAACTGCAGGGAGGGTTTATTCAGAATGTGATCCATCGATGCTTTCAGTAGTTGGCATATTTTCGGTATAAAAAGTCCTAATTTAAAACTGCGAATACGTGCAGAAAGCCAGAATTTGGCTCCAAAATATGGCTCAAGGGTGGCATTTGGGATGTTTGGGATATTTTGAAAACTGTAGGGGTTTTGGTTAAAATGTGACCCTTCGCCGCTCAAAGTAATTGTCATTATTTCGGCATAAAAATTCAAAATTTCAAACTGCTAATACGTGCAGAGAGCCATAATTTTGCTCCAAAATATGGCTCAAGCGTCGAATTTGGGATGTTTGCGGTTATTTTGAAAACTGCAGGGGGAAGGGGCAAAATGTGACATATCGCAGCTCTCAGTAATTAAATTATTTTCGGTATTAAAGTCGTAATTTCAAACTGCGAATATGTGCAGAGAGCCAGAATTTGGCTCCACAATATTGCTCAAGATTCGAATTTGGGATATTTCGGGTATTTTAAAAACTGCAGGGGGGGTTTGGCCAAAATGTGACCTATCGCTGCTCTCAGTAATTGACATATTCTCGGTATTAAAGTCGTAATTTCAAACAGCAAATATTTGCAGAGAGCCAGAATTTGACTCCAAAATGTGGCTCAAGCGTCCAATTTGGGATGTTTGGGATATTTTGAAAACTGTAGGGAGGGTTTGGGCAAAATGTGATCTATCGCTGCTTTCAGTAATTTGCATATTTTTTGAATAAAATTCGTAATTTAAAACTGCGAATACGTGCAGAGAGCTAGAATTTGGCTCTAAAATAAGGCTCAATCGTCGAATTTGGGATGTTTGGGATATATTGAAAGCTGAAGGGGGTTTTGGTTAAAACGTGACCCTTCGCCGCTCACAGTAATTGGCATTATTTCGGCATAAAAAGTCGAAATTTCAAACTGGTAATGCGTGCAGAGAGCAATAATTTGGCTATAAATTATGGCTCAAGCGTCGAATTTGGGATGTTTGCGATATTTTGAAAACTTAAGGGGGGTGGGGGGTTTGGGCAAAATGTGAACCATCGCCGCTCTAAGTAATTGACATTATTTCGGTAAAAAAGACGTAAATTCAAACTGCGAATATGTACAGACAACCCGAATTTGGCTCCAAAATATGGCTCAAGCGTCGAATTTGGGATGTTTCGGGTATTTTAAAAACTGCAGGGGGGGTTTGGGCAAAATGTGACCTATCGCTGCTCTCAGTAATTGACATATTTTCGGTATTAAAGTCGTAATTTCAAACAGCAGATATTTGCAGAGAGCCAGAATTTGGCTCCAAAATATGGCTCAAGCCTCCAATTTGTGATTTTTGGGATATTTTGAAAATTTCAGGGAGGGTTTGGGCAAAATGTGATCTATCGCTGCTTTCAGTAATTGGCATATTTATATGCCAATTGGCTTTCAGTAATTGGAATCATATTCCAAATTATGGTTCAAGGGTCGAATTTGGGATGTTTGGGATATTTTTAAAACTGCAAGGAGGGTTTGGGCAAATTGTGATCCATCGCTGCTTTCAGTAATTGGCATTATTTCGGTATAAAAAGTCGTAATTTCAAACTGCGAATACGATCAGAAAGAAAAAATTTGGCTCCAAAATATGGGTCAAGGGTCGCATTTGGGATGTTTTGGATATTTTGTAAACTGCAGGGGGGGGGGGGGGTTTGGCCAAAATGTGACCCATCGCCGCTCTCAGTAATTCCCGTACTTTGGTATAAAAAGTCGTAATTTCAAACTGCGAATACTTGCAAAGAGCGAGAATTTGACTCCAAAATATGGCTCAAGCGTCGAATTTGGGATGTTTGTGATATTTTGAAAAATGCAAGGAGGGTTTGCGCTAAATGTGATCTATCGCTGCTTTCAGTACTTGGCATATTTTCGGTATAAAAAGTCGTAATTTCAAACTGCGAACACGTGAAGAAAGCCAGAATTTGGCTCCAAAATATAGCTCAAGCGTCGAATTTGGGACGTTTGGGATATTTTGAAAACTGCAGAGGGGGTTCGTGCCAA
Organism: Procambarus clarkii; assembly: GCF_040958095.1. NCBI lineage: Eukaryota > Metazoa > Arthropoda > Malacostraca > Decapoda > Cambaridae > Procambarus > Procambarus clarkii. The sequence continues at coordinate 20,422,126 of NC_091177.1, forward strand.
ATGTGACCCATCGCTGCTTTCAGTAATTAGCATATTTTCAGTATAAAACTTCGTAATTTCAAACTGCGAATACGTGCAGAGAGCAAGAATTTGGCTCCAAATTATAGCTCAAGGGTCGGATTTGGGAAGTTTTGGATCTTTTGAAAACTGCAGGGAGAGTTTGGGCAAAATGTGATCCATCGCTGCTCTCAGTAATTGGCATATTTTCGTTATAAAATGTCGTAATTTCAAACTGCGAACACGTGCAGAGAGCCAGAATTTGGCTTCTAAATATGGTTCAAGCGTCGAATTTGGGATGTTTAGGATATTTTGAAAACTGCAGGGAGGGTTTGGGCAAAATGTGATTCATTGCCGCTTTCAATAATTTGCATTTTTTCGGTATAAAAAGTCGTAGTTTCAAACTGCGATTACATGCAGAGAGCCAGAATTTGGCTCCAAAATAAGGCTCAAGCGTCGAATTTGGGATGTTTGGGATATTTTGAAAACTTAAGGGGGGGGGGGGTAAAATGTGAACCATCGCCGCTCTAAGTAATTTACATATATTCGGTAAAAAAAGACGTAATTTCAAACTGCAAATACGTACAGAGAACCCGAATTTGGCTCCAAAATATGGCTCAAGCGTCGAATTTGGGATGTTTCTGGTATTTTAAAAACTGCAGGGTGGGATTGGGCAAAATGTGACCTATCGCTGCTCTCAGTAATTGACATATTTTCGGTATTAAAGTCGTAATTTCAAACAGCAAATATTTGCAGAGAGCCAGAATTTGGCTCCTAAATATGGCTCAAGCGTCGAATTTGGGATGTTTGGGATATTTTGAAAACTGCAGGGAGGGTTTGGGCAAAATGTGATCCATCGCTGCTTTCAGTAATTGGCTTATATTCGGAATAAAAGTCCTAATTTCAAACTGCGAATACGTGCAGAGAACCAGAATTTGGCTACAATATATGGAATTTTGGATGTTTGGGATATTATGCAATAAAACAGAATTTCACTCCTAATCAATACCTAACTCACTATTTTAACAAGGTACAAATAGTTGATTGAAAATCTTGTATTTAAGGTTAATTTGCAACTATTTACGTGTTTGAATCATATAAGTCGTAAATTTATTGAATTAATGGCAAAAAAAAAAGAAAATTATTGAAAACGCGGAAAAACGGCCAAATATTGTCAAAATCGTTGATGTATGGATGAAATCTTATAAAGGAAACAACGATGAAAAACCTCAAAGTATAGGTAAATTCGATGATTTTATATACAAAGCACAATGCAAGAATACTTGCTTAAAAACGCAATATTATGTGAAACTCTGCTATTTGTAGTCCAAATCACAAATAGAGAGACAAAATGAAGTAGTATCAAACTATTAATAAATTCAAACATTTTTACCTATATTCACTCTACGTGGAAACGTGAAAAAAGTCACTATAATACCAAATTTGAGGAGTTTTACATCAAATCATAGAGCGAGGTTGCGAATTATTTTGATCATTAAAAAGGCATATGGAAACATTGTTTCCAATTCAAATGATAAAAATCAATGAGCTTTCTTTAGAATTACCTAAAATGTTCCTGAATTTCCGTTTATATTACCGAAAGAAGAGGTACTCGTAAAACCGCTTTAATCCGGCAGAAACGTCGAAATATACAATACAAACACAAAATCTCTCCTAATCAATATCTTACTCACTATTTTAACGAGGTACAAATAGTTGATTGAAAATCAAATATTTAAGGGTAATTTGCAATTCATTACGTGTTTGCATCATATTTATCGTAAATTTAATGAATTAATGACAATAAACCGAAAATGTTTGAAAACGTGGAAAAACGACCAAATATGACCTAAATTGTTGATATTTGGATGAAATCTCATAAAGAAAACAACGATGAAAAACCTCAAAATATTGCTAAATTCGATGATTTTATGTACAAGGCACAATGCAAGAAAACTTGCTTAAAAACGCAATATTATGTGAAACTCTGAGATTTGTAGGCCAAATCACAAATAGAGAGACAAGATGAAGTAGTATCTTCAATTGTTTCAGTAAGTTCGAACATTTTTACCTAAAATCACCCTACTTGAAAAACGTGAAAAAAGTCACTATATTACCAAATTTGAGGATTTTTACCTCAAATCATAGAGGTTTTAAAAAAAATCCTAAACATCCCAAATTCGACGCTTGAGTCATATTTTGGAGCCAAATTTGGGCTCTCTGCACGTATTCGCAGTTTGAAATTACGTCTTTTTATACCGAAAATATGCCAATTAATTAGAACGGCGATGGGTCACATTTTGACCAAACCCCCCCCCCCCCCCTCTGCAGTTTTCAAAATATCGCAAACATCCCAAAATCGAAGCTTGAGCCATATTTTGGAGCCAAATTATGGCTCTCTGCACGTATTAGCAGTTTGAAATTACGTCATTTTATACTGAAATAATGCCAATTACTGTGAACAGTGAAGGGTCACATTTTGCCCAAAACCCCCTGCAGTTTTCAAAATATCCCAAACATCCCAAGTTCCTCCCTTGAGCCATGTTTTGGATCCAAATTCTGGCTCTCTGCACGTATTCGCAGTTTTAAATTAGGACTTTTTATACCGGAAATATGCCAATTACTGAGAGCGGCGATGGATCACATTTTGCCCAAACCCTCCCTACATTTTTCACAATATCCCAAACATCCCAAATTCGACCCTCGAACTATATTTTGGAGCCAAATTCGGGCTCTCTGCACGTATTCGCGGTTTGAAATTACGTCATTTTATACCGAAAATATGCCAATTACTGAGACCGGCGAAGAGTCACAAATTGCCTAAACCCCCCACACCAAGAGTGTGTGAAGTGGGCGATTACCCTCGTTGTGTCAACAACTCAATAGTCTCTCCTCTAAGTTACAATACAATGCTGTTTTCTCAAACAGGCCCATGTGCCTTTTAGAGAAAACGGAAATTTAATGGCAAACATTTTCATACTAACCCCAAGTCAATCGAATAAGAATTGGATTTTATATGTTGTTTTTTAGATCTTCCGGCTATTTACGACGCGCGCGCGGAACCCATTGGCCGAGTTGGCCGTATATTTACGGTTTGGTTGCATCAAAGTGTTTCAAAATAGTGTGTATGATATTGATTAGGAGAGATTTTCTGTTGTTATTGCATATTTCGACATTTCAGCCGAATTAAAGCGGTTTTACGAGTACACGAAAATTCAGGAACATTTTAGGTAATTCTAAAGAAAACACATTGATTTTTATCATTTGAATTGGAAACAACGTTTTCATATGCCTTTTTAATGATCAAAATAATACGCAACCTCCCTCTATGAATTTATGTAAAAATCCTTGAATTTGGTATTGTAGTGACTTTTTTCACGTTTTTCATGTAGAGTGATTTTAGGTAAAAATGTCCCAATTTACTAATATTTTGGTAATACTTCATGTTGTCCCACTATATGTGATTTGGCCTACAAATCTCAGAATTTCACATAATATTGCGTTTTTAAGCAAGTTTTCTTGCATTGTGCTTTGTACATAAAATCATCGAGTTTTGCAAAACTTTGAGGTTTTTCACCGTTGACAATGTTGTTTCCAATACAAATGATAAAAACCAATGTGTTTTCATTAGAATTAACTAAAATGTTCCTGATTTTCCGTTTATATTACCGATGGAAGATGTACACGAAAACCGCTCTATTCCGGCTGAAACGTCGATATATGCAATAAAAACCGAACTTCTCCCCTCTTCAAAATCCTACTCAGTATTTTAACGAGAAACAAATGGTTGATTGAAAATGAAGTATTTAAGGTTATTTTCTAATCAATTATGTGTTTGCATCATTTGTATCGTATATTTATTGAATTAATACCCATAGACTGAAAATTCACAAAAACGTGGAAAAACGGCAAAATATTGCCTAATTCGATGATATTTTGTTTAAATCACATAAAGGAAAAGGAGATGATAAACGTCAAAATATTGCTAAATTCGATGATTTTTCGTACGAAACAAAATGCAAGAAAACTTGCTTAAAATGCAATATTTTGCGAAATTCTGAGATTTGAAGGCCAAATCACATATCGTGATACTACATGAAATAGTATCGAAATATTGGTAAAAACGAATATACTTTTGTAAAATCAGACTACATGAAAAAAGTCACTATTTTTCCATATATGAGGATTTTAACTTCAAATCATAGAGCGAGGTTTCCTATTATTTAGATCCAAGAAATGACATATGACAATGTTGTTTCCAATACAAATGATAAAAACCAATGTGTTTTCATTAGAATTAACTAAAATGTTCCTGATTTTCCGTTTATATTACCGATGGAAGATGTACACGAAAACCGTTCTATTCCGGCTGAAACGTCGATATATGCAATAAAAACAGAACTTCTCCCCTTTTCAATATCCTACTCAGTATTTTAAGCCTCTGCATCATTCTCTCCAGCCACTGCATCACTCTCTTGAGCCTCTGAATCACTCTCTTGAGCCTCTGCATCACTCTCTTGTGGCCTCTGCATCACTCTCCTTAGCCTCTGAATAACTCTTTTGAGCCTTTGCATCACTCTCTCGAGCCTCTGCATCACTCTCTTAATCCTCTGCATCACTTTCTTGAGCCTTTGCATCCCTCTCATGAGCCTCTGCATCCCTTTCTTGAGCGTCAGCATCACTCTCTTGAACTATTGAATCCCTCTCATGAGCCTTTGCATCCCTCTCTTGAGCCTCTCTAATGAGCCTCTTGAGACTCTGCATCATCCTCCTAATCCTCTGCATCTCTTTTTTGAACCCCTGCATCACTTTCTTAAGCCTCTGCATCCCTTTCTTGAGCGTCAGCATCACTCTCTTGAACTCCTGAATCCCTCTCATGAGCCTTTGCATCCCTCACTTGAGCCTCTGCATCCCTCTCTTGAGCCCCTGCATCCCTCTCATGAACCTCTGCATCACTCTTTTGAGCCTATGCATCCCTTTCTTAAGCCTCTGCATCACTCTCTTAAGCCTCTGCATCACTCTCGTAAGCCTCTGCATCCCTCTCTTGAGCATCTGCATCACTCTCTTGAGCCTCTGCATCACTCTCTTGAGCTTCTGCAACACTCACTTCAGCCTCTTCTTCACTCTCTTGTGGCCTCTGCATCACTCTCCTTAGCCTCTGAATAACTCTTAAAAGCCTTTGCATCACTCTTTCGAGCCTCTGCACCACTCTCTTGATCCTCTGCATCACTCTCTTCAGCTTCTGCATCACTCTCTTAAGCCTCTGTTTCCCTCTCCTGATCCTCTGCATCACATTCTTGAGCCTCTGCAACCCTCTCTTGATCCTCTGCATCACTCTCTTGAGCCTCTGCATCACTCTCTTTATCGTCTGCATCACTCTCTTGAGCCTCTGCATCACTCTCTTCATCCTCTGCATCACTCTCTTCAGTCTCTGCATCACTCTCTTAAGCCTCTGCATCACTCTCTTGAACCTCTGCATCCCTCTATCAAGCGTCTGCATCATTCTCTTGAGCCTCTGCATCCCTCTCTTGTGCCTCTGCATCCCTCACTTGAGCCTCTGCGTCCCTCTCTTGAGCCTCTGCATCCCCCTCTTGAGCCTCTGCATCCTTCTCTTGAGCCTCTGCCTCCCTCTCTTAAGCCTCTGCATCACTCTCTTAAGCCTCTGCATCACGCTCTTAAGCCTCTGAATCACTCTCTTGAGCCTCTGCATCACTATCGTGAGCCCCTGCATCCCTCTCTTGAGCCTCTGCATCACTCTCTTGAGCCTCTGCATCACCCTCTTAAGCCTCTGGATCCCTCTCCTAAGCCTCAACCTCACTCTCTTAAGCCTCGGCATCACTCTCATAAGCCTCTGAATCACTCTCTTGAACCTTTGCATCCCTCTTTTGAGCCTCTGCATCATTCTCTTGAGCCTCTGCATCCCTCTCGTAAGCCTCTGCATCACTCTCTTGAACATCTGCATCCCTCTATTAAGCGTCTGCATCACTCTCGTGAGCCTCTGCATAACTCTCTTGAGCCTCTGCATCACTTTCTTAAGCCTCTGCATCACTCTCTTCGGCCTCTGCATCACTCTCTTAATTTAAGCCTCTGCTTCCCTCTCTTGATCCTCTGCATCACTCACTTAAGCCTCTGCCTTTCTCTCTTGAGCCTCTGCATCCCTCTCTTAATCCTCTGCATCACTCTCTTGAGCTTCTACATCACTTCTCTTGAGCGTCTACATCCCTCTCTTGAGCCTCTGTATCCTTCTCTTAAGCCTCTGCATCACTCTCTAGAGCCTCTGCATCACTCTCTTCAACCTCTGCATCACTCTCTTAAGCCTCTGCTTCCCTCTATTGCTCCTGTGCATCACTCTCTTGAGCCTCTGCATCATTCTCTTTATCGTCTGCATCACTCTCTCTTGAGCCTCTGCATCACTCTCTTCAGCCTCTGCATCACTCTCTTCAGCCTCTGCATCACTCTCTTAAGCCTCTGCATCCCTCTCTTGATCCTCTGCATCACTCTCTTGAGCATCTGCATCATTCTCTTGAGCCTCTGCATCACTCTCTTCAGCCTCTGCATCACTCTTTTGACCCTCTGCATCACTCTCTTGAGCCTCTGCATCACTCTCTGGAGCCTCTGCATCACTCTCTTGAGCCTCTGCATCACTCTCTTGAGCCTCTGCATAACTCTTTTTAGCCTCTTCATCACTCTCTTGAGCCTCTGCATCTCTCTCATGAGCCTCTGCAACACTCTCTTCAGCCTCTGCATCACTCTCTTAAGCCTTTGCATCACTCTCTTCGGTCTCTGCATCACTCTCTTAAGCCTCTGCTTCCCTCTCTTGATCCTCTGCATCACTCTCTTGAGCCTCTGCATCACTCTCCGGATCCTCTGCATCACTCTCTTGAGCCTCTGGATCCCTCTCTTGAGCCCATGCATCCCACTCTTAAGCCTCTACATCCCTCTCTTGAACCTCTGCATCCCTCTCTTAAGCCTCTGCATCACTCTCTTCAGCCTCTGCATAACTCTCTTGAGTCTCTGCATCACTCTCTTGAGCTTTTGCATCCCTCTCTTGAGCCTCTGCATCCCTCTCTTGAGACTCTGCATCACTCTCTTGAGCCTCTGCATCACTCTCTTAAGCCTCTGCATCCCTCTCTTGAGCCCATGCATCCCTCTCTTAAGCCTCTGCATCACTCTCTTAAGCCTCTGCATCACTCTCGTAAGCCTCTGAATCACTCTCCTGAGCCTCTGCATCCCTCTCTTGAGCCTCTGCATCACTCTCTTCAGCCTCTGCATCCCTCTCTTGAGCCTCTGCATCATTCTCCGAGGCCTCTGCATCACTCTCTTGAGCCTCTGCATCACTCTCTTGAGCCTCTACATCCTCCTCTTGAGCCTCTGCATCACTCACTTGAGCCTCGTCATCCCTCTCCTAAGCCTCTGCATTACTCTCTTAAATTGAGCCTCTGCATCACTCTCTTAAGCCTCTGCATCCCTCTCTTAAGCCTCTGCATCACTCTCTTGAGCCTCTGCATCAATCTCTTGAGCCTCGGCATCACTCTCTTGAGCCTTTGCATCACTCTCTGGAGCCTCTGCATCACTCTCTTGAGCCTCTGCATCACTCTCTTGAGCCTCTGCATCACTCTCTTGAGCCTCTGCATCTCTCTCTTAAGCCTCTGCAACACTCTCTTCAGCCTCTGTATCACTCTCTTAAGCCTCTGCATCCCTATCTTGATCTTCTGCATCACTCTCATCAGCCTCTGCATCACTCTCTTAAGCCTCTGCATCCCTATCTTGATCTTCTGCATCACTCTCATAAGCTTCTGTATCACTCTCTGGAGCCTCTGCAAAACTCTTTTTAGCCTCTTCATCACTCTCTTGAGCCTCTGCAGCTCTCTCATGAGCCTCTGCAACACTCTCTTCAGCCTCTGCATCACTCTCTTAAGCCTTTGCATCACTCTCTTCGGTCTCTGCATCACTCTCTTAAGCCTCTGCTTCCCTCTCTTGATCCTCTGCATCACTCTCTTGAGCCTCTGCATCACTCTCCGGATCCTCTGCATCACTCTCTTGAGCCTCTGGATCCCTCTCTTGAGCCCATGCATCCCACTCTTAAGCCTCTGCATCCCTCTCTTGAACCTCTGCATCCCTCTCTTAAGCCTCTGCATCACTCTCTTCAGCCTCTGCATAACTCTCTTGAGTCTCTGCATCACTCTCTTGAGCTTTTGCATCCCTCTCTTGAGCCTCTGCATCCCTCTCTTGAGACTCTGCATCACTCTCTTGAGCCTCTGCATCACTCTCTTAAGCCTCTGCATCCCTCTCTTGAGCCCATGCATCCCTCTCTTAAGCCTCTGCATCACTCTCTTAAGCCTCTGCATCACTCTCGTAAGCCTCTGAATCACTCTCCTGAGCCTCTGCATCCCTCTCTTGAGCCTCTGCATCACTCTCTTCAGCCTCTGCATCCCTCTCTTGAGCCTCTGCATCATTCTCCGAGGCCTCTGCATCACTCTCTTGAGCCTCTGCATCACTCTCTTGAGCCTCTACATCCTCCTCTTGAGCCTCTGCATCACTCACTTGAGCCTCGTCATCCCTCTCCTAAGCCTCTGCATTACTCTCTTAAATTGAGCCTCTGCATCACTCTCTTAAGCCTCTGCATCCCTCTCTTAAGCCTCTGCATCACTCTCTTGAGCCTCTGCATCAATCTCTTGAGCCTCGGCATCACTCTCTTGAGCCTTTGCATCACTCTCTGGAGCCTCTGCATCACTCTCTTGAGCCTCTGCATCACTCTCTTGAGCCTCTGCATCACTCTCTTGAGCCTCTGCATCTCTCTCTTAAGCCTCTGCAACACTCTCTTCAGCCTCTGTATCACTCTCTTAAGCCTCTGCATCCCTATCTTGATCTTCTGCATCACTCTCATCAGCCTCTGCATCACTCTCTTAAGCCTCTGCATCCCTATCTTGATCTTCTGCATCACTCTCATAAGCTTCTGTATCACTCTCTGGAGCCTCTGCAAAACTCTTTTTAGCCTCTGCATCACTCTCTTGAGCCTCTGCATCTCTCTCTTGAGCCTCTGCAACACTCTCCTCAGCCTCTGCATCACTCTCTTAAGCCTCTGCATCACTCTCTTCGGTCTCTGCATCACTCTCTTAAGCTTCTGCTTCCCTCTCTTGAGCCTCTGCATCACTCTCATCAGCCTCTGCATCCTTCTCTTGAGCCTCTGCTTCATTCTCCAAGGCCTCTGCATCACTCTCTTGAGCCTCTGCATCACTCCCTTGAGCCTCTACATCCTTCTCTTGAGCCTCTGCATCACTCACTTGAGCCTCGTCATCCCTCTCCTAAGCCTCTGCATTACTCTCTTGAGCCTCTGCATCACTCTCTTAAGCCTCTGCATCCCTCTCTTAATCCTCTGCATCACTCTCTTGAGCCTCTGCATCAATCTCCTGAGCCTCGGCATCACTCTCTTGAGCCTCTGCATCACTCTCTGGAGCCTCTGCATCACTCTCTTGAGCCTCTGCATCACTCTCTTGAGTCTCTGCATCACTCTCTTGAGCCTCTGCATCTCTCTCTTAAGCCTTTGCAACACTCTCTTCAGCCTCTGCGTCACTCTCTTAAGCCTCTGCATCCCTATCTTGATCTTCTGCATCACTCTCATCAGCCTCTGCATCACTCTCTTAAGCCTCTGCATTCCTATCTTAATCTTCTGCATCACTCTCATAAGCCTCTGCATCACTCTCTGGAGCCTCTGCAAATTTTTTTTTTAGCCTCTGCATCACTCTCTTGAGCCTCTGCATCTCTCTCTTGAGCCTCTGCAACACTCTCTTCAGCCTCTGCATCACTCTCTTAAGCCTCTGCATCACTCTCTTCGGTCTCTGCATCACTCTCTTAAGCTTCTGCTTCCCTCTCTTGATCCTCTGCATCACTCTCTTAAGCCTGTGCATCATTCCCCTGATCCTCTGCATCACTCTATTGAGCCTGTGCATCCCTCTCTTGAGCCCCTGCATCCCACTCTTAAGCCTCTGCATCCTTCTCTTGAACCTCTGCATCCCTCTCTTTAGCCTCTGCATCACTCTCTTAAGCCTCTGCTTCCCTCTCTTGATCCTCTGCATCACTCTCTTGAGCCTCTGCATCACTCTCTTGAGCCTCTACATCCTTCTCTTGAGCCTCTGCATCACTCTCTTGAGCCTTGTCATCCCTCTCCTAAGCCTCTGCATTACTCTCTTGAGCCTCTGCATCACTCTCTTAAGCCTCTGCATCCCTCTCTTGAGCCACTGCATCACTCTCTTGAGCCTCCGCATCAATCTCTTGAGCCTCGGCATCACTCTCTTGAGCTTCTGCATCACTCTCTGGAGCCTCTGCATCACTCTCTTGAGCCTCTGCATCACTCTCTTGAGCCTCTGCATCATTCTCTTGAGCCTCTGCATCGCTCTCTTAAGCCTCTGCAACACTCTCTTCAGCCTCTGCATCACTCTCTTAAGCCTCTGCATCCCTATCTTGATCTTCTGCATCACTCTCATAAGCCTCTGCATCACTCTCTGGAGCCTCTGCAAAACTCTATTTAGCCTCTGCATCACTCTCTTGAGCCTCTGCATCTCTCTCTTGAGCCTCTGCAACACTCTCTAGAGCCTCTGCATCACTGTCTTAAGCCTCTGCATCACTCTCGTAAGCCTCTGAATCACTCACTTGAGCGTCTGCAGCCCTCTCGTGAGCCTCTGCATCACTCTCTTTATCCTCTGCATCCCTCTCTTGAGCCTCTGCTTCATTCTCCTAGGCCTCTTCATCACTTTCTTGAGCCTTTGCATCACTCTCTTAAGCCTCTGCATTCCTCTCTTGAGCCTCTGCATCATTCTCTTGAGCCTCTGCATCACTCTCTTCAGCATCTGCATCACTCTCTTGACCCTCTGCATCACTCTCTTGAGCCTCTGCATCACTCTCTTCAGCCTTTGCATCACTCTCTTAAGCCTTTGCATCACTCTCTTCGGTCTCTGCATCACTTTCTTAAGCCTCTGCTTCCCTCTCTTGATCCTCTGCATCACTCTCTTGAGCCTCTGCATCACTCTCCGGATCCTCTGCATCACTCTCTTGAGCCTCTGGATCCCTCTCTTGAGCCCCTGCATCCCACTCTTAGGCCTCTGCATCCCTCTCTTGTACCTCTGCATCCCTCTCTTAAGCCTCTGCATCACTCTCTTCAGCCTCTGCATAACTCTCTTGAGTCTCTGCATCACTCTCTTGAGCTTTTGCATCCCTCTCTTGAGCCTCTGCATCCCTCTCTTGAGCCTCTGCATCACTCTCTTGAGCCTCTGCATCACTCTCTTAAGCCTCTGCATCCCTCTCTTGAGCCCATGCCTCCCTCTCTTAAGCCTCTGCATCACTCTCTTAAGCCTCTGCATCACTCTCGTAAGCCTCTGAATCACTCTCTTGAGCCTCTGCATCCCTCTCTTGAGCCTCTGCATCACTCTCTTCAGCCTCTGCATCCCTCTCTTGAGCCTCTGCATCATTCTCCGAGGCCTCTGCATCACTCTCTTGAGCCTCTGCATCACTCTCTTGAGCCTCTACATCCTTCTCTTGAGCCTCTGCATCACTCACTTGAGCCTCGTCAACCCTCTCCTAAGCCTCTGCATTACTCTCTTGAGCCTCTGCATCACTCTCTTAAGCCTCTGCATCCCTCTCTTAAGCCTCGGCATCACGCTCTTGAGCCTCTGCATCACTCTCTGGAGCCTCTGCATCACTCTCTTCAGCCTCTGCATCACTCTCTTAAGCCTCTGCATCCCTATCTTGATCTTCTGCATCACTCTCCGTATCCTCTGCATCACTCTCTTGAGCCTCTGGATCCCTCTCTTGAGCCCATGCATCCCACTCTTAAGCCTCTGCATCCCTCTCTTGAACCTCTGCATCCCTCTCTTAAGCCTCTGAAACACTCTCTTCAGCCTCTGCATAACTCTCTTGAGTCTCTGCATCACTCTCTTGAGCTTTTGCATCCCACCCTTGAGCCTCTGCATCACTCTCTTAAGCCTCTGCATCACTCTCATAAGCCTCTGAATCACTCTCCTGAGCCTCTGCATCCCTCTCTTGTGCCTCTGCATCACTCTCATCAGCCTCTGCATCCTTCTCTTGAGCCTCTGCTTCATTCTCCAAGGCCTCTGCATCACTCTCTTGAGCCTCTGCATCACTCCCTTGAGCCTCTACATCCTTCTCTTGAGCCTCTGCATCACTCACTTGAGCCTCGTCATCCCTCTCTTAAGCCTCTGCATTACTCTCTTGAGCCTCTGCATCACTCTCTTAAGCCTCCGCATCCCTCTCTTAATCCTCTGCATCACTCTCTTGAGCCTCTGCATCAATCTCCTGAGCCTCGGCATCACTCTCTTGAGCCTCTGCATCACTCTCTGGAGCCTCTGCATCACTCTCTTGAGCCTCTGCATCACTCTCTTGAGCCTCTGCATCACTCTCTTGAGCCTTTGCATCTCTCTCTTAAGCCTTTGCAACACTCTCTTCAGCCTCTGCATCACTCTCTTAAGCCTCTGCATCCCTATCTTGATCTTCTGCATCACTCTCATCAGCCTCTGCATCACTCTCTTAAGCCTCAGCATCCCTATCTTAATCTTCTGCATCACTCTCGTAAGCCTCTGCATCACTCTCTGGAGCCTCTGCAAAAAATTTTTTAGCCTCTGCATCACTCTCTTGAGCCTCTGCATCTCTCTCTTGAGCCTCTGCAACACTCTCTTCTGCCTCTGCATCACTCTCTTAAGCCTCTGCATCACTCTCTTCGGTCTCTGCATCACTCTCTTAAGCTTCTGCTTCCCTCTCTTGATCCTCTGCATCACTCTCTTAAGCCTGTGCATCATTCCCCTGATCCTCTGCATCACTCTATTGAGCCTGTGCATCCCTCTCTTGAGCCCCTGCATCCCACTCTTAAGCCTTTGCATCCTTCTCTTGAACCTCTGCATCCCTCTCTTTAGCCTCTGCATCACTCTCTTAAGCCTCTGCTTCCCTCTCTTGATCCTCTGCATCACTCTCTTGAGCCTCTGCATCACTCTCCTGATCCTCTGCATCACTCTCTTGAGCCTCTGCATCACTCTCTTGAGCCTCTGCATCCCACTCTTAAGCCTCTGCATCCCTCTCTTGAGCCCATGCATCCCTCTCTTAATCCTCTGCATCACTCTCTTGAGCCTCTGCATCACTCTCTTGAGCCTTTGCATCCCACTCTTGAGCCTCTGCATCACTCTCTTCAGCCTCTGCATCCCTCTCTTGAGCATCTGCATCATTCTCCTCGGCCTCTGCATCACTCTCTTGAGCCTCTGCATCACTCTCTTGAGCCTCTACATCCTTCTCTTGAGCCTCTGCATCACTCTCTTGAGCCTCGTCATCCCTCTCTTAAGCCTCTGCATTACTCTCTTGAGCCTCTGCGTCACTCTCTTAAGCCTCTGCATCCCTCTCTTGAGCCACTGCATCACTCTCTTGAGCCTCCGCATCACTCTCTTCAGCCTCGGCATCACTCTCTTGAGCTTCTGCATCACTCTCTGGAGCCTCTGCATCACTCTCTTGAGCCTCTGCATCACTCTCTTGAGCCTCTGCATCACTCTCTTGAGCCTCTGCATCCCTCTCTTAAGCCTCTGCAACACTCTCTTCAGCCTCTGCATCACTCTCTTAAGCCTCTGCATCCCTATCTTGATCTTCTGCATCACTCTCATAAGCCTCTGCATCACTCTCTGGAGCCTCTGCAAAACTCTATTTAGCCTCTGCATCACTCTCTTGAGCCTCTGCATCTCTCTCTTGAGCCTCTGCAACACTCTCTAGAGCCTCTGCATCACTGTCTTAAGCCTCTGCATCACTCTCATAAGACTCTGCAAAATTTTTGTTAGCCTCTGCATCACTCTCTTGAGCCTCTGCATCTCTCTCTTGAGCCTCTGCATCACTCTCTTAAGCCTCTGCATCACTCTCTTCGGTCTCTGCATCACTCTCTTAAGCTTCTGCTTCCCTCTCTTGATCCTCTGCATCACTCTCTTAAGCCTGTGCATCATTCCCCTGATCCTCTGCATCACTCTATTGAGCCTGTGCATCCCTCTCTTGAGCCCCTGCATCCCACTCTTAATCCTCTGCATCCTTCTCTTGAACCTCTGCATCCCTCTCTTTAGCCTCTGCATCACTCTCTTAAGCCTCTGCTTCCCTCTCTTGATCCTCTGCATCACTCTCTTGAGCCTCTGCATCACTCTCCTGATCCTCTGCATCACTCTCTTGAGCCTCTGCATCACTCTCTTGAGCCTCTGCATCCCACTCTTAAGCCTCTGCATCCCTCTCTTGAGCCCATGCATCCCTCTCTTAAACCTCTGCATCACTCTCTTGAGCCTCTGCATCACTCTCTTGAGCCTCTGCATCCCACTCTTGAGCCTCTGCATCACTCTCTTCAGCCTCTGCATCCCTCTCTTGAGCATCTGCATCATTCTCCTAGGCCTCTGCATCACTCTCTTGAGCCTCTGCATCACTCTCTTGAGCCTCTACATCCTTCTCTTGAGCCTCTGCATCACTCTCTTGAGCCTCGTCATCCCTCTCCTAAGCCTCTGCATTACTCTCTTGAGCCTCTGCGTCACTCTCTTAAGCCTCTGCATCCCTCTCTTGAGCCACTGCATCACTCTCTTGAGCCTCCGCATCACTCTCTTCAGCCTCGGCATCACTCTCTTGAGCTTCTGCATCACTCTCTTGAGCCTCTGCATCTCTCTCTTGAGCCTCTGCAACACTCTCTAGAGCCTCTGCATCACTGTCTTAAGCCTCTGCATCACTCTCATAAGCCTCTGCAAAATTTTTTTTAGCCTCTGCATCACTCTCTTGAGCCTCTGCATCTCTCTCTTGAGCCTCTGCAACACTCTCTTCAGCCTCTGCATCACTCTCTTAAGCCTCTGCATCACTCTCTTCGGTCTCTGCATCACTCTCTTAAGCCTGTGCATCATTCCCCTGATCCTCTGCATCACTCTATTGAGCCTGTGCATCCCTCTCTTGAGCCCCTGCATCCCACTCTTAAGCCTCTGCATCCTTCTCTTGAACCTCTGCATCCCTCTCTTTAGCCTCTGCATCACTCTCTTAAGCCTCTGCTTCCCTCTCTTGATCCTCTGCATCACTCTCTTGAGCCTCTGCATCACTCTCCTGATCCTCTGCATCACTCTCTTGAGCCTCTGCATCACTCTCTTGAGCCTCTGCATCCCACTCTTAAGCCTCTGCATCCCTCTCTTGAGCCCATGCATCCCTCTCTTAAACCTCTGCATCACTCTCTTGAGCCTCTGCATCACTCTCTTGAGCCTCTGCATCCCTCTCTTGAGCCTCTGCATCACTCTCTTCAGCCTCTGCATCCCTCTCTTGAGCATCTGCATCATTCTCCTAGGCCTCTGCATCACTCTCTTAAGCCTCTGCATCACTCTCTTGAGCCTCTACATCCTTCTCTTGAGCCTCTGCATCACTCTCTTGAGCCTCGTCATCCCTCTCCTAAGCCTCTGCATTACTCTCTTGAGCCTCTGCATCACTCTCTTAAGCCTCTGCATCCCTCTCTTGAGCCACTGCATCACTCTCTTGATCCTCCGCATCACTCTCTTCAGCCTCGGCATCACTCTCTTGAGCTTCTGCATCACTCTCTGGAGCCTCTGCATCACTCTCTTGAGCCTCTGCATCACTCTCTTGAGCCTCTGCATCACTCTCTTGAGCCTCTGCATCCCTCTCTTAAGCCTCTGCAACACTCTCTTCAGCCTCTGCATCACTCTCTTAAGCCTCTGCATCCCTATCTTGATCTTCTGCATCACTCTCATAAGCCTCTGCATCACTCTCTGGAGCCTCTGCAAAACTCTATTTAGCCTCTGCATCACTCTCTTGAGCCTCTGCATCTCTCTCTTGAGCTTCTGCAACACTCTCTAGAGCCTCTGCATCACAGTCTTAAGCCTCTGCATCACTCTCATAAGCCTCTGAATCACTCACTTGAGCGTTTGCATCCCTCTCGTGAGCCTCTGCATCACTCTCTTTATCCTCTGCATCCCTCTCTTGAGCCTCTGCTTCATTCTCCTAGGCCTCTGCATCACTCTCTTGAGCCTTTGCATCACTCTCTTAAGCCTCTGCATTCCTCTCTTGAGCCTCTGCATCATTCTCTTGAGCCTCTGCATCACTCTCTTCAGCCTCTGCATCACTCTCTTGACCCTCTGCATCACTCTCTTGAGCCTCTGCATCACTCTCTGGAGCCTCTGCATCACTCTCTTGAGCCTCTGCATCACTCTCTTGAGCCTCTGCATAACTCTTTTAACCTCTTCATCACTCTCTTGAGCCTCTGAATCTCTCTCTTGAGCCTCTGCAACACTCTCTTCAGCCTCTGCATCACTCTCTTAAGCCTTTGCATCACTCTCTTCAGTCTCTGCATCACTTTCTTAAGCCTCTGCTTCCCTCTCTTGATCCTCTGCATCACTCTCTTGAGCCTCTGCATCACTCTCCGGATCCTCTGCATCACTCTCTTGAGCCTCTGGATCCCTCTCTTGAGCCCCTGCATCCCACTCTTAGGCCTCTGCATCCCTCTCTTGAACCTCTGCATCCCTCTCTTAAGCCTCTGCATCACTCTCTTCAGCCTCTGCATAACTCTCTTGAGTCTCTGCATCACTCACTTGAGCTTTTGCATCCCTCTCTTGAGCCTCTGCATCCCTCTCTTGAGCCTCTGGATCACTCTCTTGAGCCTCTGCATCACTCTCTTAAGCCTCTGCATCCCTCTCTTGAGCCCATGCATCCCTCTCTTAAGCCTCTGCATCACTCTCTTAAGCCTCTGTATCACTCTCGTAATCCTCTGAATCACTCTCTTGAGCCTCTGCATCCCTCTCTTGAGCCTCTGCATCACTCTCTTCAGCCTCTGCATAACTCTCTTGAGTCTCTGCATTACTCTCTTGAGCTTTTGCATCCCACCCTTGAGCCTCTGCATCACTCTCTTAAGCCTCTGAATCACTCTCCTGAGCCTCTGCATCCCTCTCTTGTGCCTCTGCATCACTCTCATCAGCCTCTGCATCCTTTTCTTGAGCCTCTGCTTCATTCTCCAAGGCCTCTGCATCACTCTCTTGAGCCTCTGCATCACTCCCTTGAGCCTCTACATCCTTCTCTTGAGCCTCTGCATCACTCACTTGAGCCTCGTCATCCCTCTCCTAAACCTCTGCATTACTCTCTTGAGCCTCTGCATCACTCTCTTAAGCCTCCGCATCCCTCTCTTAATCCTCTGCATCACTCTCTTGAGCCTCTGCATCAATCTCCTGAGCCTCGGCATCACTCTCTTGAGCCTCTGCATCACTCTCTGGAGCCTCTGCATCACTCTCTTGAGCCTCTGCATCACTCTCTTGAGCCTTTGCATCTCTCTCTTAAGCCTTTGCAACACTCTCTTCAGCCTCTGCATCACTCTCTTAAGCCTCTGCATCCCTATCTTGATCTTCTGCATCACTCTCATCAGCCTCTGCATCACTCTCTTAAGCCTCTGCATCCCTATCTTAATCTTCTGCATCACTCTCGTAAGCCTCTGCATCACTCTCTGGAGCCTCTGCAAAATTTTTTTTAGCCTCTGCATCACTCTCTTGAGCCTCTGCATCTCTCTCTTGAGCCTCTGCAACACTCTCTTCAGCCTCTGCAAAATTTTTTTTAGCCTCTGCATCACTCTCTTGAGCCTCTGCATCTCTCTCGAGCCTCTGCAACACTCTCTTCAGCCTCTGCATCACTCTCTTAAGCCTCTGCATCACTCTCTTCGGTCTCTGCATCACTCTCTTAAGCTTCTGCTTCCCTCTCTTGATCCTCTGCATCACTCTCTTAAGCCTGTGCATCATTCCCCTGATCCTCTGCATCACTCTATTGAGCCTGTGCATCCCTCTCTTGAGCCCCTGCATCCCACTCTTAAGCCTCTGCATCCTTCTCTTGAACCTCTGCATCCCTCTCTTTAGCCTCTGCATCACTCTCTTAAGCCTCTGCTTCCCACTCTTGATCCTCTGCATCCCTCTCGTAAGCCTCTGCATCACTCTCCTGATCCTCTGCATCACTCTCTTGAGCCTCTGCATCACTCTCTTGAGCCTCTGCATCCCACTCTTAAGCCTCTGCATCCCTCTCTTGAGCCCATGCATCCCTCTCTTAAACCTCTGCATCACTCTCTTGAGCCTCTGCATCACTCTCTTGAGCCTCTGCATCCCACTCTTGAGCCTCTGCATCACTCTCTTCAGCCTCTGCATCCCTCTCTTGAGCATCTGCATCATTCTCCTAGGCCTCTGCATCACTCTCTTGAGCCTCTGCATCACTCTCTTGAGCCTCTACATCCTTCTCTTGAGCCTCTGCATCACTCTCTTGAGCCTCGTCATCCCTCTCCTAAGCCTCTGCATTACTCTCTTGAGCCTCTGCGTCACTCTCTTAAGCCTCTGCATCCCTCTCTTGAGCCACTGCATCACTCTCTTGAGCCTCCGCATCACTCTCTTCAGCCTCGGCATCACTCTCTTGAGCTTCTGCATCACTCCCTGGAGCCTCTGCATCACTCTCTTGAGCCTCTGCATCACTCTCTTGAGCCTCTGCATCACTCTCTTGAGCCTCTGCATCCCTCTCTTAAGCCTCTGCAACACTCTCTTCAGCCTCTGCATCACTCTCTTAAGCCTCTGCATCCCTATCTTGATCTTCTGCATCACTCTCATAAGCCTCTGCATCACTCTCTGGAGCCTCTGCAAAACTCTATTTAGCCTCTGCATCACTCTCTTGAGCCTCTGCATCTCTCTCTTGAGCCTCTGCAACACTCTCTAGAGCCTCTGCATCACTGTCTTAAGCCTCTGCATCACTCTCATAAGCCTCTGCAAAAATTTTTTTAGCCTCTGCATCACTCTCTTGAGCCTCTGCATCTCTCTCTTGAGCCTCTGCATCACTCTCTTGAGCCTCTGCATCACTCTCTGGAGCCTCTGCATCACTCTCTTGAGCCTCTGCATCACTCTCTTGAGCCTCTGCATAACTCTTTTAACCTCTTCATCACTCTCTTGAGCATCTGAATCTCTCTCTTGAGCCTCTGCAACACTCTCTTCAGCCTCTGCATCACTCTCTTAAGCCTTTGCATCACTCTCTTCAGTCTCTGCATCACTTTCTTAAGCCTCTGCTTCCCTCTCTTGATCCTCTGCATCACTCTCTTGAGCCTCTGCATCACTCTCCGGATCCTCTGCATCACTCTCTTGAGCCTCTGGATCCCTCTCTTGAGCCCCTGCATCCCACTCTTAGGCCTCTGCATCCCTCTCTTGAACCTCTGCATCCCTCTCTTAAGCCTCTGCATCACTCTCTTCAGCCTCTGCATAACTCTCTTGAGTCTCTGCATCACTCACCTGAGCTTTTGCATCCCTCTCTTGAGCCTCTGCATCCCTCTCTTGAGCCTCTGCATCACTTTCTTGAGCCTCTGCATCACTCTCTTAAGCCTCTGCATCCCTCTCTTGAGCCCATGCATCCCTCTCTTAAGCCTCTGCATCACTCTCTTAAGCCTCTGCATCACTCTCGTAAGCCTCTGAATCACTCTCTTGAGCCTCTGCATCCCTCTCTTGAGCCTCTGCATCACTCTCTTCAGCCTCTGCATAACTCTCTTGAGTCTCTGCATCACTCTCTTGAGCTTTTGCATCCCACCCTTGAGCCTCTGCATCACTCTCTTAAGCCTCTGCATCACTCTCATAAGCCTCTGAATCACTCTCCTGAGCCTCTGCATCCCTCTCTTGTGCCTCTGCATCACTCTCATCAGCCTCTGCATCCTTCTCTTGAGCCTCTGCTTCATTCTCCAAGGCCTCTGCATCACTCTCTTGAGCCTCTGCATCTCTCTCTCTTGAGCCTCTGCAACACTCTCTAGAGCCTCTGCATCACTGTCTTAAGCCTCTGCATCACTCTCATAAGCCTCTGAATCACTCACTTGAGCGTTTGCATCCCTCTCGTGAGCCTCTGCATCACTCTCTTTATCCTCTGCATCCCTCTCTTGAGCCTCTGCTTCATTCTCCGAGGCCTCTGCATCACTCTCTTGAGCCTTTGCATCACTCTCTTAAGCCTCTGCATTCCTCTCTTGAGCCTCTGCATCATTCTCTTGAGCCTCTGCATCACTCTCTTCAGCCTCTGCATCACTCTCTTGACCCTCTGCATCACTCTCTTGAGCCTCTGCATCACTCTCTGGAGCCTCTGCATCACTCTCTTGAGCCTCTGCATCACTCTCTTGAGCCTCTGCATAACTCTTTTAACCTCTTCATCACTCTCTTGAGCCTCTGAATCTCTCTCTTGAGCCTCTGCAACACTCTCTTCAGCCTCTGCATCACTCTCTTAAGCCTTTGCATCACTCTCTTCAGTCTCTGCATCACTTTCTTAAGCCTCTGCTTCCCTCTCTTGATCCTCTGCATCACTCTCTTGAGCCTCTGCATCACTCTCCGGATCCTCTGCATCACTCTCTTGAGCCTCTGGATCCCTCTCTTGAGCCCCTGCATCCCACTCTTAGGCCTCTGCATCCCTCTCTTGAACCTCTGCATCCCTCTCTTAAGCCTCTGCATCACTCTCTTCAGCCTCTGCATAACTCTCTTGAGTCTCTGCATCACTCACTTGAGCTTTTGCATCCCTCTCTTGAGCCTCTGCATCCCTCTCTTGAGCCTCTGCATCACTCTCTTGAGCCTCTGCATCACTCTCTTAAGCCTCTGCATCCCTCTCTTGAGCCCATGCATCCCTCTCTTAAGCCTCTGCATCACTCTCTTAAGCCTCTGCATCACTCTCGTAAGCCTCTGAATCACTCTCTTGAGCCTCTGCATCCCTCTCTTGAGCCTCTGCATCACTCTCTTCAGCCTCTGCATAACTCTCTTGAGTCTCTGCATCACTCTCTTGAGCTTTTGCATCCCACCCTTGAGCCTCTGCATCACTCTCTTAAGCCTCTGCATCACTCTCATAAGCCTCTGAATCACTCTCCTGAGCCTCTGCATCCCTCTCTTGTGCCTCTGCATCACTCTCATCAGCCTCTGCATCCTTCTCTTGAGCCTCTGCTTCATTCTCCAAGGCCTCTGCATCACTCTCTTGAGCCTCTGCATCACTCCCTTGAGCCTCTACATCCTTCTCTTGAGCCTCTGCATCACTCACTTGAGCCTCGTCATCCCTCTCCTAAGCCTCTGCATTACTCTCTTGAGCCTCTGCATCACTCTCTTAAGCCTCCGCATCCCTCTCTTAATCCTCTGCATCACTCTCTTGAGCCTCTGCATCAATCTCCTGAGCCTCGGCATCACTCTCTTGAGCCTCTGCATCACTCTCTGGAGCCTCTGCATCACTCTCTTGAGCCTCTGCATCACTCTCTTGAGCCTTTGCATCTCTCTCTTAAGCCTTTGCAACGCTCTCTTCAGCCTCTGCATCACTCTCTTAAGCCTCTGCATCCCTATCTTGATCTTCTGCATCACTCTCATCAGCCTCTGCATCACTCTCTTAAGCCTCTGCATCCCTATCTTAATCTTCTGCATCACTCTCGTAAGCCTCTGCATCACTCTCTGGAGCCTCTGCAAAAATTTTTTTAGCCTCTGCATCACTCTCTTGAGCCTCTGCATCTCTCTCTTGAGCCTCTGCAACACTCTCTTCAGCCTCTGCATCACTCTCTTAAGCCTCTGTATCACTCTCTTCGGTCTCTGCATCACTCTCTTAAGCTCCTGCTTCCCTCTCTTGATCCTCTGCATCACTCTCTTAAGCCTGTGCATCATTCCCCTGATCCTCTGCATCACTCTATTGAGCCTGTGCATCCCTCTCTTGAGCCCCTGCATCCCACTCTTAAGCCTCTGCATCCTTCTCTTGAACCTCTGCATCCCTCTCTTTAGCCTCTGCATCACTCTCTTTAGCCTCTGCTTCCCACTCTTGATCCTCTGCATCACTCTCTTGAGCCTCTGCATCACTCTCCTGATCCTCTGCATCACTCTCTTGAGCCTCTGCATCACTCTCTTGAGCCTCTGCATCCCACTCTTAAGCCTCTGCATCCCTCTCTTGAGCCCATGCATCCCTCTCTTAAACCTCTGCATCACTCTCTTGAGCCTCTGCATCACTCTCTTGAGCCTCTGCATCCCACTCTTGAGCCTCTGCATCACTCTCTTCAGCCTCTGCATCCCTCTCTTGAGCATCTGCATTATTCTCCTAGGCCTCTGCATCACTCTCTTGAGCCTCTGCATCACTCTCTTGAGCCTCTACATCCTTCTCTTGAGCCTCTGCATCACTCTCTTGAGCCTCGTCATCCCTCTCCTAAGCCTCTGCATTACTCTCTTGAGCCTCTGCGTCACTCTCTTAAGCCTCTGCATCCCTCTCTTGAGCCACTGCATCACTCTCTTGAGCCTCCGCATCACTCTCTTCAGCCTCGGCATCACTCTCTTGAGCTTCTGCATCACTCTCTGGAGCCTCTGCATCACTCTCTTGAGCCTCTGCATCACTCTCTTGAGCCTCTGCATCACTCTCTTGAGCCTCTGCATCCCTCTCTTAAGCCTCTGCAACACTCTCTTCAGCCTCTGCATCACTCTCTTAAAACTCTGCATCCCTATCTTGATCTTCTGCATCACTCTCATAAGCCTCTGCATCACTCTCTGGAGCCTCTGCAAAACTCTATTTAGCCTCTGCATCACTCTCTTGAGCCTCTGCATCTCTCTCTTGAGCCTCTGCAACACTCTCTAGAGCCTCTGCATCACTGTCTTAAGCCTCTGCATCACTCTCATAAGCCTCTGCAAAATTTTTTTTAGCCTCTGCATCACTCTCTTGAGCCTCTGCATCACTCTCTTAAGCCTCTGCATCACTCTCTTCGGTCTCTGCATCACTCTCTTAAGCTTCTGCTTCCCTCTCTTGATCCTCTGCATCACTCTCTTAAGCCTGTGCATCATTCCCCTGATCCTCTGCATCACTCTATTGAGCCTGTGCATCCCTCTCTTGAGCCCCTGCATCCCACTCTTAAGCCTCTGCATCCTTCTCTTGAACCTCTGCATCCCTCTCTTTAGCCTCTGCATCACTGTCTTAAGCCTCTGCTTCCCTCTCTTGATCCTCTGCATCACTCTCTTGAGCCTCTGCATCACTCTCCTGATCCTCTGCATCACTCTCTTGAGCCTCTGCATCACTCTCTTGAGCCTCTGCATCCCACTCTTAAGCCTCTGCATCCCTCTCTTGAGCCCATGCATCCCTCTCTTAAACCTCTGCATCACTCTCTTGAGCCTCTGCATCACTCTCTTGAGCCTCTGCATCCCACTCTTGAGCCTCTGCATCACTCTCTTCAGCCTCTGCATCCCTCTCTTGAGCATCTGCATCATTCTCCTAGGCCTCTGCATCACTCTCTTGAGCCTCTGCATCACTCTCTTGAGCCTCTACATCCTTCTCTTGAGCCTCTGCATCACTCTCTTGAGCCTCGTCATCCCTCTCCTAAGCCTCTGCATTACTCTCTTGAGCCTCTGCGTCACTCTCTTAAGCCTCTGCATCCCTCTCTTGAGCCACTGCATCACTCTCTTGAGCCTCCGCATCACTCTCTTCAGCCTCGGCATCACTCTCTTGAGCTTCTGCATCACTCCCTGGAGCCTCTGCATCACTCTCTTGAGCCTCTGCATCACTCTCTTGAGCCTCTGCATCACTCTCTTGAGCCTCTGCATCCCTCTCTTAAGCCTCTGCAACACTCTCTTCAGCCTCTGCATCACTCTCTTAAGCCTCTGCATCCCTATCTTGATCTTCTGCATCACTCTCATAAGCCTCTGCATCACTCTCTGGAGCCTCTGCAAAACTCTATTTAGCCTCTGCATCACTCTCTTGAGCCTCTGCATCTCTCTCTTCAGCCTCTGCAACACTCTCTAGAGCCTCTGCATCACTGTCTTAAGCCTCTGCATCACTCTCATAAGCCTCTGCAAAAATTTTTTTAGCCTCTGCATCACTCTCTTGAGCCTCTGCATCTCTCTCTTGAGCCTCTGCATCACTCTCTTGAGCCTCTGCATCACTCTCTGGAGCCTCTGCATCACTCTCTTGAGCCTCTGCATCACTCTCTTGAGCCTCTGCATAACTCTTTTAACCTCTTCATCACTCTCTTGAGCATCTGAATCTCTCTCTTGAGCCTCTGCAACACTCTCTTCAGCCTCTGCATCACTCTCTTAAGCCTTTGCATCACTCTCTTCAGTCTCTGCATCACTTTCTTAAGCCTCTGCTTCCCTCTCTTGATCCTCTGCATCACTCTCTTGAGCCTCTGCATCACTCTCCGGATCCTCTGCATCACTCTCTTGAGCCTCTGGATCCCTCTCTTGAGCCCCTGCATCCCACTCTTAGGCCTCTGCATCCCTCTCTTGAACCTCTGCATCCCTCTCTTAAGCCTCTGCATCACTCTCTTCAGCCTCTGCATAACTCTCTTGAGTCTCTGCATCACTCACCTGAGCTTTTGCATCCCTCTCTTGAGCCTCTGCATCCCTCTCTTGAGCCTCTGCATCACTTTCTTGAGCCTCTGCATCACTCTCTTAAGCCTCTGCATCCCTCTCTTGAGCCCATGCATCCCTCTCTTAAGCCTCTGCATCACTCTCTTAAGCCTCTGCATCACTCTCGTAAGCCTCTGAATCACTCTCTTGAGCCTCTGCATCCCTCTCTTGAGCCTCTGCATCACTCTCTTCAGCCTCTGCATAACTCTCTTGAGTCTCTGCATCACTCTCTTGAGCTTTTGCATCCCACCCTTGAGCCTCTGCATCACTCTCTTAAGCCTCTGCATCACTCTCATAAGCCTCTGAATCACTCTCCTGAGCCTCTGCATCCCTCTCTTGTGCCTCTGCATCACTCTCATCAGCCTCTGCATCCTTCTCTTGAGCCTCTGCTTCATTCTCCAAGGCCTCTGCATCACTCTCTTGAGCCTCTGCATCTCTCTCTCTTGAGCCTCTGCAACACTCTCTAGAGCCTCTGCATCACTGTCTTAAGCCTCTGCATCACTCTCATAAGCCTCTGAATCACTCACTTGAGCGTTTGCATCCCTCTCGTGAGCCTCTGCATCACTCTCTTTATCCTCTGCATCCCTCTCTTGAGCCTCTGCTTCATTCTCCGAGGCCTCTGCATCACTCTCTTGAGCCTTTGCATCACTCTCTTAAGCCTCTGCATTCCTCTCTTGAGCCTCTGCATCATTCTCTTGAGCCTCTGCATCACTCTCTTCAGCCTCTGCATCACTCTCTTGACCCTCTGCATCACTCTCTTGAGCCTCTGCATCACTCTCTGGAGCCTCTGCATCACTCTCTTGAGCCTCTGCATCACTCTCTTGAGCCTCTGCATAACTCTTTTAACCTCTTCATCACTCTCTTGAGCCTCTGAATCTCTCTCTTGAGCCTCTGCAACACTCTCTTCAGCCTCTGCATCACTCTCTTAAGCCTTTGCATCACTCTCTTCAGTCTCTGCATCACTTTCTTAAGCCTCTGCTTCCCTCTCTTGATCCTCTGCATCACTCTCTTGAGCCTCTGCATCACTCTCCGGATCCTCTGCATCACTCTCTTGAGCCTCTGGATCCCTCTCTTGAGCCCCTGCATCCCACTCTTAGGCCTCTGCATCCCTCTCTTGAACCTCTGCATCCCTCTCTTAAGCCTCTGCATCACTCTCTTCAGCCTCTGCATAACTCTCTTGAGTCTCTGCATCACTCACTTGAGCTTTTGCATCCCTCTCTTGAGCCTCTGCATCCCTCTCTTGAGCCTCTGCATCACTCTCTTGAGCCTCTGCATCACTCTCTTAAGCCTCTGCATCCCTCTCTTGAGCCCATGCATCCCTCTCTTAAGCCTCTGCATCACTCTCTTAAGCCTCTGCATCACTCTCGTAAGCCTCTGAATCACTCTCTTGAGCCTCTGCATCCCTCTCTTGAGCCTCTGCATCACTCTCTTCAGCCTCTGCATAACTCTCTTGAGTCTCTGCATCACTCTCTTGAGCTTTTGCATCCCACCCTTGAGCCTCTGCATCACTCTCTTAAGCCTCTGCATCACTCTCATAAGCCTCTGAATCACTCTCCTGAGCCTCTGCATCCCTCTCTTGTGCCTCTGCATCACTCTCATCAGCCTCTGCATCCTTCTCTTGAGCCTCTGCTTCATTCTCCAAGGCCTCTGCATCACTCTCTTGAGCCTCTGCATCACTCCCTTGAGCCTCTACATCCTTCTCTTGAGCCTCTGCATCACTCACTTGAGCCTCGTCATCCCTCTCCTAAGCCTCTGCATTACTCTCTTGAGCCTCTGCATCACTCTCTTAAGCCTCCGCATCCCTCTCTTAATCCTCTGCATCACTCTCTTGAGCCTCTGCATCAATCTCCTGAGCCTCGGCATCACTCTCTTGAGCCTCTGCATCACTCTCTGGAGCCTCTGCATCACTCTCTTGAGCCTCTGCATCACTCTCTTGAGCCTTTGCATCTCTCTCTTAAGCCTTTGCAACGCTCTCTTCAGCCTCTGCATCACTCTCTTAAGCCTCTGCATCCCTATCTTGATCTTCTGCATCACTCTCATCAGCCTCTGCATCACTCTCTTAAGCCTCTGCATCCCTATCTTAATCTTCTGCATCACTCTCGTAAGCCTCTGCATCACTCTCTGGAGCCTCTGCAAAATTTTTTTTAGCCTCTGCATCACTCTCTTGAGCCTCTGCATCTCTCTCTTGAGCCTCTGCAACACTCTCTTCAGCCTCTGCATCACTCTCTTAAGCCTCTGTATCACTCTCTTCGGTCTCTGCATCACTCTCTTAAGCTCCTGCTTCCCTCTCTTGATCCTCTGCATCACTCTCTTAAGCCTGTGCATCATTCCCCTGATCCTCTGCATCACTCTATTGAGCCTGTGCATCCCTCTCTTGAGCCCCTGCATCCCACTCTTAAGCCTCTGCATCCTTCTCTTGAACCTCTGCATCCCTCTCTTTAGCCTCTGCATCACTCTCTTTAGCCTCTGCTTCCCACTCTTGATCCTCTGCATCACTCTCTTGAGCCTCTGCATCACTCTCCTGATCCTCTGCATCACTCTCTTGAGCCTCTGCATCACTCTCTTGAGCCTCTGCATCCCACTCTTAAGCCTCTGCATCCCTCTCTTGAGCCCATGCATCCCTCTCTTAAACCTCTGCATCACTCTCTTGAGCCTCTGCATCACTCTCTTGAGCCTCTGCATCCCACTCTTGAGCCTCTGCATCACTCTCTTCAGCCTCTGCATCCCTCTCTTGAGCATCTGCATTATTCTCCTAGGCCTCTGCATCACTCTCTTGAGCCTCTGCATCACACTCTTGAGCCTCTACATCCTTCTCTTGAGCCTCTGCATCACTCTCTTGAGCCTCGTCATCCCTCTCCTAAGCCTCTGCATTACTCTCTTGAGCCTCTGCGTCACTCTCTTAAGCCTCTGCATCCCTCTCTTGAGCCACTGCATCACTCTCTTGAGCCTCCGCATCACTCTCTTCAGCCTCGGCATCACTCTCTTGAGCTTCTGCATCACTCTCTGGAGCCTCTGCATCACTCTCTTGAGCCTCTGCATCACTCTCTTGAGCCTCTGCATCACTCTCTTGAGCCTCTGCATCCCTCTCTTAAGCCTCTGCAACACTCTCTTCAGCCTCTGCATCACTCTCTTAAAACTCTGCATCCCTATCTTGATCTTCTGCATCACTCTCATAAGCCTCTGCATCACTCTCTGGAGCCTCTGCAAAACTCTATTTAGCCTCTGCATCACTCTCTTGAGCCTCTGCATCTCTCTCTTGAGCCTCTGCAACACTCTCTAGAGCCTCTGCATCACTGTCTTAAGCCTCTGCATCACTCTCATAAGCCTCTGCAAAATTTTTTTTAGCCTCTGCATCACTCTCTTGAGCCTCTGCATCTCTCTCTTGAGCCTCTGCATCACTCTCTTAAGCCTCTGCATCACTCTCTTCGGTCTCTGCATCACTCTCTTAAGCTTCTGCTTCCCTCTCTTGATCCTCTGCATCACTCTCTTAAGCCTGTGCATCATTCCCCTGATCCTCTGCATCACTCTATTGAGCCTGTGCATCCCTCTCTTGAGCCCCTGCATCCCACTCTTAAGCCTCTGCATCCTTCTCTTGAACCTCTGCATCCCTCTCTTTAGCCTCTGCATCACTGTCTTAAGCCTCTGCTTCCCTCTCTTGATCCTCTGCATCACTCTCTTGAGCCTCTGCATCACTCTCCTGATCCTCTGCATCACTCTCTTGAGCCTCTGCATCACTCTCTTGAGCCTCTGCATCCCACTCTTAAGCCTCTGCATCCCTCTCTTGAGCCCATGCATCTCTCTCTTAAACCTCTGCATCACTCTCTTGAGCCTCTGCATCACTCTCTTGAGCCTCTGCATCCCACTCTTGAGCCTCTGCATCACTCTCTTCAGCCTCTGCATCCCTCTCTTGAGCATCTGCATCATTCTCCTAGGCCTCTGCATCACTCTCTTGAGCCTCTGCATCACTCTCTTGAGCCTCTACATCCTTCTCTTGAGCCTCTGCATCACTCTCTTGAGCCTCGTCATCCCTCTCCTAAGCCTCTGCATTACTCTCTTGAGCCTCTGCGTCACTCTCTTAAGCCTCTGCATCCCACTCTTGAGCCACTGCATCACTCTCTTGAGCCTCTGCATCACTCTCTTCAGCCTCGGCATCACTCTCTTGAGCTTCTGCATCACTCTCTGGAGCCTCTGCATCACTCTCTTGAGCCTCTGCATCACTCTCTTGAGCCTCTGCATCACTCTCTTGAGCCTCTGCATCCCTCTCTTAAGCCTCTGCAACACTCTCTTCAGCCTGTGCATCACTCTCTTAAGCCTCTTCATCCCTATCTTGATCTTCTGCATCACTCTCATAAGCCTCTGCATCACTCTCTGGAGCCTCTGCAAAACTCTATTTAGCCTCTGCATCACTCTCTTGAGCCTCTGCATCTCTCTCTTGAGCCTCTGCAACACTCTCTAGAGCCTCTGCATCACTGTCTTAAGCCTCTGCATCACTCTCATAAGCCTCTGCAAAATTTTTTTTAGCCTCTGCATGACTCTCTTGAGCCTCTGCATCTCTCTCTTGAGCCTCTGCAACACTCTCTTCAGCCTCTGCATCACTCTCTTAAGCCTCTGCATCACTCTCTTCGGTCTCTGCATCACTCTCTTAAGCTTCTGCTTCCCTCTCTTGATCCTCTGCATCACTCTCTTAAGCCTGTGCATCATTCCCCTGATCCTCTGCATCACTCTATTGAGCCTGTGCATCCCTCTCTTGAGCCCCTGCATCCCACTCTTAAGCCTCTGCATCCTTCTCTTGAACCTCTGCATCCCTCTCTTTAGCCTCTGCATCACTCTCTTAAGCCTCTGCTTCCCTCTCTTGATCCTCTGCATCACTCTCTTGAGCCTCTGCATCACTCTCCTGATCCTCTGCATCACTCTCTTGAGCCTCTGCATCACTCTCTTGAGCCTCTGCATCCCACTCTTGAGCCTCTGCATCACTCTCTTCAGCCTCTGCATCCCTCTCTTGAGCATCTGCATCATTCTCCTAGGCCTCTGCATCACTCTCTTGAGCCTCTGCATCACTCTCTTGAGCCTCTACATCCTTCTCTTGAGCCTCTGCATCACTCTCTTGAGCCTCGTCATCCCTCTCCTAAGCCTCTGCATTACTCTCTTGAGCCTCTGCGTCACTCTCTTAAGCCTCTGCATCCCTCTCTTGAGCCACTGCATCACTCTCTTGAGCCTCCGCATCACTCTCTTCAGCCTCGGCATCACTCTCTTGAGCTTCTGCATCACTCTCTGGAGCCTCTGCATCACTCTCTTGAGCCTCTGCATCACTCTCTTGAGCCTCTGCATCACTCTCTTGAGCCTCTGCATCCCTCTCTTAAGCCTCTGCAACACTCTCTTCAGCCTCTGCATCACTCTCTTAAGCCTCTGCATCCCTATCTTGATCTTCTGCATCACTCTCATAAGCCTCTGCATCACTCTCTGGAGCCTCTGCAAAACTCTATTTAGCCTCTGCATCACTCTCTTGAGCCTCTGCATCTCTCTCTTGAGCCTCTGCAACACTCTCTAGAGCCTCTGCATCACTGTCTTAAGCCTCTGCATCACTCTCATAAGCCTCTGAATCACTCACTTGAGCGTTTGCATCCCTCTCGTGAGCCTCTGCATCACTCTCTTTATCCTCTGCATCCCTCTCTTGAGCCTCTGCTTCATTCTCCTAGGCCTCTGCATCACTCTCTTGAGCCTTTGCATCACTTTCTTAAGCCTCTGCATTCCTCTCTTGAGCCTCTGCATCATTCTCTTGAGCCTCTGCATCACTCTCTTCAGCCTCTGCATCACTCTCTTGACCCTCTGCATCACTCTCTTGAGCCTCTGCATCACTTTCTGGAGCCTCTGCATCACTCTCTTGAGCCTCTGCATCACTCTCTTGAGCCTCTGCATAACTCTTTTAACCTCTTCATCCCTCTCTTGAGCCTCTGAATCTCTCTCTTGAGCCTCTGCAACACTCTCTTCAGCCTCTGCATCACTCTCTTAAGCCTTTGCATCACTCTCTTCAGTCTCTGCATCACTTTCTTAAGCCTCTGCTTCCCTCTCTTGATCCTCTGCATCACTCTCTTGAGCCTCTGCATCACTCTCCGGATCCTCTGCATCACTCTCTTGAGCCTCTGGATCCCTCTTTTGAGCCCCTGCATCCCACTCTTAGGCCTCTGCATCCCTCTCTTGAACCTCTGCATCCCTCTCTTAAGCCTTTGCATCACTCTCTTCAGCCTCTGCATAACTCTCTTGAGTCTCTGCATCACTCACTTGAGCTTTTGCATCCCTCTCTTGAGCCCATGCATCCCTCTCTTAAGCCTCTGCATCACTCTCTTAAGCCTCTGCATCACTCTCTTCGGTCTCTGCATCACTCTCTTAAGCTTCTGCTTCCCTCTCTTGATCCTCTGCATCACTCTCTTAAGCCTGTGCATCATTCCCCTGATCCTCTGCATCACTCTATTGAGCCTGTGCATCCCTCTCTTGAGCCCCTGCATCCCACTCTTAAGCCTCTGCATCCTTCTCTTGAACCTCTGCATCCCTCTCTTTAGCCTCTGCATCACTCTCTTAAGCCTCTGCTTCCCTCTCTTGATCCTCTGCATCACTCTCTTGAGCCTCTGCATCACTCTCCTGATCCTCTGCATCACTCTCTTGAGCCTCTGCATCACTCTCTTGAGCCTCTGCATCCCACTCTTAAGCCTCTGCATCCCTCTCTTGAGCCCATGCATCCCTCTCTTAAACCTCTGCATCACTCTCTTGAGCCTCTGCATCACTCTCTTGAGCCTCTGCATCCCACTCTTGAGCCTCTGCATCACTCTCTTCAGCCTCTGCATCCCTCTCTTGAGCATCTGCATCATTCTCCTAGGCCTCTGCATCACTCTCTTGAGCCTCTGCATCACTCTCTTGAGCCTCTACATCCTTCTCTTGAGCCTCTGCATCACTCTCTTGAGCCTCGTCATCCCTCTCCTAAGCCTCTGCATTACTCTCTTGAGCCTCTGCGTCACTCTCTTAAGCCTCTGCATCCCTCTCTTGAGCCACTGCATCACTCTCTTGAGCCTCCGCATCACTCTCTTCAGCCTCGGCATCACTCTCTTGAGCTTCTGCATCACTCTCTGGAGCCTCTGCATCACTCTCTTGAGCCTCTGCATCACTCTCTTGAGCCTCTGCATCACTCTCTTGAGCCTCTGCATCCCTCTCTTAAGCCTCTGCAACACTCTCTTCAGCCTCTGCATCACTCTCTTAAGCCTCTGCATCCCTATCTTGATCTTCTGCATCACTCTCATAAGCCTCTGCATCACTCTCTGGAGCCTCTGCAAAACTCTATTTAGCCTCTGCATCACTCTCTTGAGCCTCTGCATCTCTCTCTTGAGCCTCTGCAACACTCTCTAGAGCCTCTGCATCACTGTCTTAAGCCTCTGCATCACTCTCATAAGCCTCTGAATCACTCACTTGAGCGTTTGCATCCCTCTCGTGAGCCTCTGCATCACTCTCTTCAACCTCTGCATAACTCTCTTGAGTCTCTGCATCACTCAATTGAGCTTTTGCATCCCTCTCTTGAGCCCATGCATCCCTCACTTAAGCCTCTGCATCACTCTCTTAATTAAGCCTCTGCATCACACTCGTAAGCCTCTGAATCACTCTCTTGAGCCTCTGCATCCCTCTCTTGAGCCTCTGCATCACTCTCTTCAGCCCCTGCATCCCTCTCTTGAGCCTCTGCATCATTCTCCGAGGCCTTTGCATCACTCTCTTGAGCCTCTGCATCACTCTCTTGAGCCTCTACATCCTTCTCTTGAGCCTCTGCATCACTCACTTGAGCCTCGTCAACCCTCTCCTAAGCCTCTGCATTACTCTCTTGAGCCTCTGCATCACTCTCTTAAGCCTCTGCATCCCTCTCTTAAGCCTCGGCATCACGCTCTTGAGCCTCTGCATCACTCTCTGGAGCCTCTGCATCACTCTCTTCAGCCTCTGCATCACTCTCTTAAGCCTCTGCATCCCTATCTTGATCTTCTGCATCACTCTCATAAGCCTCTGCATCACTCTCTTAAGCCTCTGCATCCCTATCTTGATCTTCTG
The DNA here is from genome assembly GCF_040958095.1 of Procambarus clarkii. NCBI lineage: Eukaryota > Metazoa > Arthropoda > Malacostraca > Decapoda > Cambaridae > Procambarus > Procambarus clarkii. The sequence goes on from NC_091177.1 coordinate 20,454,582, forward strand.
CATCACTCTCATAAGCCTCTGCATCACTCTCTGGAGCCTCTGCAAAACTCTTTTTAGCCTCTGCATCACTCTCTTGAGCCTCTGCATCTCTCTCTTGAGCCTCTGCTTCCCTCTCCTGATCCTCTGCATCACTCTCTTAAGCCTCTGCATCACTCTCTGGAGCCTCTGCATCACTCTCTTCAGCCTCTGCATCACTCTCTTATGCCTCTGCATCACTCTCTTCTGTCTCTGCATCACTCTCTTAAGCCTCTGCTTCCCTCTCCTGATCCTCTGCATCACTCTATTAAGCCTCTGCATCATTCCCCTGATCCTCTGCATCACTCTCTTGAGCCTGTGCATCCCTCTCTTGAGCCCCTGCATCCCACTCTTAAGCCTCTGCATCCCTCTCTTGAACCTCTGCATCCCTCTCTTTAGCCTCTGCATCACTCTCTTAAGCCTCTGCTTCCCTCTCTTGATCCTCTGCATCACTCTCTTGAGCCTCTGCATCACTCTCCTGATCCTCTGCATCACTCTCTTGAGCCTCTGCATCACTCTCTTGAGCCTCTGCATCCCACTCTTAAGCCTCTGCATCCCTCTCTTGAGCCCATGCATCTCTCTCTTAAACCTCTGCATCACTCTCTTGAGCCTCTGCATCACTCTCTTGAGCCTCTGCATCCCACTCTTGAGCCTCTGCATCACTCTCTTCAGCCTCTGCATCCCTCTCTTGAGCATCTGCATCATTCTCCTAGGCCTCTGCATCACTCTCTTGAGCCTCTGCATCACTCTCTTGAGCCTCTACATCCTTCTCTTGAGCCTCTGCATCACTCTCCTGAGCCTCGTCATCCCTCTCCTAAGCCTCTGCATTACTCTCTTGAGCCTCTGCGTCACTCTCTTAAGCCTCTGCATCCCTCTCTTGAGCCACTGCATCACTCTCTTGAGCCTCCGCATCACTCTCTTCAGCCTCGGCATCACTCTCTTGAGCTTCTGCATCACTCTCTGGAGCCTCTGCATCACTCTCTTGAGCCTCTGCATCACTCTCTTGAGCCTCTGCATCACTCTCTTGAGCCTCTGCATCCCTCTCTTAAGCCTCTGCAACACTCTCTTCAGCCTCTGCATCACTCTCTTAAGCCTCTTCATCCCTATCTTGATCTTCTGCATCACTCTCATAAGCCTCTGCATCACTCTCTGGAGCCTCTGCAAAACTCTATTTAGCCTCTGCATCACTCTCTTGAGCCTCTGCATCTCTCTCTTGAGCCTCTGCAACACTCTCTAGAGCCTCTGCATCACTGTCTTAAGCCTCTGCATCACTCTCATAAGCCTCTGCAAAATTTTTTTTAGCCTCTGCATCACTCTCTTGAGCCTCTGCATCTCTCTCTTGAGCCTCTGCAACACTCTCTTCAGCCTCTGCATCACTCTCTTAAGCCTCTGCATCACTCTCTTCGGTCTCTGCATCACTCTCTTAAGCTTCTGCTTCCCTCTCTTGATCCTCTGCATCACTCTCTTAAGCCTGTGCATCATTCCCCTGATCCTCTGCATCACTCTATTGAGCCTGTGCATCCCTCTCTTGAGCCCCTGCATCCCACTCTTAAGCCTCTGCATCCTTCTCTTGAACCTCTGCATCCCTCTCTTTAGCCTCTGCATCACTCTCTTAAGCCTCTGCTTCCCTCTCTTGATCCTCTGCATCACTCTCTTGAGCCTCTGCATCACTCTTCTGATCCTCTGCATCACTCTCTTGAGCCTCTGCATCACTCTCTTGAGCCTCTGCATCCCACTCTTAAGCCTCTGCATCCCTCTCTTGAGCCCATGCATCCCTCTCTTAAACCTCTGCATCACTCTCTTGAGCCTCTGCATCACTCTCTTGAGCCTCTGCATCCTACTCTTGAGCCTCTGCATCACTCTCTTGAGCCTCGTCATCCCTCTCCTAAGCCTCTGCATTACTCTCTTGAGCCTCTGCGTCACTCTCTTAAGCCTCTGCATCCCTCTCTTGAGCCACTGCATCACTCTCTTGAGCCTCCGCATCACTCTCTTCAGCCTCGGCATCACTCTCTTGAGCTTCTGCATCACTCTCTGGAGCCTCTGCATCACTCTCTTGAGCCTCTGCATCACTCTCTTGAGCCTCTGCATCACTCTCTTGAGCCTCTGCATCCCTCTCTTAAGCCTCTGCAACACTCTCTTCAGCCTCTGCATCACTCTCTTAAGCCTCTGCATCCCTATCTTGATCTTCTGCATCACTCTCATAAGCCTCTGCATCACTCTCTGGAGCCTCTGCAAAACTCTATTTACCCTCTGCATCACTCTCTTGAGCCTCTGCATCTCTCTCTTGAGCCTCTGCAACACTCTCTAGAGCCTCTGCATCACTGTCTTAAGCCTCTGCATCACTCTCATAAGCCTCTGAATCACTCACTTGAGCGTTTGCATCCCTCTCGTGAGCCTCTGCATCACTCTCTTTATCCTCTGCATTCCTCTCTTGAGCCTCTGCTTCATTCTCCTAGGCCTCTGCATCACTCTCTTGAGCCTTTGCATCACTTTCTTAAGCCTCTGCATTCCTCTCTTGAGCCTCTGCATCATTCTCTTGAGCCTCTGCATCACTCTCTTCAGCCTCTGCATCACTCTCTTGACCCTCTGCATCACTCTCTTGAGCCTCTGCATCACTCTCTGGAGCCTCTGCATCACTCTCTTGAGCCTCTGCATCACTCTCTTGAGCCTCTGCATAACTCTTTTAACCTCTTCATCACTCTCTTGAGCCTCTGAATCTCTCTCTTGAGCCTCTGCAACACTCTCTTCAGCCTCTGCATCACTCTCTTAAGCCTTTGCATCACTCTCTTCAGTCTCTGCATCACTTTCTTAAGCCTCTGCTTCCCTCTCTTGATCCTCTGCATCACTCTCTTGAGCCTCTGCATCACTCTCCGGATCCTCTGCATCACTCTCTTGAGCCTCTGGATCCCTCTCTTGAGCCCCTGCATCCCACTCTTAGGCCTCTGCATCCCTCTCTTGAACCTCTGCATCCCTCTCTTAAGCCTCTGCATCACTCTCTTCAGCTTCTGCATAACTCTCTTGAGTCTCTGCATCACTCACTTGAGCTTTTGCATCCCTCTCTTGAGCCTCTGCATCCCTCTCTTGAGCCTCTGCATCACTCTCTTGAGCCTCTGCATCACTCTCTTAAGCCTCTGCATCCCTCTCTTGAGCCCATGCATCCCTCTCTTAAGCCTCTGCATCACTCTCTTAAGCCTCTGCATCACTCTCGTAAGCCTCTGAATCACTCTCTTGAGCCTCTGCATCCCTCTCTTGAGCCTCTGCATCACTCTCTTCTGCCCCTGCATCCCTCTCTTGAGCCTCTGCATCATTCTCCGAGGCCTTTGCATCACTCTCTTGAGCCTCTGCATCACTCTCTTGAGCCTCTACATCCTTCTCTTGAGCCTCTGCATCACTCACTTGAGCCTCGTCAACCCTCTCCTAAGCCTCTGCATTACTCTCTTGAGCCTCTGCATCACTCTCTTAAGCCTCTGCATCCCTCTCTTAAGCCTCGGCATCACGCTCTTGAGCCTCTGCATCACTCTCTGGAGCCTCTGCATCACTCTCTTCAGCCTCTGCATCACTCTCATAAGCCTCTGCATCCCTATCTTGATCTTCTGCATCACTCTCATAAGCCTCTGCATCACTCTCTTAAGCCTCTGCATCCCTATCTTGATCTTCTGCATCACTCTCATAAGCCTCTGCATCACTCTCTGGAGCCTCTGCAAAACTCTTTTTAGCCTCTGCATCACTCTCTTGAGCCTCTGCATCTCTCTCTTGAGCCTCTGCTTCCCTCTCCTGATCCTCTGCATCACTCTCTTAAGCCTCTGCATCACTCTCTGGAGCCTCTGCATCACTCTCTTCAGCCTCTGCATCACTCTCTTATGCCTCTGCATCACTCTCTTCGGTCTCTGCATCACTCTCTTAAGCCTCTGCTTCCCTCTCCTGATCCTCTGCATCACTCTCTTAAGCCTCTGCATCATTCCCCTGATCCTCTGCATCACTCTCTTGAGCCTGTGCATCCCTCTCTTGAGCCCCTGCATCCCACTCTTAAGCCTCTGCATCCCTCTCTTGATCCTCTGCATCCCTCTCTTAAGCCTCTGCATCACTCTCTTAAGCCTCTGCTTCCCTCTCTTGATCCTCTGCATCACTCTCTTGAGCCTCTGCATCACTCTCCTGACGTCTCTGCATCACTCTCTTGAGCCTCTGCATCCCTCTCTTGAGCCCCCTTCATCCCACTCTTAAGCCTCTGCATCCCTCTCTAAAACCTCTGCATCCCTCTCTTAAGCCTCTGCATCAATCTCTTCAGCCTCTGAATAACTCTCTTGAGTCTCTGCATCACTCTCTTGAGCTTCTGCACCGCTCTCTTGAGCCTCTGCATCCCTCTCTTGAGCCTCTGCATCACTCTCTTGAGCCTCTGCATCACTCTCTTAAGCCTCTGCATCCCTCTCTTGAGCCCATGCATCCCTCTCTTAAGCCTCTGCATCACTCTCTTAAGCCTCTGCATCACTCTCGTAAGCCTCTGAATCACTCTCTTGAGCCTCTGCATCCCACTCTTGAGCCTATGCATCACTCTCTTCAGCCTCTGCATCCCTCTCTTGAGCATCTGCATCATTCTCCTAGGCCTCTGCATCACTCTCTTGAGCCTCGTCATCCCTCTCCTAAGCCTCTGCATTACTCTCTTGAACCTCTGCATCACTCACTTAAGCCTCTGCATCCCTCTCCTGATCCTCTGCATCACTCTCGTAAGCCTCTGCATTACTCTCTTGAGAATCTGCATAACTCATTTTAGCCTCTGCATCACTCTCTTGAGCCTCTGCATCTCTCTCTTTTGAGCCTCTGCAACACTCTTCAGCCTCTGCATCACTCACCTAAGCCTCTGCATCCCTCTCATGAGCCCCTGCATCCCACTCTTAAGCCTCTGCATCCCTCTCTTGAACCTCTGCATCCCTCTCTTAAGCCTCTGCATCACTATCTCAAGCCTCTACATCACTCTCTTGAGCTTCTGCATCCCTCTTTTTAGCCTCTACATCCCTCACTTGAGCCTCTGCATCACTCTCGTAAGCCTCTGCATCACTCGCTTCACCCAATGCATAATTCTCTTGAGTCTCTGCATCACTCTCCTGAGCTTCTGCATCCCTCTCTTGAGCCTCTGCATCCGTCTCTTGAGCCTCTGCATCACTCTCTTCAGCCTCTGCATCACTCTCTCGAGCCTCTGCATCACTCTCTTGAGCCTCTGCATCCCTCTCTTAAGCCTCTGCAACACTCTTCAGCCTCTGCATCACTTACTTAAGCCTCTGCATCCCTCTCTTGAACCTCTGCATCCCTCTTTTAAGACTCTGCATCACTCTCTCAAGCCTCTACATCACTCTCTTGAGCTTCTGCATCACTCTCTTTAGCCTCTACATCCCTCACTTGAGCCTCTGCCTCACTCTCGTAAGCCTCTGCATCACTCGCTTCACCCAATGCATAATTCTCTTTTTATATTGAGTCTCTGCATAACTCTCTTGAGCTTCTGCATCCCTCTCTTGAGCCTCTGCATCACTCTCTTCAGCCTCTGCATCCCTCTCTTGAGCCTCTGCATCACTCTCTTCAGCCTCTGCATCCCTCTCTTGAGACTCTGCATCATTCTCCTAGGCCTCTGCCTCACTCTCTCGAGCCTCTGCATCACTCTCTTGAGCCTCCGCATCCCTCTTTTAAGCCTCTGCAACACTCTTAAGCCTCTGCATCACTCACTTAAGCCTCTGCATCCCTCTCTTGATCCTCTGCATAACTCTCGTAAGCCTCTGCATTACTCTCTTGAGAATCTGCATAACTCTTTCTAGCCTCTGCATCACTCTCTTGAGCCTCTGCATCTCTCTCGCTTTTGAGCCTCTGCAACACTCTCTTCAGCTTCTGCATCACACTCTTAAGCCTCTGCATCCCTCTCTTGAACTCATGCATCCCTCTCATGAGCCTCTACATCCCTCTCTTGAGCCTCTGCATCACTCTCAAGAGAAACTGCATCCCTCTCTTGAGCCTCTGCATCCTTCTCTTGAGCCCCTGCATCCCACTCTTAAACCTGTGCATCCCTCTCTTGAACCTCTGCATCCCTCTCTTAAGCCTCTGCATCACTCTCTTCAGCCTCTGCATCACTCTCTTCAGCTTCTGCATCCCCTCTCTTAAGCCTCTGCATCACTCTCTTAAGCCTCTACACCACTCTCTTGAGCTTCTGCATCACTCTCTTGAGCCTTTACATCCCTCACTTGAGCCTCTGCATCACTCTCGTAAGCCTCTGCATCACTCTCTTCAGCCTCTGCATAACTCTCTTGAGTTTCTGCATCACTCTCTTGAGCTTCTGCATCCCTCTCTTGAGCCTCTGCATCATTCTCCTAGGCCTCTGCATAACTCTCTTCAGCGTCTGCATCACTCTCTTCAGCCTCTGCATCCCTCTCTTGAGCCTCTGCATCATTCTCCTAGGCCTCTGCATCACTCTCTTGAGCCTCTGCATCACTCTCTTGAGCCTCTACATCCCTCTCCTAAGCCTCTGCATCACTGTCTTAAGCTTCTGCATCACTCTCATTAGCCTCTGAATCACTCTCTTGAGCCTCTGCATCACTCTCTTTATCGTCTGCATCACTCTCTTGAGCCTCTGCATCACTCTCTTCAGCCTCTGCATCACTCTCTTCAGTCTCTGCATCACTCTCTTAAGCCTCTGCATCACTCTCTCGAACCTCTGCATCCCTCTATCAAGCGTCTGCATCATTCTCTTGAGCCTCTGTGTAACAGACTAGGCTGTTGTAAGAATTATCCAGAGTGGTTTATCGACAAAAGAGAATGGGAAGCTGAGCCGCATGGTGACCTGACCCCCAGGGGAATTCGCGGTGGAAATAACCGACGCTTTGTTCATAGCTGCGTATAATGAACCATCCTATAGTATTCAGTAATTTAGAGAAAATTAGCCTTTATTCATTTTGCATTAAAATTGTATTGTATAATAGTACTGGGTACAATATCAAGAGTATTCTAATTATTGAGTTTAAGTCACCATCAGTGACGTCACGAATCAGATCTAACTTTTAAAGCGGAGTGACCGGCGGTCATAGGTCATCAGGGGTTGACAGGTCTACTATTTCTCAAAGTTTTAATAACCATCTTTGTGATCGGGAACAGCTCTGCCGTTAGAGGCTTGTGTAATTTAATTCAGTAAAATAATTCAACCAGTCTGGATCAATTAAGTACAACAGAGGTTAATTGTTATAACTTAAACCTGGCTAGTAACTTGGTAAAACTTTGACTAGGCGGAAGGATACAATGTTCTGTCTGGGGTAGACCAGACAAGAGAGAGATCAGTGTGGAAACGGGAGCAGCTGGGATAAGAGGTCAAACATCTTACCTCTCCCCAAGACCAGCCAAAACATCTAGCTGGTCGCCCAAGGTATAGTTGCTATTGTTAATTATAGAAATAGTCTTCTCATTTGCCACTCAGGTCAAGTAGGGAGTGTTAAAGTGATAGGGAGTGAACATATTTAGATTTTGTTTTAGTTTTCTTTTAATAAATTAAATTTGTTATTAATTTGCATTTTATTGTTTCCATTTGGTTATGTGTAAACTTGTCCTGGTCACGTGGTCCACACGAGGCAGAGTTGCATTGGGCGCCGATTCTAACATCGGATCGGAATTCATCATCCCCATCTAATTAACTCCACACTCAAGTTTCCGAGGTTATAAACTACTAGTGGGGATCAAGCCCCAAGGTTGATTAATTAGCGTGATCGATCCAGACCTCGATCATTGCTCTGTAGAGCTGGTCTGGTGGTGGCAGCAGAGGTGACTCTAGGGTTTTGTTCAGAGCTTAGGTCACGTCATACTGGGTGTAGAATCCTAAGTCGGTCAATCGTCTTAGGACCACGTGGCGTGGAGTTGGCTTTGGTAAAAGTTTTGGAGTCCCTTGGTAGAGAATAATAAGTAAGAATACGGGTAGAGGGAGTAGAAGGTAGAGAAGTAGAGAGAGAGGAAACCGAACTCGTGTTACAATGGTGCACAGCGGTGGTTTCAACAATTTTGTTTGAAATTGTTGAAAGGCTCACGCGTCTAGCCGTTCGAACACGTGCGCGGATGCTAAGGAGACAGCCGCGGGCCAGGATTAGCAGTGCGCCCCACAAGTGCGTTTGAGTGGGGATTGGCGAATCTTGGGTCATGCGGGCTGATATGATTAAGGTTTAGTTAGTAAGATTAGGCTGTTAAAATAGATTTATTGAAAAGGAGACCGCTCCGAGTTGATTGGACTGGGTACCATACTCGACCCATTGCAATTAATTCAGAGGTGTTGGGAGCCGCCATACTCTCAACAGCAGTTCCTTGAGGGCTGTCGGGGGCGGATATATCTGTGGGACGCCAGTAGATAGTCCGAGGGCGTTATTAGACGACCCAAAACGCTAGGAAAAACGTAATCCGTGAAGGGCGTTGCGGCCTCCGAGGGACGGACTAGTAACCTACCTAGCAGCGATTCAACAACTAAGTGATCGCACACTTAGTGGAGGTTGAGTCGTCCCTAGTCATAATTGTTGCTGAAAGCTGCGTGTCGCTCTGTTGGAACCTAGACGGTGTGGCCTCTAGGCTAGGTGTGGTACGGCGAGCCGGTAGGAGCAATTATAAGATTAAGTCGAGTGCATTTTTTAATTAAGTATACTTAAATTTATAAAGTAATTTCCGTTTATTTGCGTTGTTCTAGATTCATTTTTCCCCTAAATTCAATCCCCGGTTAAAATTTTTCCCAAGTGTTTAGCATTTTCTTGCATATTAGGCTAAGTGCGTACATTAAGTTTGTTATTCCCTGTTGTATTAGTCTAAGTCAGAGGCGTTGTTGCTAGAGTGTAGTTAATCCTCTGGACTTAGGGCTATGTGTCGGTCACGATAGATAAGTGAAGGAGTTTAAGGGATAATAAGTTGCGTGTAAATGTTATTTGTCCGTGGAATATTTCTAAGTATTTTGGGATAAGTTTTCGGCTAAGTCAATGTCGGAAAGTCGTTAACTGTAATTAATTTGTATTCGTGGGTCACGTGTATGATCTGGGTATCATTAGGATTCCCCAGTCGATGCGTGTGATATTTTCTAGTTTTTACCAGTAAGACGGTAGAATTGTGTTTTAGACTTAGAACTCTGTTTTCAGTAGAAACGTAGGTGGAAAATTTTCTAAGTCCAGCTTGGGCTAGAATCTGACTTTTTGGCGGAAATTCTAATTTTTCATGTTTCGTGTATATTCTGGGGTCAGTATTACTCTCTAGTGCGCGCAAGGGACGTAATTCTGTTCGTAAAGCATTAAACAGTGATAATTACATTTTTGCCGAATTTAGTTATTTTTCGAGAAAATCGTGTCGTAATTTTGTCAGAGTCCATTTGCGGTGAAAATCTCTGATTTTGACGAAAAATCGAATTAGTGAGTGTTGAAACCGCCCGAAGTGTCAGTATTGTTATGCATACAACGTCAGTAGTAAATAATAACGTATTTATATCTGGAAACGAGAAACCCAAATTTTTGTGAATTAAAGGAGTTTTGTGATATTTGGGGTGATAGAAATTTTTTTCCCTCGGAGTCAGGAAAATTGGCAGAGTCCAGCAATTGAGTAAAAACGTAGTTTTTTATAAAAATTCAATTTTTTAGTAAGCATTTATAGGTCCTGGGTGTCTATATTAATCGCTAGAGCGGTTTATTAACGTAAAACTAGTTATTTTCCTTCAGAACAAAAATTTTGATTTTTCAGCGTTTAAGCGAAAAAGCGCGGGACTTAGTTTTTTTCAGCGCAGCTGGTCCCGCTCCATCAGTCATCAGTGGCCACGCTGCTCACTTCAAGTGCGTTTAGTATTCGTGTACAGTAAATATTCTTTATTAATCCATCACGAGTGCTGCGCGTTAGTTGCGTTATCATTTAAATTGTTTTATATAAATTAGATTCTTTAATTTTTTTTAACGTAAAGGACTTAGGTTTCAGCAATAGAACTGCGGGATATTTCACGGTCAGACACGAGTGCGGGGCAGACACTCATTCATTGGATTCACTTCAGCGATTCTCTCGATAAATCGTTGTATTTCCTATTTTGGGGATTTAGTAGTTGTTTCTTGGAAAAGAGTTGCGATTTTTTTTTTATTATTATTATTTGTGTAAGATCACGGTTGTAGTGAGTCCGGGTCGAGGGTGTACTATAGGGTAGTTTAGAAGAGACGTGGCACACCAGGAATCACAGAAAATGTTTAACCCAGATAATGACCAGTCAGTAGGGACCAGTGGGAATGGGAGTGTAGAGGACAGCACCTCTTCCGACACCACTGGGGACCGCTCAGGTAGCTCAACTGGCACCACAGGTGGGGTCAGTGGAACTGAAGCGACGAGTTCACGGGTTCTGCATGGGACTGGGCAGTCGAGGGTATCTTTCCATCCCTGGAGAGATACTATTATTGACATGAGTGGGGAGTCTTGCGAGGAGTCGTCCCATGAGTGGGGAGAGCCGTCTTGGGTTCCCCCACAAATAACATCGACGCCATGCCAGCAGGGCAGACATGGGGCCTCAGTTAGTATGGCAGGACGTCCCACTTCGCTCGGTAGAGAACAGCAACCTGTTCAACGGGAACATGAACAACCACACCAACAGCAGGAACTACCCAACATAACACCAATACCACAGCACCCACAACACCTAGGTACACCTCATCCGTCACTACAACAACCCCAACCCCATCCTCAGTTCCCATACCAACCCTTCCCCCAACCCCAGGCCACTCCATACCCATTCCAACCCCAGGCCACCCCATACCCATACCCATTCCAACCCCAGGCCACCCCATACCCATTCCAACCCCAGGCCACCCCATACCCATACCCATTCCAACACCAGGCCACCCCATACCCATACCCATTCCAGCCCCAGGCCACCCCATACCCACCCCAACCTCAATCCACACCCCAGCCTGAGGTCACCCACACCATACCCCAACCCCAACCTCCATCCACACCCCAACCCCAGGCCACCCACACCATACCTCAACCCCAACCCCAGGCCGCCACAGCCTTAGACAGGCAGATGAGCACGGAGACGCCGGGCACTCAGTTGTCGCCATACGTAGAGGCGTTAAGTAAAGGCGAGGGAGCCAAGCCGAGGAACTGTGGCGCGGGTTCATCAGGCGGGAAGCAGCCCTCAGCTGCAAGTTCGAGCCACCCTGCGCGGGGTACCAACAGAGATCCGCGGAGGTGTTACTCCTGCTGGAAGCGCGGGCATATACAGAGGGATTGCGAAGTCACTCCTACGAAAGCATGAAAGCAGGCTCCTAGTGATGGCAGGCCTACTTTTGAGGTGAAAGTGGAAGGTGTGAGATTGACAGCTTTTGTTGATACAGGAAGCCAGGCAACGGTAATTAAAAAGTCAGCCTTCAGCAATTTTAAGTATGCACGTCTTCAACGTTGCGCAAAGACATTAACAGCAGTCAATGGGGAAAAGATTGAGATCGTAGGTCAAGGTACAGTTAATTTTGAGATTGATGGGGCATTGCAGCCTCACACATGTTCGATCGTAGAGAACCTTGATTTTCCTGGTCACATCTTAATGGGAACTGATTTTCTGTCGCGATTTGATTATTCCTTGTCTGCTCAAAAAGGGGCTAGGAACTGCAGGTTGCAGTTGGGACAGACTTCCTACCCAGTGGAGATGATCGACCATCCCCCAGTTGTAGCTTCAATTAAGAGGAAGCTGAAATATAATGCGCACTATCCAAAATTGATTTTTAAGTCTCTTCCAGACACAGTTAAGAGGTCATGCGCCTTGCATGCATTGACCAAACAGAGTTGCCCACCACATTCTGTTAAATTTATTAAAGTAGCCGTGGGACGTCACATACAACCAGGTACCACCCTTCAGGTGGCTGGGAGATGTGATAGTCTATTAATTCCTCATCACTTAGTTGTAGTGCTCGATAAAGGTGCACTCATTCCAGTTGTCAATCTTTCACATTAGACTTTTCGCTTCAGGGCAGGTGATAGGGTATCTCAGGGAACCATGGTGGAGGACACAGAAATCTTTCACCATGAGTCAGCTGAGACGCCAGCCGTCACTGCACAATGTAGTGCACTGAATATGTTGAACACTAAAACACCATCCAAAGTACAATACGAAACGAGAAATGTTGCACAGAATGTAGAGGAAGTGGAAAAATTAATTTCAGCACTTGATTTGCAACATGTTGCACAGGCGGATAGGAAGGCACTGAGAGGAGTTTTACGAAAATTCCCGAAATTGTTAGCGACAGAGGATGACCAGATTGGTCTCCTTGATAAGATCGAGCACACCATTCCAACTGGTGACCATTTGCCTGTGTACACAAGACAGTGGAGGTTGCCGGAACAGGCAAAGAACATTATCAGGGAGGAGTGCCAGAAGATGTTGAGACAGGGCGTGATAGAGCCTAGTACGTCACCGTGGCTCTCTCCTGTTGTGCTAGTTCGGAAACCGGACGGTAGTTATCGTTTCTGTGTTGACTACCGGAAGGTGAACGAACTAACTAAGGGTGATGTGTATCCGTTGCCCCGAATACAGGAGATAATAGATCAATTTGGTGCTGCTAAGTATTTCTCAACTCTTGACGCAAAATCGGCGTATTGGGCGATTCCGGTGGCAGAACAGGATAGGGAAAAAACAGCATTCTCGGATGGTAGGCACACTTATCAATTCCGTAGGATGCCGTTTGGTTTGAAGACAGCGCCTTCGTCGTTTCAGAGGGCCATCAACTTTATCCTTAGTCCGGTACTGGGTAGGCATTCTTTAGCGTACCTGGATGATGTTGTGATATATTCCAGGACGTTTGAGGAACACCTACAGGACTTGACTGAGACTTTGAAGTTGTTAGATCAGGCAGGTTTCAGGCTGAATGTTCAGAAGTGCACCTTGGCGGCTCAGAAATTCAAATTTCTGGGGTTCCAGGTGTTCCCAGACGGTATCCGACCTGACCCAGATTCGTGCCGCGCCATTGCTGACATGCCTACTCCAAGGACAGCAAAGGACGTGCGTAGGTTTTTGGGGGCGGCCGGATATTTTCGTCGTCATATTGAAGGTTTCGCGGGCATTTCAGCACCCCTGACTGATCTGACAAAGAAAAATGCGAAGTTTGTGTGGAAATCAGAACATGACGAGGCCTATCGCAAACTGAAAGACCAACTAATCACGACACCGGTATTGGCTATTCCTGATTTTGAGAAAGAGTGGGAAGTGCACACTGACGCCAGCGGTATTGCTATTAGCGGGTGCTTAATTCAGCGAGACGCAGATAATTTACCCCATCCAGTAGCCTATTTCAGTAGGAAGGTCAAAGGACCTGAAGTTCGCTATTCAGCTACGGATCGGGAGGCACTGGCAGTAGTAGAATCAGTTAGGTATTTCGAGCCTTACCTATTTCAGCGGCATTTTGTAATCTACACAGACCATCGAGCGTTAACACACATATTTAAAAAGCGAACGAAATGCCCACGAATGTCACGCTGGTCTCACGAACTTTCGGCCCACTCATTCCAGATCTTGTACAAGCCTGGTCCAGCACATGTTGTGCCAGATACGCTAAGTAGAAATATAGCGGCAATGCAGATTAATGAAAATATTGAAACCATTCCATCGGATAAAATGAGAGAATACCAGATGAACGAGCCGAGATGGAAAGAGATTATTGAGTATTTAGAGGGAGGAAAATACCCGAAAAAGAAAAAGAATTTACCTATACATGATTTTGAGATGAAACAGGGCGTCCTGTATTATGTTAATAGCCAGAATGATAGGGCAGTATTTCAGCTAGTTATTCCGGACGCGTTGCGGTCATCAGCGTTAAAGCTTGCACATGCTTCAAAAATTGCAGGGCATCCGGGGATCTTTAAAACCCACTTAAAAGCAAAGTCTCTATTTTATTTTCCAGGATTACTTTCTGAGGTAATCAATTTCGTGAAGTCGTGCCCTCGTTGCCAGAGGAGGAAAGGCACCCTTAAGGTACAAGCCCCACTTCAGGAATTTCCTGAAATTCGTGAACCGTTAGATCGTGTGGGGGCCGATCTGATTGATTTACACCACAGTCATGCGGGTAACAGATACGTGTTGGTGCTAGTTGACCATCTGTCTAGATACACTACACTAGTTGCATTACCTCAGAAGGATTCTCGTACGGTTGCAGATGCGTTCTTGCGTAGGTTCGTTACTGTATTCGGACCTCCTAAAGTTTTAGTCTCTGACCGGGGTCAAGAATTCAATGGGAATATATTTAGAGAAGTTTGTAAGATTTTAGAGACAACTTCGGCTTTTACAACGGCCTACCACCCACAAGCAAACGGAATGACGGAACGGACTAATCGTTCAGTCAATGATATGCTTGCAATCCTTGCTGAACATGATGCAAACACCTGGGATGAACACCTACCCTATGTTCAGTTCGCCTTGAATACTGCCATCCACCAATCAATTAACACCCAACCACTTCATTTGTTTACTGGTAATTCATGCAATTTCCCCTCAGGTCTGCTTAACAGACATAATGTTGCATACGGGGAGGACTATCCTTCAGAGGTCCTTGGAAAAATGAGAAATGCATGGAATATTGCAGCTGAAGCGTCCAAGAAGGCACGGACTCGGTATGCTCATTTTTATGACAAGAAAGTGCGCCCTCTTGAGTTGAAGGAAGGAAGCCTCGTATTGAGAGTGAATGAGGCTGCGCCCGCCAATCAGAGCAGGAAACTAGCTCCGAGGTGGCGAGGACCATATAGAGTAATTAAAAGGGCGGGGCCGGTTAATCTTGTTATAAAAGGAGTGTTCGAGGACCAGGTGGAAAGGACAATTCATGTAAATAAATTGAAACAATATCATGCTAGAGAGGAATTAGAACTGCCTTCAGCGGGTCTAGTTCCTGACTCAGCAGTGCTGACTCATGGCTTCACCGACGAGTCAGAAGATGAGGATGACCCTCTGTCATCGCTCATCAGTAGTCAGGTGCAGTCTCGCCACCCTATGGTGACGAGATCTCGCGCTATACAGTAAAGTAACTTCCTTGGTTAGTATAATTTAGTATTCATTAGATTTTCCTGTAAAGGCAATGAGATGTACTATGTCTATACTTGACTCAGGTAGCAACTTTTACCGTGCTCTGGGGTTCCACCTCCACCAAACCCAGAGTATATCTATGCTTCCGCTGTGTTGTGTCTGTCTGTTCCCAGGTCTGATTGGTACACCGACCCAGTTATTCCAGCCACACGTGAACCCTTGTCTGTAAAGACCGAGGGGGGAGGCACTTTACACAAAGCCCTCCCCCCACTAGACCCAGTAACCCATACATCAGTTACTTTGGGGATGAGTGACTGTCCAAGAGTCACCCGGCCGACGCCTCACGTCACTAACGAGGTTGTCAGGGCCAGCGAGCTGTCCACATTATAGCAGTCACCGGAGGTGCCATACAACGCCGGGGTAGCTGTCTCGAGATCACCACTACCCACCTGCTGCGTCATCAAGACTGCAGCCATTCCAGCAGTGTTGGAGGAGAGGTCAAGAAATGGAAAGCACGTAGCAGTACTCGAGAATTTCGCCGGAAGATTAATGATTACGTCATCTGAAGTAACAAGAAAGCGGAAATAAGGCGGTCACAGGTGGAAGGCACGGTTTCCCTACAGAGTACCGGGACTCGCCAATAGAAGGTCGCAAAATTGTCTCCTTTGGCCTAAAGTCGGCGGTACGAGGGTATACACAGTTGGTGTTTACGGCTTAGTAACCTGGTGACATCAAGAAACGCCTGAGATGACGTGAGCAATGATGGAAGACGAGATTCACCTGTTCTGCAAACAAGCAACCCGCCTCTACGACCTTCTGACACCACTCCTGCTAAGAGACACCGTTGGTACATCCAGTCCTGCTCTGCTGTGGTCATCTGCGACAAGTTTAACATCAAGACTACCGTGTGAACTGTGATTGATACGAAGGCGTGTGGACTGTCGAGAGCAAGATTAATGGCCGAAGTAACAGTATTCTACAGCTGTCACTTGGCACTCCGCTCTACTACACTCTGTCGTCATTCAGGAGTACCGGATGGGAGTACAAGAGGACCAGGTATTGATGTCTACACATGGGGAGAAGCAAGATCGACACCGTCATCGTCAGCGACTACATTCAGCATCCAGCAGCATCGATTTTTTTTTTCGATTACTCAATATGAACAATTGATACAAACAACAAAGTTGGCTCTGAACATCTGTGTAAAGAACATCTGGACACTTTTGTTTAAATGTTGAAAAACAGAGTTAGAATCACAATATTTTTTAAATGTTGAAAAACAGATTTAAAATAATTCTGGTATAATATATGAAAATTTAACTATAAATTGGTCAGTAATCAAAATCGAAGCCCCTGTGTAATTGTCTCAGCCCAGAACAAACGGTTATGGAAAATTATGTTGTGCTATTTTTTTTCAGAAGGTTTGAACACAGGAGAGGCGGACCAATATAAACATTGACACTTCTAGTGAGTGAGAACACTTGGCTGTACAGTCAGCTGAAACCTGTGATATAGTATAGGAATTTTTTTTTATATTTTTAGATACATGTAATAAACGTTAGGTGTGTTCCTTAACATGTCAAGGTTGACATTGATGGGGAGTGGGTAGTACACGGATGTGAACTGATAGTTCCGTAGTACGCTCCCGGATGACTGAAAGTTCAGTCTGATGATATAACTTTAATGTTTGTTTGAGCACGGTGTGGCCGGCTCTAGAGGACACATGGACTTGGCTAGTGAAGAGCCAAGAGAGTTTAATAGCTAGTTTTTGATGGTAGAGTAGGGACATGTTATTTAGCTATGTCAGTAAGGGTAGGATGTATGTTTCCTGATATTGAAGGATTGCTGTCAGTTGACAGCTGAGAAATTTATGAAATATGGACATGTTCATTATGATGTTGGACTATTATTTGTCAAATTTTATTAGTTAGGTTAGCTTTTGTTTGTGGCATGAGTTGAATTGTGGGTTTGGATACTAAACCTCGTGAATTTTAACAAATTAACAAGGTTTACTAAGTGCTTGTGCGGGGGGGTTGTAACAGACTAGGCTGTTGTAAGAATTATCCAGAGTGGTTTATCGACAAAAGAGAATGGGAAGCTGAGCCGCATGGTGACCTGACCCCCAGGGGAATTCGCGGTGGAAATAACCGACGCTTTGTTCATAGCTGCGTATAATGAACCATCCTATAGTATTCAGTAATTTAGAGAAAATTAGCCTTTATTCATTTTGCATTAAAATTGTATTGTATAATAGTACTGGGTACAATATCAAGAGTATTCTAATTATTGAGTTTAAGTCACCATCAGTGACGTCACGAATCAGATCTAACTTTTAAAGCGGAGTGACCGGCGGTCATAGGTCATCAGGGGTTGACAGGTCTACTATTTCTCAAAGTTTTAATAACCATCTTTGTGATCGGGAACAGCTCTGCCGTTAGAGGCTTGTGTAATTTAATTCAGTAAAATAATTCAACCAGTCTGGATCAATTAAGTACAACAGAGGTTAATTGTTGTAACTTAAACCTGGCTAGTAACTTGGTAAAACTTTGACTAGGCGGAAGGATACAATGTTCTGTCTGGGGTAGACCAGACAAGAGAGAGATCAGTGTGGAAACGGGAGCAGCTGGGATAAGAGGTCAAACATCTTACCTCTCCCCAAGACCAGCCAAAACATCTAGCTGGTCGCCCAAGGTATAGTTGCTATTGTTAATTATAGAAATAGTCTTCTCATTTGCCACTCAGGTCAAGTAGGGAGTGTTAAAGTGATAGGGAGTGAACATATTTAGATTTTGTTTTAGTTTTCTTTTAATAAATTAAATTTGTTATTAATTTGCATTTTATTGTTTCCAATTGGTTATGTGTAAACTTGTGCTGGTCACGTGGTCCACACGAGGCAGAGTTGCATTGGGCGCCGATTCTAACATCGGATCGGAATTCATCATCCCCATCTAATTAACTCCACACTCAAGTTTCCGAGGTTATAAACTACTAGTGGGGATCAAGCCCCAAGGTTGATTAATTAGCGTGATCGATCCAGACCTCGATCATTGCTCTGTAGAGCTGGTCTGGTGGTGGCAGCAGAGGTGACTCTAGGGTTTTGTTCAGAGCTTAGGTCACGTCATACTGGGTGTAGAATCCTAAGTCGGTCAATCGTCTTAGGACCACGTGGCGTGGAGTTGGCTTTGGTAAAAGTTTTGGAGTCCCTTGGTAGAGAATAATAAGTAAGAATACGGGTAGAGGGAGTAGAAGGTAGAGAAGTAGAGAGAGAGGAAACCGAACCCGTGTTACATCTGCATCCCTCTCTTGTGCCTCTGCATCCCTCACTTGAGCCTCTGCGTCCCTCTCTTGAGCCTCTGCATCCCCCTCTTGAGCCTCTGCATCCTTCTCTTGAGCCTCTGCCTCCCTCTCTTAAGCCTCTGCATCACTCTCTTAAGCCTCTGCATCACGCTATTAAGCCTCTGAATCACTCTCTTGAGCCTCTGCATCACTATCGTGAGCCCCTGCATCCCTCTCTTGAGCCTCTGCATCACTCTCTTGAGCCTCTGCATCACCCTCTTAAGCCTCTGGATCCCTCTCCTAAGCCTCAACCTCACTCTCTTAAGCCTCGGCATCACTCTCATAAGCCTCTGAATCACTCTCTTGAACCTTTGCATCCCTCTTTTGAGCCTCTGCATCATTCTCTTGAGCCTCTGCATCCCTCTCGTAAGCCTCTGCATCACTCTCTTGAACATCTGCATCCCTCTATTAAGCGTCTGCATCACTCTCTTGAGCCTCTGCATAACTCTCTTGAGCCTCTGCATCACTTTCTTAAGCCTCTGCATCACTCTCTTCGGCCTCTGCATCACTCTCTTAATTTAAGCCGCTGCTTCCCTCTCTTGATCCTCTGCATCACTCACTTAAGCCTCTGCCTTTCTCTCTTGAGCCTCTGCATCCCTCTCTTAATCCTCTGCATCACACTCTTGAGCTTCTACATCACTCTCTTGAGCGTCTACATCCCTCTCTTGAGCCTCTGTATCCTTCTCTTAAGCCTCTGCATCACTCTCTAGAGCCTCTGCATCACTCTCTTCAGCCTCTGCATCACTCTCTTAAGCCTCTGCTTCCCTCTATTGCTCCTCTGCATCACTCTCTTGAGCCTCTGCATCATTCTCTTTATCGTCTGCATCACTCTCTCTTGAGCCTCTGCATCACTCTCTTCAGCCTCTGCATCACTCTCTTCAGCCTCTGCATCACTCTCTTAAGCCTCTGCATCCCTCTCTTGATCCTCTGCATCACTCTCTTGAGCCTCTGCATCATTCTCTTTATCGTCTGCATCACTCTCTCTTGAGCCTCTGCATCACTCTCTTCAGCCTCTGCATCACTCTTTTGACCCTCTGCATCACTCTCTTGAGCCTCTGCATCACTCTCTGGAGCCTCTGCATCACTCTCTTGAGCCTCTGCATCACTCTCTTGAGCCTCTGCATAACTCTTTTTAGCCTCTTCATCACTCTCTTGAGCCTCTGCATCTCTCTCTTGAGCCTCTGCAACACTCTCTTCAGCCTCTGCATCACTCTCTTAAGCCTTTGCATCACTCTCTTCGGTCTCTGCATCACTCTCTTAAGCCTCTGCTTCCCTCTCTTGATTTTCTGCATCACTCTCTTGAGCCTCTGCATCACTCTCCGGATCCTCTGCATCACTCTCTTGAGCCTCTGGATCCCTCTCTTGAGCCCATGCATCCCACTCTTAAGCCTCTGCATCCCTCTCTTGAACCTCTGCATCCCTCTCTTAAGCCTCTGCATCACTCTCTTCAGCCTCTGCATAACTCTCTTGAGTCTCTGCATCACTCTCTTGAGCTTTTGCATCCCTCTCTTGAGCCTCTGCATCCCTCTCTTGAGCCTCTGCATCACTCTCTTGAGCCTCTGCATCACTCTCTTAAGCCTCTGCATCCCTCTCTTGAGCCCATGCATCCCTCTCTTAAGCCTCTGCATCACTCTCTTAAGCCTCTGCATCACTCTCGTAAGCCTCTGAATCACTCTCCTGAGCCTCTGCATCCCTCTCTTGAGCCTCTGCATCACTCTCTTCAGCCTCTGCATCCCTCTCTTGAGCCTCTGCATCATTCTCCGAGGCCTCTGCATCACTCTCTTGAGCCTCTGCATCACTCTCTTGAGCCTCTACATCCTTCTCTTGAGCCTCTGCATCACTCACTTGAGCCTCGTCATCCCTCTCCTAAGCCTCTGCATTACTCTCTTAAATTGAGCCTCTGCATCACTCTCTTAAGCCTCTGCATCCCTCTCTTAAGCCTCTGCATCACTCTCTTGAGCCTCTGCATCAATCTCTTGAGCCTCGGCATCACTCTCTTGAACCTTTGCATCACTCTCTGGAGCCTCTGCATCACTCTCTTGAGCCTCTGCATCACTCTCTTGAGCCTCTGCATCACTCTCTTGAGCCTCTGCATCTCTCTCTTAAGCCTCTGCAACACTCTCTTCAGCCTCTGCATCACTCTCTTAAGCCTCTGCATCCCTATCTTGATCTTCTGCATCACTCTCATCAGCCTCTGCATCACTCTCTTAAGCCTCTGCATCCCTATCTTGATCTTCTGCATCACTCTCATAAGCTTCTGTATCACTCTCTGGAGCCTCTGCAAAACTCTTTTTAGCCTCTGCATCACTCTCTTGAGCCTCTGCATCTCTCTCTTGAGCCTCTGCAACACTCTCCTCAGCCTCTGCATCACTCTCTTAAGCCTCTGCATCACTCTCTTCGGTCTCTGCATCACTCTCTTAAGCTTCTGCTTCCCTCTCTTGAGCCTCTGCATCACTCTCATCAGCCTCTGCATCCTTCTCTTGAGCCTCTGCTTCATTCTCCAAGGCCTCTGCATCACTCTCTTGAGCCTCTGCATCACTCCCTTGAGCCTCTACATCCTTCTCTTGAGCCTCTGCATCACTCATTTGAGCCTCGTCATCCCTCTCCTAAGCCTCTGCATTACTCTCTTGAGCCTCTGCATCACTCTCTTAAGCCTCTGCATCCCTCTCTTAATCCTCTGCATCACTCTCTTGAGCCTCTGCATCAATCTCCTGAGCCTCGGCATCACTCTCTTGAGCCTCTGCATCACTCTCTGGAGCCTCTGCATCACTCTCTTGAGCCTCTGCATCACTCTCTTGAGCCTCTGCATCACTCTCTTGAGCCTCTGCATCTCTCTCTTAAGCCTTTGCAACACTCTCTTCAGCCTCTGCATCACTCTCTTAAGCCTCTGCATCCCTATCTTGATCTTCTGCATCACTCTCATCAGCCTCTGCATCACTCTCTTAAGCCTCTGCATCCCTATCTTAATCTTCTGCATCACTCTCATAAGCCTCTGCATCACTCTCTGGAGCCTCTGCAAATTTTTTTTTTAGCCTCTGCATCACTCTCTTGAGCCTCTGCATCTCTCTCTTGAGCCTCTGCAACACTCTCTTCAGCCTCTGCATCACTCTCATAAGCCTCTGCATCACTCTCTTCGGTCTCTGCATCACTCTCTTAAGCTTCTGCTTCCCTCTCTTGATCCTCTGCATCACTCTCTAAAGCCTGTGCATCATTCCCCTGATCCTCTGCATCACTCTATTGAGCCTGTGCATCCCTCTCTTGAGCCCCTGCATCCCACTCTTAAGCCTCTGCATCCTTCTCTTGAACCTCTGCATCCCTCTCTTTAGCCTCTGCATCACTCTCTTAAGCCTCTGCTTCCCTCTCTTGATCCTCTGCATCACTCTCTTGAGCCTCTTCATCACTCTCGTGAGCCTCTACATCCTTCTCTTGAGCCTCTGCATCACTCTCTTGAGCCTTGTCATCCCTCTCCTAAGCCTCTGCATTACTCTCTTGAGCCTCTGCGTCACTCTCTTAAGCCTCTGCATCCCTCTCTTGAGCCACTGCATCACTCTCTTGAGCCTCCGCATCACTCTCTTGAGCCTCGGCATCACTCTCTTGAGCTTCTGCATCACTCTCTGGAGCCTCTGCATCACTCTCTTGAGCCTCTGCATCACTCTCTTGAGCCTCTGCATCATTCTCTTGAGCCTCTGCATCCCTCTCTTAAGCCTCTGCAACACTCTCTTCAGCCTCTGCATCACTCTTTTAAGCCTCTGCATCCCTATCTTGATCTTCTGCATCACTCTCATAAGCCTCTGCATCACTCTCTGGAGCCTCTGCAAAACTCTATTTAGCCTCTGCATCACTCTCTTGAGCCTCTGCATCTCTCTCTTGAGCCTCTGCAACACTCTCTAGAGCCTCTGCATCACTGTCTTAAGCCTCTGCATCACTCTCGTAAGCCTCTGAATCACTCACTTGAGCGTCTGCAGCCCTCTCGTGAGCCTCTGCATCACTCTCTTTATCCTCTGCATCCCTCTCTTGAGCCTCTGCTTCATTCTCCTAGGCCTCTGCATCACTCTCTTGAGCCTTTGCATCACTCTCTTAAGCCTCTGCATTCCTCTCTTGAGCCTCTGCATCATTCTCTTGAGCCTCTGCATCACTCTCTTCAGCATCTGCATCACTCTCTTGACCCTCTGCATCACTCTCTTGAGCCTCTGCATCATTCTCTTGAGCCTCTGCATCACTCTCTTGAGCCTCTGCATCACTCTCCGGATCCTCTGCATCACTCTCTTGAGCCTCAGGATCCCTCTCTTGAGCCCCTGCATCCCACTCTTAGGCCTCTGCATCCCTCTCTTGAACCTCTGCATCCCTCTCTTAAGCCTCTGCATCACTCTCTTCAGCCTCTGCATCCCTCTCTTGATCCTCTGCATCACTCTCTTGAGCCTCTGCATCACTCTCCGGATCCTCTGCATCACTCTCTTGAGCCTCTGGATCCCTCTCTTGAGCCCCTGCATCCCACTCTTAGGCCTCTGCATCCCTCTCTTGAACCTCTGCATCCCTCTCTTAAGCCTCTGCATCACTCTCTTCAGCCTCTGCATAACTCTCTTGAGTCTCTGCATCACTCTCTTGAGCTTTTGCATCCCTCTCTTGAGCCTCTGCATCCCTCTCTTGAGCCTCTGCATCACTCTCTTGAGCCTCTGCATCACTCTCTTAAGCCTCTGCATCCCTCTCTTGAGCCCATGCATCCCTCTCTTAAGCCTCTGCATCACTCTCTTAAGCCTCTGCATCACTCTCGTAAGCCTCTGAATCACTCTCTTGAGCCTCTGCATCCCTCTCTTGAGCCTCTGCATCACTCTCTTCAGCCTCTGCATCCCTCTCTTGAGCCGCTGCATCATTCTCCGAGGCCTCTGCATCACTCTCTTGAGCCTCTGCATCACTCTCTTGAGCCTCTACATCCTTCTCTTGAGCCTCTGCATCACTCACTTGAGCCTCGTCAACCCTCTCCTAAGCCTCTTCATTACTCTCTTGAGCCTCTGCATCACTCTCTTAAGCCTCTGCATCCCTCTCTTAAGCCTCGGCATCACGCTCTTGAGCCTCTGCATCACTCTCTGGAGCCTCTGCATCACTCTCTTCAGCCTCTGCATCACTCTCTTAAGCCTCTGCATCCCTATCTTGATCGTCTGCATCACTCTCATAAGCCTCTGCATCACTCTCTTAAGCCTCTGCATCCCTATCTTGATCTTCTGCATCACTCTCATAAGCCTCTGCATCACTCTCTGGAGCCTCTGCAAAACTCTTTTTAGCCTCTTCATCACTCTCTTGAGCCTCTGAATCTCTCTCTTGAGCCTCTACATCATTCTCTTGAGCCTCTGCATCACTCACTTGAGCCTCGTCAACCCTCTCCTAAGCCTCTGCATTACTCTCTTGAGCTTCTGCATCACTCTCTTAAGCCTCTGCATCCCTCTCTTAAGCCTCGGCATCACGCTCTTGAGCCTCTGCATCACTCTCTGGAGCCTCTGCATCACTCTCTTCAGCCTCTGCATCACTCTCTTAAGCCTCTGCATCACTCTCTTCAGCCTCTGCATCACTCTCTTAAGCCTTTGCATCACTCTCTTCGGTCTCTGCATCACTTTCTTAAGCCTCTGCTTCCCTCTCTTGATCCTCTGCATCACTCTCTTGAGCCTCTGCATCACTCTCCGGATCCTCTGCATCACTCTCTTGAGCCTCAGGATCCCTCTCTTGAGCCCCTGCATCCCACTCTTAGGCCTCTGCATCCCTCTCTTGAACCTCTGCATCCCTCTCTTAAGCCTCTGCATCACTCTCTTCAGCCTCTGCATCCCTCTCTTGATCCTCTGCATCACTCTCTTGAGCCTCTGCATCACTCTCCGGATCCTCTGCATCACTCTCTTGAGCCTCTGGATCCCTCTCTTGAGCCCCTGCATCCCACTCTTAGGCCTCTGCATCCCTCTCTTGAACCTCTGCATCCCTCTCTTAAGCCTCTGCATCACTCTCTTCAGCCTCTGCATAACTCTCTTGAGTCTCTGCATCACTCTCTTGAGCTTTTGCATCCCTCTCTTGAGCCTCTGCATCCCTCTCTTGAGCCTCTGCATCACTCTCTTGAGCCTCTGCATCACTCTCTTAAGCCTCTGCATCCCTCTCTTGAGCCCATGCATCCCTCTCTTAAGCCTCTGCATCACTCTCTTAAGCCTCTGCATCACTCTCGTAAGCCTCTGAATCACTCTCTTGAGCCTCTGCATCCCTCTCTTGAGCCTCTGCATCACTCTCTTCAGCCTCTGCATCCCTCTCTTGAGCCGCTGCATCATTCTCCGAGGCCTCTGCATCACTCTCTTGAGCCTCTGCATCACTCTCTTGAGCCTCTACATCCTTCTCTTGAGCCTCTGCATCACTCACTTGAGCCTCGTCAACCCTCTCCTAAGCCTCTTCATTACTCTCTTGAGCCTCTGCATCACTCTCTTAAGCCTCTGCATCCCTCTCTTAAGCCTCGGCATCACGCTCTTGAGCCTCTGCATCACTCTCTGGAGCCTCTGCATCACTCTCTTCAGCCTCTGCATCACTCTCTTAAGCCTCTGCATCCCTATCTTGATCGTCTGCATCACTCTCATAAGCCTCTGCATCACTCTCTTAAGCCTCTGCATCCCTATCTTGATCTTCTGCATCACTCTCATAAGCCTCTGCATCACTCTCTGGAGCCTCTGCAAAACTCTTTTTAGCCACTGCATCACTCTCTTGAGCCTCTGCATAACTCTTTTTAGCCTCTTCATCACTCTCTTGAGCCTCTGAATCTCTCTCTTGAGCCTCTACATCATTCTCTTGAGCCTCTGCATCACTCACTTGAGCCTCGTCAACCCTCTCCTAAGCCTCTGCATTACTCTCTTGAGCTTCTGCATCACTCTCTTAAGCCTCTGCATCCCTCTCTTAAGCCTCGGCATCACGCTCTTGAGCCTCTGCATCACTCTCTGGAGCCTCTGCATCACTCTCTTCAGCCTCTGCATCACTCTCTTAAGCCTCTGCATCCCTATCTTGATCTTCTGCATCACTCTTCGGATCCTCTGCATCACTCTCTTGAGCCTCTGGATCCCTCTCTTGAGCCCATGCATCCCACTCTTAAGCCTCTGCATCCCTCTCTTGAACCTCTGCATCCCTCTCTTAAGCCTCTGAAACACTCTCTTCAGCCTCTGCATAACTCTCTTGAGTCTCTGCATCACTCTCTTGAGCTTTTGCATCCCACCCTTGAGCCTCTGCATCACTCTCTTAAGCCTCTGCATCACTCTCATAAGCCTCTGAATCACTCTCCTGAGCCTCTGCATCCCTCTCTTGTGCCTCTGCATCACTCTCATCAGCCTCTGCATCCTTCTCTTGAGCCTCTGCTTCATTCTCCAAGGCCTCTGCATCACTCTCTTGATCCTCTGCATCACTCCCTTGAGCCTCTACATCCTTCTCTTGAGCCTCTGCATCACTCACTTGAGCCTCGTCATCCCTCTCCTAAGCCTCTGCATTACTCTCTTGAGCCTCTGCATCACTCTCTTAAGCCTCCGCATCCCTCTCTTAATCCTCTGCATCACTCTCTTGAGCCTCTGCATCAATCTCCTGAGCCTCGGCATCACTCTCTTGAGCCTCTGCATCACTCTCTGGAGCCTCTGCATCACTCTCTTGAGCCTCTGCATCACTCTCTTGAGCCTCTGCATCACTCTCTTGAGCCTCTGCATCTCTCTCTTAAGCCTTTGCATCACTCTCTTCGGTCTCTGCATCACTCTCTTAAGCCTCTGCTTCCCTCTCTTGATCCTCTGCATCCCTATCTTGATCTTCTGCATCACTCTCCGGATCCTCTGCATCACTCTCTTGAGCCTCTGGATCCCTCTCTTGAGCCCATGCATCCCAATCTTAAGCCTCTGCATCCCTCTCTTGAACCTCTGCATCCCTCTCTTAAGCCTCTGAAACACTCTCTTCAGCCTCTGCATAACTCTCTTGAGTCTCTGCATCACTCTCTTGAGCTTTTTCATCCCACCCTTGAGCCTCTGCATCACTCTCTTAAGCCTCTGCATCACTCTCATAAGCCTCTGAATCACTCTCCTGAGCCTCTGCATCCCTCTCTTGTGCCTCTGCATCACTCTCATCAGCCTCTGCATCCTTCTCTTGAGCCTCTGCTTCATTCTCCAAGGCCTCTGCATCACTCTCTTGATCCTCTGCATCACTCCCTTGAGCCTCTACATCCTTCTCTTGAGCCTCTGCATCACTCACTTGAGCCTCGTCATCCCTCTCCTAAGCCTCTGCATTACTCTCTTGAGCCTCTGCATCACTCTCTTAAGCCTCCGCATCCCTCTCTTAATCCTCTGCATCACTCTCTTGAGCCTCTGCATCAATCTCCTGAGCCTCGGCATCACTCTCTTGAGCCTCTGCATCACTCTCTGGAGCCTCTGCATCACTCTCTTGAGCCTCTGCATCACTCTCTTGAGCCTCTGCATCACTCTCTTGAGCCTCTGCATCTCTCTCTTAAGCCTTTGCATCACTCTCTTCGGTCTCTGCATCACTCTCTTAAGCCTCTGCTTCCCTCTATTGATCCTCTGCATCACTCTCTTGAGCCTCTGCATCACTCTCCGGATCCTCTGCATCACTCTCTTAAGCCTCCGCATCCCTCTCTTAATCCTCTGCATCACTCTCTTGAGCCTCTGCATCAATCTCCTGAGCCTCGGCATCACTCTCTTGAGCCTCTGCATCACTCTCTGGAGCCTCTGCATCACTCTCTTGAGCCTCTGCATTACTCTCTTGAGCCTCTGCATCACTCTCTTAAGCCTCTGCATCCCTCTCTTAAGCCTCGGCATCACGCTCTTGAGCCTCTGCATCACTCTCTGGAGCCTCTGCATCACTCTCTTCAGCCTCTGCATCACTCTCTTAAGCCTCTGCATCCCTATCTTGATCGTCTGCATCACTCTCATAAGCCTCTGCATCACTCTCTTAAGCCTCTGCATCCCTATCTTGATCTTCTGCATCACTCTCATAAGCCTCTGCATCACTCTCTGGAGCCTCTGCAAAACTCTTTTTAGCCTCTGCATCACTCTCTTGAGCCTCTGCATAACTCTTTTTAGCCTCTTCATCACTCTCTTGAGCCTCTGAATCTCTCTCTTGAGCCTCTACATCATTCTCTTGAGCCTCTGCATCACTCACTTGAGCCTCGTCAACCCTCTCCTAAGCCTCTGCATTACTCTCTTGAGCTTCTGCATCACTCTCTTAAGCCTCTGCATCCCTCTCTTAAGCCTCGGCATCACGCTCTTGAGCCTCTGCATCACTCTCTGGAGCCTCTGCATCACTCTCTTCAGCCTCGGCATCACTCTCTTAAGCCTCTGCATCCCTATCTTGATCTTCTGCATCACTCTCCGGATCCTCTGCATCACTCTCTTGAGCCTCTGGATCCCTCTCTTGAGCCCATGCATCCCACTCTTAAGCCTCTGCATCCCTCTCTTGAACCTCTGCATCCCTCTCTTAAGCCTCTGAAACACTCTCTTCAGCCTCTGCATAACTCTCTTGAGTCTCTGCATCACTCTCTTGAGCTTTTGCATCCCACCCTTGAGCCTCTGCATCACTCTCTTAAGCCTCTGCATCACTCTCATAAGCCTCTGAATCACTCTCCTGAGCCTCTGCATCCCTCGCTTGTGCCTCTGCATCACTCTCATCAGCCTCTGCATCCTTCTCTTGAGCCTCTGCTTCATTCTCCAAGGCCTCTGCATCACTCTCTTGATCCTCTGCATCACTCCCTTGAGCCTCTACATCCTTCTCTTGAGCCTCTGCATCACTCACTTGAGCCTCGTCATCCCTCTCCTAAGCCTCTGCATTACTCTCTTGAGCCTCTGCATCACTCTCTTAAGCCTCCGCATCCCTCTCTTAATCCTCTGCATCACTCTCTTGAGCCTCTGCATCAATCTCCTGAGCCTCGGCATCACTCTCTTGAGCCTCTGCATCACTCTCTGGAGCCTCTGCATCACTCTCTTGAGCCTCTGCATCACTCTCTTGAGCCTCTGCATCACTCTCTTGAGCCTCTGCATCTCTCTCTTAAGCCTTTGCAACACTCTCTTCAGCCTCTGCATCACACTCTTAAGCCTCTGCATCCCTATCTTGATCTTCTGCATCACTCTCATCAGCCTCTGCATCACTCTCTTAAGCCTCTGCATCCCTATCTTAATCATCTGCATCACTCTCGTAAGCCTCTGCATCACTCTCTGGAGCCTCTGCAAAATTTTTTTTAGCCTCTGCATCACTCTCTTGAGCCTCTGCATCTCTCTCTTGAGCCTCTGCAACACTCTCTTCAGCCTCTGCATCACTCTCTTAAGCCTCTGCATCACTCTCTTCGGTCTCTGCATCACTCTCATAAGCTTCTGCTTCCCTCTCTTGATCCTCTGCATCACTCTCTTAAGCCTGTGCATCATTCCCCTGATCCTCTGCATCACTCTATTGAGCCTGTGCATCCCTCTCTTGAGCCCCTGCATCCCACTCTTAAGCCTCTGCATCCTTCTCTTGAACCTCTGCATCCCTCTCTTTAGCCTCTGCATCACTCTCTTAAGCCTCTGCTTCCCTCTCTTGATCCTCTGCATCACTCTCTTGAGCCTCTGCATCACTCTCCTGATCCTCTGCATCACTCTCTTGAGCCTCTGCATCACTCTCTTGAGCCTCTGCATCCCACTCTTAAGCCTCTGCATCCCTCTCTTGAGCCCATGCATCCCTCTCTTAAACCTCTGCATCACTCTCTTGAGCCTCTGCATCACTCTCTTGAGCCTCTGCATCCCACTCTTGAGCCTCTGCATCACTCTCTTCAGCCTCTGCATCCCTCTCTTGAGCATCTGCATCATTCTCCTAGGCCTCTGCATCACTCTCTTGAGCCTCTGCATCACTCTCTTGAGCCTCTACATCCTTCTCTTGAGCCTCTGCATCACTCTCTTGAGCCTCGTCATCCCTCTCCTAAGCCTCTGCATTACTCTCTTGAGCCTCTGCGTCACTCTCTTAAGCCTCTGCATCCCTCTCTTGAGCCACTGCATCACTCTCTTGAGCCTCCGCATCACTCTCTTCAGCCTCGGCATCACTCTCTTGAGCTTCTGCATCACTCTCTGGAGCCTCTGCATCACTCTCTTGAGCCTCTGAATCACTCTCTTGAGCCTCTGCATCACTCTCTTGAGCCTCTGCATCCCTCTCTTAAGCCTCTGCAACACTCTCTTCAGCCTCTGCATCACTCTCTTAAGCCTCTGCATCCCTATCTTGATCTTCTGCATCACTCTCATAATTCTCTGCATCACTCTCTGGAGCCTCTGCAAAACTCTATTTAGCCTCTGCATCACTCTCTTGAGCCTCTGCATCTCTCTCTTGAGCCTCTGCAACACTCTCTAGAGCCTCTGCATCACTGTCTTAAGCTTCTGCATCACTCTCATAAGCCTCTGAATCACTCACTTGAGCGTTTGCATCCCTCTCGTGAGCCTCTGCATCACTCTCTTTATCCTCTGCATCCCTCTCTTGAGCCTCTGCTTCATTCTCCTAGGCCTCTGCATCACTCTCTTGAGCCTTTGCATCACTCTCTTAAGCCTCTGCATTCCTCTCTTGAGCCTCTGCATCATTCTCTTGAGCCTCTGCATCACTCTCTTCAGCCTCTGCATCACTCTCTTGACCCTCTGCATCACTCTCTTGAGCCTCTGCATCACTCTCTGGAGCCTCTGCATCACTCTCTTGAGCCTCTGCATCACTCTCTTGAGCCTCTGCATAACTCTTTTAACCTCTTCATCACTCTCTTGAGCCCCTGAATCTCTCTCTTGAGCCTCTGCAACACTCTCTTCAGCCTCTGCATCACTCTCTTAAGCCTTTGCATCACTCTCTTCAGTCTCTGCATCACTTTCTTAAGCCTCTGCTTCCCTCTCTTGATCCTCTGCATCACTCTCTTGAGCCTCTGCATCACTCTCCGGATCCTCTGCATCACTCTCTTGAGCACCTGGATCCCTCTCTTGAGCCCCTGCATCCCACTCTTAGGCCTCTGCATCCCTCTCTTGAACCTCTGCATCCCTCTCTTAAGCCTCTGATTCACTCTCTTCAGCCTCTGCATAACTCTCTTGAGTCTCTGCATCACTCACTTGAGCTTTTGCATCCCTCTCTTGAGCCTCTGCATCCCTCTCTTGAGCCTCTGCATCACTCTCTTGAGCCTCTGCATCACTCTCTTAAGCCTCTGCATCCCTCTCTTGAGCCCATGCATCCCTCTCTTAAGCCTCTGCATCACTCTCTTAAGCCTCTGCATCACTCTCGTAAGCCTCTGAATCACTCTCTTGAGCCTCTGCATCCCTCTCTTGAGCCTCTGCATCACTCTCTTCAGCCCCTGCATCCCTCTCTTGAGCCTCTGCATCATTCTCCGAGGCCTTTGCATCACTCTCTTGAGCCTCTGCATCACTCTCTTGAGCCTCTACATCCTTCTCTTGAGCCTCTGCATCACTCACTTGAGCCTCGTCAACCCTCTCCTAAGCCTCTGCATTACTCTCTTGAGCCTCTGCATCACTCTCTCAAGCCTCTGCATCCCTCTCTTAAGCCTCGGCATCACGCTCTTGAGCCTCTGCATCACTCTCTGGAGCCTCTGCATCACTCTCTTCAGCCTCTGCATCACTCTCTTAAGCCTCTGCATCCCTATCTTGATCTTCTGCATCACTCTCATAAGCCTCTGCATCACTCTCTTAAGCCTCTGCATCCCTATCTTGATCTTCTGCATCACTCTCATAAGCCTCTGCATCACTCTCTGGAGCCTCTGCAAAACTCTTTTTAGCCTCTGCATCACTCTCTTGAGCCTCTGCATCTCTCTCTTGAGCCTCTGCTTCCCTCTCCTGATCCTCTGCATCACTCTCTTAAGCCTCTGCATCACTCTCTGGAGCCTCTGCATCACTCTCTTCAGCCTCTGCATCACTCTCTTATGCCTCTGCATCACTCTCTTCGGTCTCTGTGTAACACGGGTTCGGGTTCCTCTCTTTTCTTCTCTTCCTCTACTCCCTCTACCCGTATTCTTACTTTTTATTCTCTACCAAGGGACTCCAAAACTTTTACCAAAGCCAACTCCACGCCACGTGGTCCTAAGACGATTGACCGACTTAGGATTCTACACCCAGTATGACGTGACCTAAGCTCTGAGCAAAACCCTAGAGTCACCTCTGCTGCCACCACCAGACCTGCTCTACAGAGCAATGATCGAGGTCTGGATCGATCACGCTAATTAATCAACCTTGGGGCTTGATCCCCACTATCTACGATGACCTTGAGTGTGGAATAAATTACACGGTAATGATAATTCCGATTCGATGTTAGAATCGGCGCCCAATCCAACTCTGCCTCGTGTGGACCACGTGACCAGGACAAGTGTACATATGAAACACATGGAAACAATAAAAATGCAAATTCTTAACTTAATTAATTTATTAACAGAAAAACTAAAACAAAATCTAAATATGTTCACTCCCTGTCACTTTAACACTCCCTACTTGACCTGAATGGCAAATGAGACTATTTCTATACATAACCATAGCAACTATACCTCTATGTTTTCCAGCTCTAGGTGTTGGGCTGGTCTTGGGGAGAGGTAAGATGTTTGACCTCTCCCAGCTGCTCGGCAGATCACACTGATTCTTCCTTGTCTGGTCTACCCCAGACAAGAGTATTGTATCCTTCCGCCTAGTCAAAGTTCTACCCAGTTCCTAGCAAGGTTTAAGTTATAACAATTAACCTCTGTTTGTACTGAATTGATCCAGACTGGTTGAATTATTTTACTTTAATTAGATTACACAAACATCTAACGGCAAAGCTGTTCCCGATCACAAAAATGGTTATTAAAACTTTGAGAAATATTAGACATGTCAACCCTGCTGACCTATGACCGCCGGTCACTCCGCCTTAAAAGTTAGATCTGATTCGTGACGTCACTGATGGTGACTTAAACTCAATAATTAGAATACTCTTGATATTGTATCCAGTACTATTATACAATACAATTTTAATGCAAAATGAATAAAGGCTAATTTTCTCTAAATTACTGAATACTATTGGATGGTTCATTATACGCGGCTATGAACAAAGATGCCCGCCATTTGTGACTCAGACCTGCTAATTCCCAGGGGACTGGGCGTTGTTGAGAGGTCAGGTCCCTACTCGAACTTCTGGAACCTTCTGGAATAATTCTTACAACAGCCTAGTTTGTTACAACCCCCCCGCACAAGCACTTAGTAAACCTTGTTAATTTGTTAAAATTCACGAGGTTTAGTATCCAAACCCACAATTCAACTCATGCCACAAACAAAAGCTACCCTAACTAATGAAATTTGACAAATAATAGTCCAACATCATAATAAATATGTTCATATTTCATAAATTTCTCAGCTGTCAACTGACAGCAATCCTCCAATATCAGGAAACATACATCCTACCCTTACTGACATAGCTAAATAACATGTCCCTACTCTACCATCAAAAACTAGCTATTAAACTCTCTTGGCTCTTCACTAGCCAAGTCCATGTGTCCTCTAGAGCCGGCCACACCGTGCTCAAACAAACATTAAAGTTATATCATCAGACTGAACTTTCAGTCATCCGGGAGCGTACTACGGAACTATCAGGTACACATCCGTGTACTACCCACTCCCCATCAATGTCAACCTTGACATGTTAAGGAACACACCTAACGTTTATTACATCTATCTAAAAAATATAAAAAAAATCCTATACTATATCACAGGTTTCAGCTGACTGTACAGCCAAGTGTTCTCACTCACTAGAAGTGGCAATGTTTATATTGGTCCGCCTCTCCTGTGTTCAAACATTCTGCAAAAAATAGCACAACATAATTTTCCATAACCGTTTGTTCTGGGCTGAGACAATTACACAGGGGCTTCGATTTTGATTACTGACCAATTTATAGAGTAAAATTCATATATTATACCAGAATTATTATTTTAAATCTGTTTTTCAACATTTATAAAGTATTGATTCTAAATCTGTTTTTCAACATTTAAACAAGTGTCCAGATGTTCTTTACACAGATGTTCAGAGCCAACTTTGTTGTTTGTATCAATTGTTCATATTGAATAAACGAGAAAAAAAAAATCGATGCTGCTGGATGCTGAATGTAGTCGCTGACGATGACGGTGTCGATCTTGCTTCTTCTCATGTGTAGACATCAATACCTGGTCCTCTTGTACTCCCATCCGGTACTATGAATGACGACAGAGTGTAGTAGAGCTGAGTGCCAAGTGACAGCTGTAGAATACTGTTACTTCGGCCATTAATCTTGCTCTCGACAGTCCACACGCCTTCGTATCAATCACAGTTCACACGGCAGTCTTGATGTTAAACTTGACGTCGCAGATGACCACAGCAGAGCAGGACTGGATGTACCAACGGTGTCTCTTAGCAGGAGTGGTGTCAGAAGGTCGTAGAGGCGGGTTGCTTGTTTGCAGAACAGGTGAATCTCGTCTTCCATCATTGCTCACGTCATCTCAGGCGTTTCTTGATGTCACCAGGTTACTAGGCCGTAAACACCAACTGTGTATACCCTCGTACCGCCGACTTTAGGCCAAAGGAGACAATTTTGCGACCTTCTATTGGCGAGTCCCGGTACTCTGTAGGGAAACCGTGCCTTCCACCTGTGACCGCCTTACTTCCGCTTTCTTGTTACTTCAGATGACGTAATCATTAATCTTCCGGCGAAATTCTTGAGTACTGCTACGTGCTTTCCATTTCTTGACCTCTCCTCCAACAATGCTGGAATGGCTGCAGTCTTGATGACGCAGCAGGTGGGTATTGGTGATCTCGAGACAGCTACCCCCGGCGTTGTATGGCACCTCCGGTGACTGCTATAATGTGGACAGCTCGCTGGCCCTGACAACCTCGTTAGTGACGTGAGGCGTCGGCCGGGTGACTCTTGGACAGTCACTCATCCCCAAAGTAACTGATGTATGGGTTACTGGGTCTGGTGGGGGGAGGGCTTTGTGTAACGTGCCTCCCCCCTCGGTCTTTACAGACAAGGGTTCACGTGTGGCTGGAACAACTGGGTCGGTGTACCAATCAGACCTGGGAACAGACAGACACAACACAGCGGAAGCATAGATATACTCTGGGTTTGGTGGAGGTGGAACCCCAGAGCACGGTAAAAGTTGCTACCTGAGTCAAGTATAGACATAGTACATCTCATTGCCTTTACAGGAAAATCTAATGAATACTAAATTATACTAACCAAGGAAGTTACTTTACTGTATAGCGCGAGATCTCGTCACCATAGGGTGGCGAGACTGCACCTGACTACTGATGAGCGATGACAGAGGGTCATCCTCATCTTCTGACTCGTCGGTGAAGCCATGAGTCAGCACTGCTGAGTCAGGAACTAGACCCGCTGAAGGCAGTTCTAATTCCTCTCTAGCATGATATTGTTTCAATTTATTTACGTGAATTGTCCTTTCCACCTGGTCCTCGAACACTCCTTTTATAACAAGATTAACTGGCCCCGCCCTTTTAATTACTCTATATGGTCCTCGCCACCTCGGAGCTAGTTTCCTGCTCTGATTGGCGGGCGCAGCCTCATTCACTCTCAATACGAGGCTTCCTTCCTTCAACTCAAGAGGGCGCACTTTCTTGTCATAAAAATGAGCATACCGAGTCCGTGCCTTCTTGGACGCTTCAGCTGCAATATTCCATGCATTTCTCATTTTACCAAGGACCTCTGAAGGATAGTCCTCCCCGTATGCAACATTATGTCTGTTAAGCAGACCTGAGGGGAAATTGCATGAATTACCAGTAAACAAATGAAGTGGTTGGGTGTTAATTGATTGGTGGATGGCAGTATTCAAGGCGAACTGAACATAGGGTAGGTGTTCATCCCAGGTGTTTGCATCATGTTCAGCAAGGATTGCAAGCATATCCTTGACTGAACGATTAGTCCGTTCCGTCATTCCGTTTCCTTGTGGGTGGTAGGCCGCTGTAAAAGCCGAAGTTGTCTCTAAAATCTTACAAACTTCTCTAAATATATTCCCATTGAATTCTTGACCCCGGTCAGAGACTAAAACTTTAGGAGGTCCGAATACAGTAACGAACCTACGCAAGAACGCATCTGCAACCGTACGAGAATCCTTCTGAGGTAATGCAACTAGTGTAGTGTATCTAGACAGATGGTCAACTAGCACCAACACGTATCTGTTACCCGCATGACTGTGGTGTAAATCAATCAGATCGGCCCCCACACGATCTAACGGTTCACGAATTTCAGGAAATTCCTGAAGTGGGGCTTGTACCTTAAGGGTACCTTTCCTCCTCTGGCAACGAGGGCACGACTTCACGAAATTGATTACCTCAGAAAGTAATCCTGGAAAATAAAATAGAGACTTTGCTTTTAAGTGCGTTTTAAAGATCCCCGGATGCCCTGCAATTTTTGAAGCATGCGCAAGCTTTAACGCTGATGACCGCAACGCGTCCGGAATAACTAGCTGAAATACTGCCCTATCATTCTGGCTATTAACATAATACAGGACGCCCTGTTTCATCTCAAAATCATGTATAGGTAAATTCTTTTTCTTTTTCGGGTATTTTCCTCCCTCTAAATACTCAATAATCTCTTTCCATCTAGGCTCGCTCATCTGGTATTCTCTCATTTTATCTGATGGAATGGTTTCAATATTTTCATTAATCTGCATTGCCGCTATATTTCTACTTAGCGTATCTGGCACAACATGTGCTGGACCAGGCTTGTACAAGATCTGGAATGAGTGGGCCGAAAGTTCGTGAAACCAGCGTGACATTCGTGGGCATTTCGTTCGCTTTTTAAATATATGTGTTAACGCTCGATGGTCTGTGTAGATTACAAAATGCCGCTGAAATAGGTAAGGCTCGAAATACCTAACTGATTCTACTACTGCCAGTGCCTCCCGATCCGTAGCTGAATAGCGAACTTCAGGTCCTTTGACCTTCCTACTGAAATAGGCTACTGGATGGGGTAAATTATCTGCGTCTCGCTGAATTAAGCACCCGCCAATAGCAATACCGCTGGCGTCAGTGTGCACTTCCCACTCTTTCTCAAAATCAGGAATAGCCAATACCGGTGTCGTGATTAGTTGGTCTTTCAGTTTGCGATAGGCCTCGTCATGTTCAGATTTCCACACAAACTTCGCATTTTTCTTTGTCAGATCAGTCAGGGGTGCTGAAATGCCAGCGAAACCTTCAATGTGACGACGAAAATATCCGGCCGCCCCCAAAAACCTACGCACGTCCTTTGCTGTCCTTGGAGTAGGCATGTCAGCAATGGCGCGGCAAGAATCTGGGTCAGGTCGGATACCGTCCGGGCACACCTGGAACCCCAGAAATTTGAATTTCTGAGCCGCCAGGGTGCACTTCTGAACATTCAGCCTGAAACCTGCCTGATCTAACAACTTCAAAGTCTCAGTCAAGTCCTGTAGGTGTTCCTCAAACGTCCTGGAATATATCACAACATCATCCAGGTACGCTAAAGAATGCCTACCCAGTACCGGACTAAGGATAAAGTTGATGGCCCTCTGAAACGACGAAGGCGCTGTCTTCAAACCAAACGGCATCCTACGGAATTGGTAAGTGTGCCTACCATCCGAGAATGCTGTTTTTTCCCTATCCTGTTCTGCCACCGGGATCGCCCAATACGCCGATTTTGCGTCAAGAGTTGAGAAATACTTAGCAGCACCAAATTGATCTATTATCTCCTGTATTCGGGGCAACGGATACACATCACCCTTAGTTAGTTCGTTCACCTTCCGGTAGTCAACACAGAAACGATAACTACCGTCCGGTTTCCGAACTAGTACAACAGGAGAGAGCCACGGTGACGTACTAGGCTCTATCACGCCCTGTCTCAACATTTTCTGGCACTCCTCCCTGATAATGTTCTTTGCCTGTTCCGGCAACCTCCACTGTCTTGTGTACACAGGCAAATGATCACCAGTTGGAATGGTGTGCTCGATCTTATCAAGGAGACCAATCTGGTCATCCTCTGTCGCAAACAATTTCGGGAATTTTCGTAAAACTCCTCTCAGTGCCTTCCTATCCGCCTGTGCAACATGTTGCAAATCAAGTGCTGAAATTAATTTTTCTATTTCCTCTACATTCTGTGCAACATTTCTCGTTTCGTATTGTACTTTGGATGGTGTTTTAGTTTTCAACATATTCAGTGCACTACATTGTGCAGTGACGGCTGGCGTCTCAGCTGACTCATGGTGAAAGATTTCTGTGTCCTCCACCATGGTTCCCTGAGATACCCTATCACCTGCCCTGAAGCGAAAAGTCTTATGTGAAAGATTGACAACTGGAATGAGTGCACCTTTATCGAGCACTACAACTAAGTGATGAGGAATTAATAAACTATCACATCTCCCAGCCACCTGAAGGGTGGTACCTGGTTGTATGTGACGTCCCACGGCTACTTTAATAAATTTAACAGAATGTGGTGGGCAACTCTGTTTGGTCAATGCATGCAATGCGCATGACATCTTAACTGTGTCTGGAAGAGACTTAAAAATCAATTTTGGATAGTGCGCATTATATTTCAGCTTCCTCTTAATTGAAGCTACAACTGGGGGATGGTCGATCATCTCCACTGGGTAGGAAGTCTGTCCCAACTGCAACCTGCAGTTCCTAGCCCCTTTTTGAGCAGACAAGGAATAATTAAATCGCGACAGAAAATCAGTCCCCATTAAGATGTGACCAGGAAAATCAAGGTTCTCTACGATCGTACATGTGTGAGGCTGCAATGCCCCATCAATCTCAAAATTAACTGTACCTTGACCTACGATCTCAATCTTCTCCCCATTGACTGCTGTCAATGTCTTTGCGCAACGTTGAAGACGTGCATACTTAAAATTGCTGAAGGCTGACTTTTTAATTACCGTTGCCTGGCTTCCTGTATCAACAAAAGCTGTCAATCTCACACCTTCCACTTTCACCTCAAAAGTAGGCCTACCATCACTAGGAGCCTGCTTTCATGCTTTCGTAGGAGTGACTTCGCAATCCCTCTGTATGTGCCCACGCATCCCGCAGGAGTAACACCTATGCGGATCCCTGTTGTTACCCCGCGCAGGGTGGCTCGAACTTGCCGCTGAGGGCTGCCTCCTGCCTGATGAACCCGCGCCACAGTGACTCGGCTTGGCTCCCTCGCCTTTACTTACCGCCTCTACGTATGGCGACAACTGAGTGCCCGATGTCCCTGCGCGCGTCTGCCTGTCTAAGGCTGTGGCGGCCTGTTGGACTAGGTCATTATAATTCACACCCGCTCTCCCCGCAAGGAACAATGGCCCCATATCGGAAGGTAACGTTTTGCAGAACAACTCTTTAGCGAATTGCTCTGCCTGACTCGAATCGAACCCCAGTTCCTTAGTGAGGTCGTCAACCCTTCTCTTTAATATTGACCCGAAATCCTTGACAGTGCTTCGGTCATCCCTCTTAAGTGACTCGAGATAAAAGTAAGCCTCATCCTCTGAAACCTTGTCTTTGAATCTGTCCCTAATCGCTTGGACAAACTGAGGCCAAGATGTCAGGTGCTGAAACTCTGTAAATCCCGCCAGTGGACCGGCTACGTGCACGCAAGCCCCCATAGCGAGAGCAATTTTCGATCTATCCCCCGGGACAGCTTCTAGCATCGAACCAATTTCACAAAGCCAGTCTTCCACCTGGCGGTTGCGTTCCACCTTAATAAGCGACAACTCCCTACCTCTGAGTGTCGGCAGAGTCAACTTGGGAATCAGACTCACAAGTCCCTCTGTATGTGACGCGGAGCTACTGGCAGTGGGTGGGTCCTGGGGTTGGGAACTGGGTTGAGGTTGGGGTTTGGGCTGAGGTATGGTGTGGGTGGCCTCGGGTTGGGGTGTGGATTGAGGTTGGGGTTGAGGCTGAGGTATGGTGTGGGTGGCCTCGGGTTGGGGTGTGGATTGAGGTTGGAATGGGTATGGGTATGGGTATGGGGTGGCCTGGGGTTGGAATGGGTATGGGGTGGCCTGGGGTTGGAATGGGTATGGGTATGGGTATGGGGTGGCCTGGGGTTGGAATGGGTATGGAGTGGCCTGGGGTTGGGGGAAGGGTTGGTATGGGAATTGAGGATGGGGTTGGTATGGGAATTGAGGATGGGGTAGGTATGGGAGGTGGGGTTGGGGTTGTTGTGGTGACGGATGAGGTGTACCTAGGTGTTGTGGGTGCTGTGGTATTGGTGTTATGTTGGGTAGTTCCTGCTGTTGGTGTGGTTGTTCATGTTCCCGTTGAACGGGTTGCTGTTCTCTACCGAGCGAAGTGGGACGTCCTGCCATACTAACTGAGGCCCCCTGTCTACCCTGCTGGCATGGCGTCGATGTTATTTGTGGGGGAACCCAAGACGGCTCTCCCCACTCATGGGACGACTCCTCGCAAGACTCCCCACTCATGTCAATAATAGT
Organism: Procambarus clarkii; assembly: GCF_040958095.1. NCBI lineage: Eukaryota > Metazoa > Arthropoda > Malacostraca > Decapoda > Cambaridae > Procambarus > Procambarus clarkii. The sequence continues at coordinate 20,494,374 of NC_091177.1, forward strand.
ATCTCTCCAGGGATGGAAAGATACCCTCGACTGCCCAGTCCCATGCAGAACCCGTGAACTCGTCGCTTCAGTCCCACTGGCCCCACCTGTGGTGCCAGTTGAGCTACCTGAGCGGTCCCCAGTGGTGTCGGAAGAGGTTCTATCCTCTACACTCCCATTCCCACTGGTCCCTACTGACTGGTCATTATCTGGGTTAAACATTTTCTGTGATTCCTGGTGTGCCACGTCTCTTCTAAACTACCCTTTAGTACACCCTCGACCCGGACTCACTACAACCGTGATCTTACACAAAAAAAAAAAAAATCACAACTCTATTCTAAGAGAAAACTACTAAATTCCCAAAATAGGAAATACAACGATTTATCGAGAGAATCGCTGAAGTGAATCCAATGAATGAGTGTCTGCCCCGCACTCGTGTCTGACCGTGAAATATCCCGCAGTTCTATTACTGAAACCTAAGTCCTTTACGTTAAAAAAAATTAAGGAATCTAATTTATATAAAACAATTTAAATGATAACGCAACTAACGCACAGCACTCGTGATGGATTAATAAAGAATATTTACTGTATTTGAATACTAAACGCGCTTGAAGTGAGCAGCGTGGCCACTGATGACTGATGGAGCGGGACCAGCTGCGCTGAAAAAACTAAGTCCCGCGCTTTTTCGCTTAAACGCTGAAAAATCAAAATTGTTGTTCTGAAGGAAAATAACTAGTTTTACGTTAATAAACCGCTCTAGCGATTAATATAGACACCCAGGACCTATAAATGCTTACTAAAAATTGAATTTTTATAAAAAAACTACGTTTTTACTCAATTGCTGGACTCTGCCAATTTTCCTGACTCCGAGGGAAAAAAAAAATTCTATCACCCCAAATATCACAAAACTCCTTTAATTCACAAAAAATTGTGTTTCTCGTTCCCAGATATAAATACGTTATTATTTACTACTGACGTTGTATACAGAACAATACTGACACTTCGGGCGGTTTCAACACTCACTAATTCGATTTTCAGTCAAAATCCGAGATTTTCACCTCAAATGGACTCTGACAAAATTACGACACGATTTTCTCGAAAAATAACTAAATTCGGCAAAAATGTAATTATCACTGTTTAATGCTTTACGAACAGAATTACGTCCCTTGCGCGCACTAGAGAGTAATACTGACCCCAGAATATCCACGAAACATGAAAATTAGAATTTTCGCCAAAAAGTCAGATTCTAGCCCAAGCTGAACATAAGAACATAAGAACATAAGAACAAAGGTAACTGCAGAAGGCCTATTGGCCCATACGAGGCAGCTCCTATTCTATAACCACCCAATCCCACTCATATACTTGTCCAACCCGTGCTTAAAACAATCGAGGGACCCCACCTCCACAATGTTACGCGGCAATTGGTTCCACAAATCAACAACCCTGTTACTGAACCAGTATTTACCCAAGTCTTTCCTAAATCTAAACTTATCCAATTTATATCCATTGTTTCGTGTTCTGTCCTGTGTTGATACTTTTAATACCCTATTAATATCCCCCCGGTTATGTCCATTCATCCACTTGTAAACCTCTATCATGTCACCCCTAACTCTTCGCCTTTCCAGTGAATGCAACTTAAGCTTTGTTAATCTTTCTTCATACGAAAGATTTCTAATTTGGGGAATTAACTTAGTCATCCTACGCTGGACACGTTCAAGTGAATTTATATCCATTCTATAATATGGCGACCAAAACTGAACTGCATAATCTAAATGGGGCCTAACTAGAGCAAGATATAGCTTGAGAACCACACCAGGTGTCTTGTTACTAACGCTGCGATTAATAAATCCAAGTGTCCGATTTGCCTTATTACGAACATTTATGCATTGATCCTTTTGTTTTAAATTCTTACTAATCATAACTCCCAGATCCCTTTCGCAATCCGACTTCGCAATCACAACACCATCTAGCTCGTATCTTGTAACTCTATCATCATTACCTAACCTCAGAACTTTACATTTATCAGCATTAAACTGCATCTGCTAATCCTTTGACCATTTAAGCTGGACTTAGAAAATTTTCCACCTACGTGTCTACTGAAAACAGAATTCTAAGTCTATAAACAATTCTACCGTCTTACTGGTAAAAACTAGAAAATATCATCCGCATCGACTGGAGAATCGTAATGACGCCCAGAACATACACGTGACCCACGAATACAAATTAATTACAGTTAACGAGTTTCCGACATTGACTTAGCCGAAAACTTATCCCAAAATACTTAGAAATATACCACGGACTCTATTAAGCATTTACACGCAACTTATTATCCCTTAAACTCCTTCACTTATCTATCGTGACCGACATATAGCCCTAAGTCCAGAGGATTAACTACACTCTAGCAACAACGCCTCTGACTTAGACTAATACAACAGGGAATAGCAAAACTTAACGTACGCACTTAGCCTAATATGCAAGAAAACGCTAAACACTTGGGAAAAATTTTAACCGGGGATTGAATTTAGGGGAAAAATTAATCTAGAACAACGCAAATAAACGGAAATTACTTTACAAATTTAAGTATACTTAATTAAAAAATGCACTCGACTTAATCTTATAATTGTTCCTACCGGCTCGCCGTACCACACCTAGCCTAGGGGCCACACCCTCTAGGTTCCAACAGAGCGACACGCAGCTTTCAGCAACAATTATGACTAGGGACGACTCAACCTCCACTAAGTGTGCGATCACTTAGTTGTTGAATCGCTGCTAGGTAGGTTACTAGTCCGTCCCTCGGAGGCCGCAACGCCCTTCACGGATTACGTTTTTCCTAGCGTTTTGGGTCGTCTAATAACGCCCTCGGACTATCTACTGGCGTCCCACAGATATATCCGCCCCCGACAGCCCTCAAGGAACTGCTGTTGAGAGTATGGCGGCTCCCAACACCTCTGAATTAATTGCAATGGGTCGAGTATGGTACCCAGTCCAATCAACTCGGAGCGGTCTCCTTTTCAATAAATCTATTTTAACAGCCTAATCTTACTAACTAAACCTTAATTATATCAGCCCGCATGACCCAAGATTCGCCAATCCCCACTCAAACGCACTTGTGGGGCGCACTGCAAATCCTGGCCCGCGGCTGTCTCCTTAGCATCCGCGCACGTGTTCGAACGGCTAGACGCGTGAGCCTTTCAACAATTTCAAACAAAATTGTTGAAACCACCGCTGTGCACCATTGTAACACGGGTTCGGGTTCCTCTCTTTTCTTCTCTTCCTCTACTCCCTCTACCCGTATTCTTACTTTTTATTCTCTACCAAGGGACTCCAAAACTTTTACCAAAGCCAACTCCACGCCACGTGGTCCTAAGACGATTGACCGACTTAGGATTCTACACCCAGTATGACGTGACCTAAGCTCTGAGCAAAACCCTAGAGTCACCTCTGCTGCCACCACCAGACCAGCTCTACAGAGCAATGATCGAGGTCTGGATCGATCACGCTAATTAATCAACCTTGGGGCTTGATCCCCACTATCTACGATGACCTTGAGTGTGGAATAAATTACACGGTAATGATAATTCCGATTCGATGTTAGAATCGGCGCCCAATCCAACTCTGCCTCGTGTGGACCACGTGACCAGGACAAGTGTACATATGAAACACATGGAAACAATAAAAATGCAAATTCTTAACTTAATTAATTTATTAACAGAAAAACTAAAACAAAATCTAAATATGTTCACTCCCTGTCACTTTAACACTCCCTACTTGACCTGAATGGCAAATGAGACTATTTCTATACATAACCATAGCAACTATACCTCTATGTTTTCCAGCTCTAGGTGTTGGGCTGGTCTTGGGGAGAGGTAAGATGTTTGACCTCTCCCAGCTGCTCGGCAGATCACACTGATTCTTCCTTGTCTGGTCTACCCCAGACAAGAGTATTGTATCCTTCCGCCTAGTCAAAGTTCTACCCAGTTCCTAGCAAGGTTTAAGTTATAACAATTAACCTCTGTTTGTACTGAATTGATCCAGACTGGTTGAATTATTTTACTTTAATTAGATTACACAAACATCTAACGGCAAAGCTGTTCCCGATCACAAAAATGGTTATTAAAACTTTGAGAAATATTAGACATGTCAACCCTGCTGACCTATGACCGCCGGTCACTCCGCCTTAAAAGTTAGATCTGATTCGTGACGTCACTGATGGTGACTTAAACTCAATAATTAGAATACTCTTGATATTGTATCCAGTACTATTATACAATACAATTTTAATGCAAAATGAATAAAGGCTAATTTTCTCTAAATTACTGAATACTATAGGATGGTTCATTATACGCGGCTATGAACAAAGATGCCCGCCATTTGTGACTCAGACCTGCTAATTCCCAGGGGACTGGGCGTTGTTGAGAGGTCAGGTCCCTACTCGAACTTCTGGAACCTTCTGGAATAATTCTTACAACAGCCTAGTTTGTTACATCTGCATCACTCTCTTAAGCCTCTGCTTCCCTCTCCTGATCCTCTGCATCACTCTCTTAAGCCTCTGCATCATTACCCTGATCCTCTGCAACACTCTCTTGAGCCTGTGCATCCCTCTCTTGAGCCCCTGCATCCCACTCTTAAGCCTCTGCATCCCTCTCTTGAACCTCTGCATCCCTCTCTTAAGCCTCTGCATCACCCCCTTAAGCCTCTGCTTCCCTCTCTTGATCCTCTGCATCACTCTCTTGAGCCTCTGCATCACTCTCCTGACGTCTCTGCATCACTCTCTTGAGCCTCTGCATCCCTCTCTTGAGCCCCCTTCATCCCACTCTTAAGCCTCTGCATCCCTCTCTTAAACCTCTGCATCCCTCTCTTAAGCCTCTGCATCACTCTCTTCAGCCTCTGAATAACTCTCTTGAGTCTCTGCATCACTCTCTTGAGCTTCTGCACCGCTCTCTTGAGCCTCTGCATCCCTCTCTTGAGCCTCTGCATCACTCCCTTGAGCCTCTGCATCACTCTCTTAAGCCTCTGCATCCCTCTCTTGAGCCCATGCATCCCTCTCTTAAGCCTCTGCATCACTCTCTTAAGCCTCTGCATCACTCTCGTAAGCCTCTGAATCACTCTCTTGAGCCTCTGCATCCCACTCTTGAGCCTATGCATCACTCTCTTCAGCCTCTGCATCCCTCTCTTGAGCATCTGCATCATTCTCCTAGGCCTCTGCATTACTCTCTTGAGCCTCTGCATCACTCTCTTAAGCCTCTGCATCCCTCTCTTGAGCCACTGCATCACTCTCTTGAGCCTCTGCATCACTCTTGCGCCTCGGCATCACTCTCTTGAGCTTCTGCATCGCTCTCCTGAGCCTCTGCATCACTTTCTTGAGCCTCTGCATCACTCTCTCGAGCCTCTGCATCACTCTCTTGAGCTGCTGCATCCCTCTCTTAAGCCTCTGCAACACTCTTGAGCCTCTGCATCACTCACTTAAGCCTCTGCATCCCTCTCCTGATCCTCTGCATCACTCTCATAAGCCTCTGCATTACTCTCTTGAGAATCTGCATAACTCATTTTAGCCTCTGCATCACTCTCTTGAGCCTCTGCATCTCTCTCTTTTGAGCCTCTGCAACACTCTTCAGCCTCTGCATCACTCACCTAAGCCTCTGCATCCCTCTCATGAGCCCCTGCATCCCACTCTTAAGCCTCTGCATCCCTCTCTTGAACCTCTGCATCCCTCTCTTAAGCCTCTGCATCACTATCTCAAGCCTCTACATCACTCTCTTGAGCTTCTGCATCCCTCTTTTTAGCCTCTACATCCCTCACTTGAGCCTCTGCATCACTCTCGTAAGCCTCTGCATCACTCGCTTCACCCAATGCATAATTCTCTTGAGTCTCTGCATCACTCTCTTGAGCTTCTGCATCCCTCTCTTGAGCCTCTGCATCCGTCTCTTGAGCCTCTGCATCACTCTCTTCAGCCTCTGCATCACTCTCTCGAGCCTCTGCATCACTCTCTTGAGCCTCTGCATCCCTCTCTTAAGCCTCTGCAACACTCTTCAGCCTCTGCATCACTTACTTAAGCCTCTGCATCCCTCTCTTGAACCTCTGCATCCCTCTCTTGAACCTCTGCATCCCTCTTTTAAGACTCTGCATCAATCTCTCAAGCCTCTACATCACTCTCTTGAGCTTCTGCATCACTCTCTTTAGCCTCTACATCCCTCACTTGAGCCTCTGCCTCACTCTCGTAAGCCTCTGCATCACTCGCTTCACCCAATGCATAATTCTCTTGAGTCTCTGCATAACTCTCTTGAGCTTCTGCATCCCTCTCTTGAGCCTCTGCATCCCTCTCTTGAGCCTCTGCATCACTCTCTTCAGCCTCTGCATCCCTCTCTTGAGACTCTGCATCATTCTCCTAGGCCTCTGCCTCACTCTCTCGAGCCTCTGCATCACTCTCTTGAGCCTCTGCATCCCTCTTTTAAGCCTCTGCAACACTCTTCAGCCTCTGCATCACTCACTTAAGCCTCTGCATCCCTCTCTTGATCCTCTGCATAACTCTCGTAAGCCTCTGCATTACTCTCTTGAGAATCTGCATAACTCTTTCTAGCCTCTGCATCACTCTCTTGAGCCTCTGCATCTCTCTCGCTTTTGAGCCTCTGCAACACTCTCTTCAGCTTCTGCATCACACTCTTAAGCCTCTGCATCCCTCTCTTGAACTCATGCATCCCTCTCATGAGCCTCTACATCCCTCTCTTGAGCCTCTGCATCACTCTCAAGAGAAACTGCATCCCTCTCTTGAGCCTCTGCATCCTTCTCTTGAGCCCCTGCATCCCACTCTTAAACCTGTGCATCCCTCTCTTGAACCTCTGCATCCCTCTCTTAAGCCTCTGCATCACTCTCTTCAGCCTCTGCATCACTCTCTTCAGCTTCTGCATCCCCTCTCTTAAGCCTCTGCATCACTCTCTTAAGCCTCTACACCACTCTCTTGAGCTTCTGCATCACTCTCTTGAGCCTTTACATCCCTCACTTGAGCCTCTGCATCACTCTCGTAAGCCTCTGCATCACTCTCTTCAGCCTCTGCATAACTCTCTTGAGTTTCTGCATCACTCTCTTGAGCTTCTGCATCCCTCTCTTGAGCCTCTGCATCATTCTCCTAGGCCTCTGCATAACTCTCTTCAGCGTCTGCATCACTCTCTTCAGCCTCTGCATCCCTCTCTTGAGCCTCTGCATCATTCTCCTAGGCCTCTGCATCACTCTCTTGAGCCTCTGCATCACTCTCTTGAGCCTCTACATCCCTCTCCTAAGCCTCTGCATCACTGTCTTAAGCTTCTGCATCACTCTCATTAGCCTCTGAATCACTCTCTTGAGCGTCTGCATCCCTCTCTTGAGCCTCTGCATCATTCTTTTCATCCTCTGCATCCCTCTCTTGAGCCTCTGCATCATTCTCCTAGGCCTCTGCATCACTTTCTTGAGACTTTGCATCACTCTCTTAAGCCTCTGCATTCCTCTCTTGAGCCTCTGCATCATTCTCTTGAGCCTCTGCATCACTCTCTTGAGCCTCTGTGTCACTCTCTTGAGCCTCTGCATCACTCTCTTGAGCCTCTGTGTCACTCTCTGGAGCCTCTGCATCACTCTCTTGAGCCTCTGCATCACTCTCTTCAGCCTCTGCATCACTTTCCTGAGCCTCTGCATCCCTCTCTTAAGCTTCTGCGACACTCTCTTCAGCCTCTGCATCACTCTCTTTAGCCTCTGCATCCCTATCTTGATCCTGTGCATCTCTCTCATAAGCCTCTGCATCACTCTCTTGAGCCTCTGCATAACTCTTTTTAGCCTCTTCATCACTCTCTTGAGCCTCTGCATCTCTCTCTTGAGCCTCTGCAACACTCTCTTCAGCCTCTGCATCACTCTCTTAAGCCTCTGCATCACTCTCTTCTGTCTCTGCATCACTCTCTTAAGCCTCTGATTCCCTCTCTTGATCCTCTGCATCACTCTCTTGAGCCTCTGCATCACTCTCCAGATCCTCTGCACCACTCTCTTGAGCCTCTGCATCACTCTCTTCAGCCTCTGCATCACTCTCTTGAGCCTCTACATCCTTCTCTTAATGAGCCTCTGCATCACTCTCTTGAGCCTCGTAATCCCTCTCCTAAGCCTCTGCATCACTCTCTTCAGCCTCTGCATCACTCTCTTAAGCCTCTGCATCCCTCTCCTGAGCCTCTGCATCACTCTCTTGAGCCTCTGCATCACTCTCTTGAGCCTATGCATCACTCTCTGGAGCGTCTGCATCACTCTCTTGAGCCTCTGCATCCCTCTCCTAAGCCTCTGCATCACTCTCTTGAGCCTCTGCATCACTCTCGTCAGCTTCTGCGTCCCCTCTCTTAAACCTCTGCATCACTCTATTGAGCCTCTACATCCCTCACTTGAGCTTCTGCATCACTCGCGTAAGCCCCTGCATCACTCTCTTCAGCCTCTGCATAACTCTCTTGAGTCTCTGCATCACTCTCTTGAGCTTCTGCATCCCTCTCTTGAGCCTCTGCATCCCTCTCTTCATCATCTGCATCACTCTCTTCAGCCTCTGCATCCCTCTCTTGAGCCTCCGCATCATTCTCCTAGGCCTTTGTATCACTCTCTTGAGCCTCTGCATCACTCTCTTGAGCCTCTACATCCCTCTCCTAAGCCTCTGCATCACTGTCGTAGGCTTCTGCATCACTCTCGTAAGCCTCTGAATCACTCTCTTGAGCGTCTGCATCCCTCTCTTGAGCCTCTGTATCACTCTCTTCAGCCTCTGCATCACTCTCTTCAGCTTCTGCATCCCCTCTCTTAAGCCTCTGCATTATTCTCTTGAGCCTCTGCATCATTCTCCTAGGCCTCTGCATCACTTTCTTGAGCCTTTGCATCACTCTCTTAAGCCTCTGCATAACTCTCCTGAGCGTCTGCAACACTCTCTTGAGCCTCTGCATCCCTCTCTTAAGCCTCTGCATCACTCTCTCGAGCCCTTGCATCCCTCTCTTAAGCCTCTGCATCCCTCTCTTGAACCTCTGCATCCCTCTCTTAAGCCTCTGCATCACTCTCTTCAGCCTCTGCATCACTCTCTTCAGCTTCTGCATCCCCTCTCTTAAGCCTCTGCATCACTCTCTTAAGCCTCTACATCACTCTCTTGAGCTTCTGCATCACTCTCTTGAGCCTCTACATCCCTCACTTGAGCCTCTGCATCACTCACGTAAGCCTCTGCATCACTCTCTTCAGCCTCTGCATAACTCTCTTGAGTCTCTGCATCACACTCTTGAGCTTCTGCATCCCTCTCCTGAGCCTCTGCATCACTCTTTTGAGCCTCTGCATCACTCTCTTGAGCCTATGCATCACTCTCTGGAGCGTCTGCATCACTCTCTTGAGCCTCTGCATCCCTCTCCTAAGCCTCTGCATCACTCTCTTGAGCCTCTGCATCACTCTCGTCAGCTTCTGCGTCCCCTCTCTTAAACCTCTGCATCACTCTCTTGAGCCTCTACATCCCTCACTTGAGCTTCTGCATCACTCGCGTAAGCCTCTGCATCACTCTCTTCAGCCTCTGCATAACTCTCTTGAGGTTCTGCATCACTCTCTTGAGCTTCTGCATCCCTCTCTTGAGCCTCTGCATCCCTCTCTTCATCGTCTGAATCACTCTCTTCAGCCTCTGCATCCCTCTCTTGAGCCTCTGCATCATTCTCCTAGGCCTCTGCATCACTCTCTTGAGCCTCTGCATCACTCTCTTGGGCCTCTACATCCCTCTCCTAAGCCTCTGCATCTCTGTCGTAGGATTCTGCATCACTCTCGTAAGCCTCTGAATCACTCTCTTGAGCCTCTGCATCCCTCTCTTGAGCCTCTGCATCACTCTCTTCATCCTCTGCATCCTTCTCTTGAGCCTCTGCATCATTCTCCTTGGCCTCTGCATCACTTTCTTGAGCCTTTGCATCACTCTCTTAAGCCTCTGCATAACTCTCCTGAGCGTCTGCATCACTCTCTTGAGCCTCTTCATCGTCTGAATCACTCTCTTCAGCCTCTGCATCCCTCTCTTGAGCCTCTGCATCATTCTCCTAGGCCTCTGCAGCACTGTCTTGAGCCTCTGCAGCCTCTGCATGAGATCTTAATATTCTATTCTAAATTTAATATTCTAAATTATTCTAAATTTTTTATTCTATTTTACCATATATGAAGATTTTAACTTCAAATCATAGAGCGAGGTTTCGTATTATTAAGATCCAAGAAAAGACATATGACAATGTTGTTTCCAATACAAATGATAAAAACCAATGTGTTTTCATTAGAATTAACTAAAATGTTCCTGATTTTCCGTTTATATATTTCCGTTTATATTCCGTTTATACTCTCTTGAGCCTCGTGATCCCTCTCTTAAGCCTCTGCATCACTCTCTTGAGCCTCTGTATCACTCTCTTAAGCCTCTGCATCCCACTCTTGAGCCTCTGCATCACTCTCTTGAGCCTCTGCATCACTCTCTTGAGCCTCTGCATCGCTCTCTTAAGCCTCTGCATCCCTCTCTTGAGCCCATGCATCCCTCTCGTAAGCCTCTGCATCACTCTCTTAAGCCTCTGCAACCCTCTCTTAAGCTTCTGCATCATGCTCTTGAGCCTCTGCATCACTCTCTTGAGCTTCTGCATCACTCTCTTGAGCCTCTGCATCACTCTCTCGAGCCTCTGCATCACTCTCTTGAGCCTCTGCATCCCTCTCCTTAGCCTCTGCAACACTCCTCAGCCTCTGCATCACTCACCTAAGCCTGTGCATCCCTCTCCTGATCCTCTGCATCACTCTCGTAAGCCTCTGCATTACTCTCCTGAGAATCTGCATAACTCTTTTTAGCCTCTGCATCACTGTCTTGAGCCTCTGCATCACTCTCTCCTGAGCCTCTGCAACACTCTCTTCAGCCTCTGCATCACTCTCATAAGCCTCTGCATCCCTCTCTTGAACCTCTGCATCCCTCTTTTAAGACTCTGCATCAATCTCTCAAGCCTCTACATCACTCTCTTGAGCTTCTGCATCACTCTCTTTAGCCTCTACATCCCTCACTTGAGCCTCTGCCTCACTCTCGTAAGCCTCTGCATCACTCGCTTCACCCAATGCATAATTCTCTTGAGTCTCTTCATAACTCTCTTGAGCTTCTGCATCCCTCTCTTGAGCCTCTGCATCCCTCTCTTGAGCCTCTGCATCACTCTCTTCAGCCTCTGCATCCCTCTCTTGAGACTCTGCATCATTCTCCTAGGCCTCTGCCTCACTCTCTCGAGCCTCTGCATCACTCTCTTGAGCCTCTGCATCCCTCTTTTAAGCCTCTGCAACACTCTTCAGCCTCTGCATCACTCACTTAAGCCTCTGCATCCCTCTCTTGATCCTCTGCATAACTCTCGTAAGCCTCTGCATTACTCTCTTGAGAATCTGCATAACTATTTCTAGCCTCTGCATCACTCTCTTGAGCCTCTGCATCTCTCTCGCTTTTGAGCCTCTGCAACACTCTCTTCAGCTTCTGCATCACACTCTTAAGCCTCTGCATCCCTCTCTTGAACTCATGCATCCCTCTCATGAGCCTCTACATCCCTCTCTTGAGCCTCTGCATCACTCTCAAGAGAAACTGCATCCCTCTCTTGAGCCTCTGCATCCTTCTCTTGAGCCCCTGCATCCCACTCTTAAACCTGTGCATCCCTCTCTTGAACCTCTGCATCCCTCTCTTAAGCCTCTGCATCACTCTCTTCAGCCTCTGCATCACTCTCTTCAGCTTCTGCATCCCCTCTCTTAAGCCTCTGCATCACTCTCTTAAGCCTCTACACCACTCTCTTGAGCTTCTGCATCACTCTCTTGAACCTTTACATCCCTCACTTGAGCCTCTGCATCACTCTCGTAAGCCTCTGCATCACTCTCTTCAGCCTCTGCATAACTCTCTTGAGTTTCTGCATCACTCTCTTGAGCTTCTGCATCCCTCTCTTGAGCCTCTGCATCATTCTCCTAGGCCTCTGCATAACTCTCTTCAGCGTCTGCATCACTCTCTTCAGCCTCTGCATCCCTCTCTTGAGCCTCTGCATCATTCTCCTAGGCCTCTGCATCACTCTCTTGAGCCTCTGCATCACTCTCTTGAGCCTCTACATCCCTCTCCTAAGCCTCTGCATCACTGTCTTAAGCTTCTGCATCACTCTCATTAGCCTCTGAATCACTCTCTTGAGCGTCTGCATCCCTCTCTTGAGCCTCTGCATCATTCTTTTCATCCTCTGCATCCCTCTCTTGAGCCTCTGCATCATTCTCCTAGGCCTCTGCATCACTTTCTTGAGACTTTGCATCACTCTCTTAAGCCTCTGCATTCCTCTCTTGAGCCTCTGCATCATTCTCTTGAGCCTCTGCATCACTCTCTTGAGCCTCTGTGTCACTCTCTTGAGCCTCTGCATCACTCTCTTGAGCCTCTGTGTCACTCTCTGGAGCCTCTGCATCACTCTCTTGAGCCTCTGCATCACTCTCTTCAGCCTCTGCATCACTTTCCTGAGCCTCTGCATCCCTCTCTTAAGCTTCTGCGACACTCTCTTCAGCCTCTGCATCACTCTCTTTAGCCTCTGCATCCCTATCTTGATCCTGTGCATCTCTCTCATAAGCCTCTGCATCACTCTCTTGAGCCTCTGCATAACTCTTTTTAGCCTCTTCATCACTCTCTTGAGCCTCTGCATCTCTCTCTTGAGCCTCTGCAACGCTCTCTTCAGCCTCTGCATCACTCTCTTAAGCCTCTGCATCACTCTCTTCTGTCTCTGCATCACTCTCTTAAGCCTCTGATTCCCTCTCTTGATCCTCTGCATCACTCTCTTGAGCCTCTGCATCACTCTCCAGATCCTCTGCACCACTCTCTTGAGCCTCTGCATCACTCTCTTCAGCCTCTGCATCACTCTCTTGAGCCTCTACATCCTTCTCTTAATGAGCCTCTGCATCACTCTCTTGAGCCTCGTAATCCCTCTCCTAAGCCTCTGCATCACTCTCTTCAGCCTCTGCATCACTCTCTTAAGCCTCTGCATCCCTCTCCTGAGCCTCTGCATCACTCTCTTGAGCCTCTGCATCACTCTCTTGAGCCTATGCATCACTCTCTGGAGCGTCTGCATCACTCTCTTGAGCCTCTGCATCCCTCTCCTAAGCCTCTGCATCACTCTCTTGAGCCTCTGCATCACTCTCGTCAGCTTCTGCGTCCCCTCTCTTAAACCTCTGCATCACTCTCTTGAGCCTCTACATCCCTCACTTGAGCTTCTGCATCACTCGCGTAAGCCCCTGCATCACTCTCTTCAGCCTCTGCATAACTCTCTTGAGTCTCTGCATCACTCTCTTGAGCTTCTGCATCCCTCTCTTGAGCCTCTGCATCCCTCTCTTCATCATCTGCATCACTCTCTTCAGCCTCTGCATCCCTCTCTTGAGCCTCCGCATCATTCTCCTAGGCCTCTGCATCACTCTCTTGAGCCTCTGCATCACTCTCTTGAGCCTCTACATCCCTCTCCTAAGCCTGTCGTAGGCTTCTGCATCACTCTCGTAAGCCTCTGAATCACTCTCTTGAGCGTCTGCATCCCTCTCTTGAGCCTCTGTATCACTCTCTTCAGCCTCTGCATCACTCTCTTCAGCTTCTGCATCCCCTCTCTTAAGCCTCTGCATTATTCTCTTGAGCCTCTGCATCATTCTCCTAGGCCTCTGCATCACTTTTTTGAGCCTTTGCATCACTCTCTTAAGCCTCTGCATAACTCTCCTGAGCGTCTGCAACACTCTCTTGAGCCTCTGCATCCCTCTCTTAAGCCTCTGCATCACTCTCTCGAGCCCTTGCATCCCTCTCTTAAGCCTCTGCATCCCTCTCTTGAACCTCTGCATCCCTCTCTTAAGCCTCTGCATCACTCTCTTCAGCCTCTGCATCACTCTCTTCAGCTTCTGCATCCCCTCTCTTAAGCCTCTGCATCACTCTCTTAAGCCTCTACATCACTCTCTTGAGCTTCTGCATCACTCTCTTGAGCCTCTACATCCCTCACTTGAGCGTCTGCATCACTCACGTAAGCCTCTGCATCACTCTCTTGAGCCTCTGCATCACTCTCGTCAGCTTCTGCGTCCCCTCTCTTAAACCTCTGCATCACTCTCTTGAGCCTCTACATCCCTCACTTGAGCTTCTGCATCACTCGCGTAAGCCTCTGCATCACTCTCTTCAGCCTCTGCATCCCTCTCTTGAACCTCTGCATCCCTCTCTTAAGCCTCTGCATCACTCTCTTCAGCCTCTGCATCACTCTCTTCAGCTTCTGCATCCCTCTCCTGAGCCTCTGCATCACTCTCTTGAGCCTCTGCATCACTCTCTTGAGCCTATGCATCACTCTCTGGAGCGTCTGCATCACTCTCTTGAGCCTCTGCATCCCTCTCTTAAGCCTCTGCATCACTCTCTTGAGCCTCTGCATCACTCTCGTCAGCTTCTGCGTCCCCTCTCTTAAACCTCTGCATCACTCTCTTGAGCCTCTACATCCCTCACTTGAGCTTCTGCATCACTCGCGTAAGCCTCTGCATCACTCTCTTCAGCCTCTGCATAACTCTCTTGAGGTTCTGCATCACTCTCTTGAGCTTCTGCATCCCTCTCTTGAGCCTCTGCATCCCTCTCTTCATCGTCTGAATCACTCTCTTCAGCCTCTGCATCCCTCTCTTGAGCCTCTGCATCATTCTCCTAGGCCTCTGCATCACTCTCTTGAGCCTCTGCATCACTCTCTTGGGCCTCTACATCCCTCTCCTAAGCCTCTGCATCTCTGTCGTAGGATTCTGCATCACTCTCGTAAGCCTCTGAATCACTCTCTTGAGCCTCTGCATCCCTCTCTTGAGCCTCTGCATCACTCTCTTCATCCTCTGCATCCTTCTCTTGAGCCTCTGCATCATTCTCCTTGGCCTCTGCATCACTTTCTTGAGCCTTTGCATCACTCTCTTAAGCCTCTACATAACTCTCCTGAGCGTCTGCATCACTCTCTTGAGCCTCTTCATCGTCTGAATCACTCTCTTCAGCCTCTGCATCCCTCTCTTGAGCCTCTGCATCATTCTCCTAGGCCTCTGCAGCACTGTCTTGAGCCTCTGCAGCCTCTGCATGAGATCTTAATATTCTATTCTAAATTTAATATTCTAAATTATTCTAAATTTTTTATTCTATTTTACCATATATGAAGATTTTAACTTCAAATCATAGAGCGAGGTTTCGTATTATTTAGATCCAAGAAAAGACATATGACAATGTTGTTTCCAATACAAATGATAAAAACCAATGTGTTTTCATTAGAATTAACTAAAATGTTCCTGATTTTCCGTTTATATATTTCCGTTTATATTCCGTTTATACTCTCTTGAGCCTCGTGATCCCTCTCTTAAGCCTCTGCATCACTCTCTTGAGCCTCTGTATCACTCTCTTAAGCCTCTGCATCCCACTCTTGAGCCTCTGCATCACTCTCTTGAGCCTCTGCATCCCTCTCTTGAGCCCATGCATCCCTCTCGTAAGCCTCTGCATCACTCTCTTAAGCCTCTGCATCCCTCTCTTAAGCTTCTGCATCATGCTCTTGAGCCTCTGCATCACTCTCTTGAGCTTCTGCATCACTCTCTTGAGCCTCTGCATCACTCTCTCGAGCCTCTGCATCACTCTCTTGAGCCTCTGCATCCCTCTCCTTAGCCTCTGCAACACTCCTCAGCCTCTGCATCACTCACCTAAGCCTGTGCATCCCTCTCCTGATCCTCTGCATCACTCTCGTAAGCCTCTGCATTACTCTCCTGAGAATCTGCATAACTCTTTTTAGCCTCTGCATCACTGTCTTGAGCCTCTGCATCTCTCTCTCCTGAGCCTCTGCAACACTCTCTTCAGCCTCTGCATCACTCTCATAAGCCTCTGCATCCTTCTCTTGATCTTCTTCATCACTCTCTTGAGCCTCTGCATCATTCTCTTGAGCCTCTGCATCCCTCTCTTAAGCCTCTACATCATTCTCTTGAGCCTCTGCATTACTCTCTTGAGCCTCTGCATCACTCTCTTGAGCCTATGCATCACTCTCTGGAGCGTCTGCATCACTCTCTTGAGCCTCTGCATCCCTCTCCTAAGCCTCTGCATCACTCTCTTGAGCCTCTGCATCACTCTCGTCAGCTTCTTCATCCCCTCTCTTAAGCCTCTGCATCACTTTTTTGAGCCTCTACATCCCTCACTTGAGCTTCTGCATCACTCGCGTAAGCCCCTGCATCACTCTCTTCAGCCTCTGCATAACTCTCTTGAGTCTCTGCATCACTCTCTTCATCATCTGCATCACTCTCTTCAGCCTCTGCATCCTTCTCTTGAGCCTCTGCATCATTCTCCTAGGCCTCTGCATCACTCTCTTGAGCCTCTGCATCACTCTCTTGAGCCTCTACATCCCTCTCCTAAGCCTCTGCATCACTGTCGTAGGCTTCTGCATCACTCTCGTAAGCCTCTGAATCACTCTCTTGAGCGTCTGCATCCCTCTCTTGAGCCTCTGCATCACTCTCTTCATCCTCTGCATCCTTCTCTTGAGCCTCTGCATCATTCTCCTTGGCCTCTGCATCACTTTCTTGAGCCTTTGCATCTCTCTCTTCAGCCTCTGCATCACTCTCTTTAGCCTCTATGGGCAAAAAGGGATCCATCGCCGCTTTCAGTAATTGGCATATTTTCGGTATTAAATGTCGTAATTTCAAACTGCGAATACATGCAGAAAGCTAAAATTTGGCTCCAAAATATTGCTGAAGTGTAGAATTTGGGATGTTTGGGATATTTTGAAAACTGCAGAGAGGGTTTGGGCAAAATGTGATCCATCGCCGCTCTCAGTAATTGACATATTTTCGGTATAAATTCTCGTAATTTCAAACTGCGAATACGTGCAGAGAGCCAGAATTTGGCTCCAAAATATGGCTCAAGTGTCGAATTTGGGATGTTTGGGATATTTTGAAAACTACAGGGAGGGTTTGGGCAAAATGTGATCCATCGCCGCTCTCGGTAATTGGCATATTTTCAGTATAAAAATTCGTAATTTCAAACTGCGAATACGTGCAGAGAGCCAGAATTTGGCTCCAAAATATAGCTGAAGGGTCGAATTTGGGATGTTTGAAATTTTTTGAAAACTGTAGGGAGGGTTTGGGCAAAATGTGATCCATCGCTGCTTTCAGTAATTGGCATATTTTCGGTATTAAATGTCGTAATTTCAAACTGCGAATACATGCAGACAGCTAAAATTCGGCTCCAAATAATGGCTCAAGGGTCGAATTTGGGATGTTTGGGATATTTTGAAAACTGCAGGGAGGGTTTGGGCAAAATATGATCCATCGCCGCTCTAATTAATTGACTTTATTTTCGGTATAAAATCTCGTAATTTCAAACTGCGAATACGTGCAGAGAGCCAGAATTTGGCTCCAAAATATAACTGAAGGGTCGAATTTGGGATGTTTGAAATTTTTTGAAAACTGTAGGGAGAGTTTGGGCAAAATGTGATCCATAGCCGCGATCAGTAATTGGCATATTTTCGGTATAAAAAGTCGTAATTTAAAACTGCCAATACGTGCAGAGAGCCAGAATTTGGCTCCAAAATAAGGCTCAAGGGTAGAATTTGGGATGTTTGGGATATTTTGAAAACTGCAGGGAGGGTTTGGGCAAAATGTGATCCATCGCCGCTTTCAGTCAATGGCATATTTCCAGTATAAAAAGTTGTAATTTCAAACAACGAATAAGTGCAGAGTACCAGAATTGGGGTCCAAAATATAGTTCATGGGTCGAATTTAGGATGTTTGGGAGATTTTGAAAACTGCAGGGGGGTTTGCGCAAGATGTGACCCATCGCTGCTCTCAGTAATTGACATATTTTCGGTAAAAAAAAGTCGTAGTTTCAGACTGCGAATATGTGCAGAGAGCCACAATTTGGCTCCAAAATATTGCTCAAGGGTCGAATTTGGGATATTTGGGATATTTTGAAAACTACAAGGGGTTTGGGCAAAATGGGGTTTGGGTATTATTTAGATCCAAGAAAAGGCATATGACAATGTTGTTTCCAATACAAATGATAAAAAACAATGTGTTTTCAATTGAATTAACTAAAATGTTCCTGATTTTCCGTTTATATTACCGATGGAAGATGTACACGTAAAACCGCTCTAATCCGGCTGAAACGTCGATATATGCAAAAAAAAACGAACTTCTCCCCTTTTCAATACCTTAATCAGTATTTTAACGAGAAACAAATAGTTGATTGAAAATGAGGTGTTTAAGGTTAATTTCTAATAAATTATGTGTTTGCATGATTTTTGTCATATATTTAATGAATTAATACTAATAAACTGAAAATTCACAAAAACGTCGAAAAACAGCAAAATATTGCCTAATTCGATGATATTTAGTTTAAATAACATAAAGGAAAAGGAGATGATAAACGTCAAAATATTGCTAAATTCGATGATTTTTCGTACGAAACAAAATGCAAGAAAACTTGCTTAAAATGCAATATTATGCGACATTCTGAGATTTGAAGGCCAAATCACATATCGTGATACTACATGAAATAGTATCGAAATATTGGTAAAAATGAATATATTTACGTAATATCAAACTACATGATTAACGTGAAAAAGTCACTATTTTACCATATTTCAGGATTTTAACTGCAAATCATAGAGCGAGGTTTCGTATTATTTAGATCCAAGAAAAGACATGACAATGTTGTTTCCAATACAAATGATAAAAAACAATGTGTTTTCATTTGAGTTAACTAAAATGTTCCTGATTTTCCGTTTATATTACCGATGGAAGATGTACACGTATAACTGCTCTAATCCGGCTGAAACGTCGATATATGCAATAAAAACCGAACTTCGCCCCTTTTCAATACCTTAATCAGTATTTTAACGAGAAACAAATCGTTGATTGAAAATGAGGTGTTTAAGGTTAATTTCTAATTAATTATGTGTTTGCATGATTTTTGGCATATATTTAATGAATTAATACGAATAAACTGAAAATTCACAAAAACGTGGAAAAACGGCAAAATATTGCCTAATTCGATGATATTTTGATTAAATCACATAAAGAAAAAGGGGATGATAAACGTCAAAATATTGCTAAATTCGATGATCTTTAGTACGAAACAAAATGCAAGAAAACTTGCTTAAAATGCAATATTATGCGAAATTCTGAGATATGAAGGCCACATCACATATCGTGAAACTACATGAAATAGTATCGAAATATTAGTAAAAATGAATATATTTACGTAATATCAAACTACATGAAAAACGTGAAAAAAGGCACTATTATACCAAAATTGAGGATTTTAACTTCGAATCATAAAGCGAAGTTTCGTATTATTTAGATCCAAGAAAAGACATATGACAATGTTGTTTCCAATACAAATGATAAAAATCAATGTGTTTTCATTAGAATTAACTAAAATGTTCCTGATTTTCCGTTTATATTACCGATGGAAGATGTACACGTAAAACCGCTCTAATCCGGCTGAAACGTCGATATATGCAATAAAAACAGAACTTCTCCCCTTTTCAATATCTTACTCAGTATTTTAACGATAAACAATTAGTTGATTGAAAATGAAGTATTTAAGGTTAATTTCTAATCAATTATGTGTTTGCAGCATTTTTATCGTATATTTAATGAATTAATAACAATAAACGGAAAATTCACAAAAACGTGGAAACGGTAAAATCTTGCCTAATTCGGTGATATTTTGTTTAAATCACATAAAGGAAAAGGGGATGATAAACGTCAAAATATTGCTAAATTCGATGATTTTTCGCACGAAACAAAACGCAAGAAAACTAGCTTAAAATGCAATATTATGCGAAATTCTGAGATATGAAGGCCAAATCACACATCGTGATACTACATGAAATAGTATCGAAATATTAGTAAAAATGAATATATTTACGTAATATCAAACTACATGAAAAACGTGAAAAAAATCACTGTTATACCAAATTTGAGGATTTTAACTTCGAATCATAAAGCGAATTTTCATATTATTTTGATCCAAGAAAAGACATATGACAATATTGTTTCCAATACAAATGATAAAAATCAATATGTTTTCATTAGAATTAACTAAAATGTTCCTGATTTTCCGTTTATATTACCGATGGAAGATGTACACGTAAAACCGCTCTAATCCGGCTGAAACGTCGATATATGCAATAAAAACAGAACTTCTCCCCTTTTTAATATCTTACTCAGTATTTTAACGAGAAACAATTAGTTGATTGAAAATGAAGTATTTAAGGTTAATTTCTAATCAATTATATGTTTGCAGCATTTTTATCGTATATTTAATGAATTATTAACAATAAACGGAAAATTCACAAAAACTTGGCAAACGGTAAAATCTTGCCTAATTCGATGATATTTTGTTTAAATCACATAAAGGAAAAGGGGATGATAAACGTGAAAATATTGCTAAATTCGATGGTTTTTCGCACGAAACAAAACGCAAGAAAACTAGCTTAAAATGCAATATTATGCGAGATTCTGAGATTTGAAGGCTAAATCACATATCGTGATACAACATGAAATAGTATCGAAATATTGGTAAAAAAAATGAATATATTTACGTAAAATCAAACTAAATGATAAATGTGAAAAAGTCACTATTATACCAAATTTGAGGATTTTAACTTCGAATCATATAGCGATAAAAATCAATGTGTTTCCATTAGAATTAACTAAAATGTTCATGATTTTCCGTTTAAATTACCGATGGAAGATTTACACGTATAACCGCTCTATTCCGGCTGAAACGTCGATATATGCAATAAAAACCGAACTTCTCCAATTTTCTATACCTTAATCAGTATTTTAACGAGAAACAAATAGTTGATTGAAAATGAGGTATATAATGTTAATTTCTAATCAATTATGTTTTTGCATGATTTTTGTCATATATTTAATGAATTAATACTAATAAACTGAAAATTTACAAAAATGTGGAAAAAGGGCAAAATATTGCCTAATTCGATGATATTTTGATTAAATCACATAAAGGAAAAGGGGGGGATGATAAACGTCAAAATATTACTAAATTCGATGATTTTTTGTATGAAACAAAAATCAAGAAAACATGCTTAAAATGGAATATTATGTGAAATTCTGAGATTTGAAGGCCAAATCACATATCGTGATACTACATGAAATAGTATCGAAATATTGGTAAAAATGAATATATTTACGTAATATCAAACTACATGAAAAACGTGAAAAAATTCACTATTGTACCAAATTTGAGGATTTTAACTTCGAATCATAAAGCGAGGTTTCGTATTATTTAGATCAAAGAAAAGACATATGACAATGTTGTTTCCAATACAAATGATAAAAATCAATGTGTTTTCATTAGAATTAATTAAAATGGTCCTGATTTTCCGTTTATATTACCGATGGAAGATGTACACGTAAAACCGCTCTATTCCGGCTGAAAAGTCAATATGTGGAATAAAAACCGAACTTCTCCCCTTTTCAATAACTTACTCAGTATCTTAACGAGAAACAAATAGTTGATTAAAAATGAAGTATTTAAGGTTAATTTCTAATCAATTATGTGTTTGCATCATTTTTATCGTATATTTAATGAATTAATAACAATAAACGGAAAATTCACAAAAACGTGGAAAAACGGTAAAATCTTGCCTAATTCGATGATATTTTGTTTAAATCACATTAAGGAAAATGGGATGATAAACGTGAAAATATTGCTAAATTCGATGTTTTTTCGTACGAAAGAAAACGCAAGAAAACTTGATAAAATGGAATATTATGCGAAATTCTGAGATTTGAAGGCTAAATCACATATCGTGATACTACATAAATAGTATCGAAATATTGGTAAAGAAATGAATATATTTACGTAATATCAAACTAAATGATAAACGTGAAAAAAGTCACTATTATACCAAATTTGAGGATTTTAACTTCGAATCATAAAGCGAGGTTTCGTATTATTTAGATCCAAAAAAAGACATGACAATGTTGTTTCCAATACAAATGATAAAAATCAATGTGCTTTCATTAGAATTAACGAAATGTTCCTGATTTTCCGTTTATATTACCGATGGAAGATGTACACGTATAACCCCTTTATTCCGGCTGAAACGTCGATATATGCAATAAAATCCGAACTTCTCCCCTTTTCAATACCTTAATCAGTATTTAAACGAGAAACAAATAGTTCATTGAAAATGAGGTATTTAAGGTTAATTTCTAATCAATCATGTATTTGCATGATTTTTGTCATACATTTAATGAATTAATACTAATAAACTGAAGATTCACAAAAACGTGGAAAAACGGCAAAATATTGCCTAATTCGAAGATATTTTGATTAAATCACATAAAGGAAAAGGGGATGATAAACGTCAAAATATTGCTAAATTCGATGTTCTTTAGTACGAAACAAAATGCAAGAAAACTTGTTTTAAATGCAATATTATGCGAAATTCTGAGATATGAAGGCCAAATCACATATCGTGGTACTACATGAAATAGTATCGAAATATTGGTAAAAATGAATATATTTACGTAATATCAAACTACATGAAAAACGTGAAAAAAGTCACTATTATACCAAATTTGAGGATTTTACCTTCGAATCAAAAAGCGAGGTTTCGCATTATTTAGATCCAAGAAAAGACATATGACAGTGTTGTTTCCAATACAAATGATAAAAATCAATGTGTTTTCATTAGAATTAACTAAAATGTTCCTGATTTTTCGTTTATATTACCGATAGAAGATGTACACGTAAAACCGCTCTATTCCGGCTGAAAAGTCGATATATGCAATAAAAACCGAACTTCTCCCCTTTTTAATATCTTACTCAGTATTTTAACGAGAAACAAATAGTTGATTGAAAATGAAGTATTTAAGGTTAATTTCTAATCAATTATGTGTTTGCATCATTTTTATCGTATATTTAATGAATTAATAACAATAAACGGAAAATTCACAAAAAAGTGGAAAAACGGTAAAATATTGCTTAATTCGATGATATTTTGTTTAAATCACATAAAGGAAAAGGGGATGATAAACGTCAAAATATTGCTAAATTCGATGATTTTTCGTACGAAACAAAACGCAAGAAAACTTGCTTAAAATGGAATATTATGCGAAATTCTGAGATTTGAAGGCTAAATCACATATCGTGATACTACGTAAATAGTATCGAAATATTGGTAAAGAAATGAATATATTTACGTAATATCAAACTAAATGATAAACGTGAAAAAAGTCACTTTTATACCAAATTTGAGGATTTTAACTTAGAATCATAAAGCGAGGTTTCGTATTATTTAGATCCAAGAAAAGACATATGACAATGTTGTTTCCAATACAAATGATAAAAATCAATGTGATTTCATTAGAATTAACATTTTTATATGGTTTTCTATATGTCTCTATATGTCTTTCTTTCTTATCATCCCCTTTTCCTTTATGTGATTTAAACAAAATATCATCGAATAAGGCAATATTTTGCCGTTTTTTCACGTTTTTGTGAATTTTCAGTTTATTGGTATTAATTCATTAAATATACGATTAAAATGATGTAAACACATACTTGAATGGAAATTAACATTAAATCCTTTATTTTCAATCAAATATTTGTTTCTCGTTAAAATACTGAGTAAGATATTGAAAAGGGGAAAAGTTCTGTTTTTATTGCATATATCGACGTTTCAGCCGGATTAGAGCCGTTTTACGTGTACATCTTCCATTGGTAATATAAACGGAAAATCAGGAACATTTTAGTTAATTCTAATGAAAACACATTGATTTTTATCATTTGTATTGGAAACACATGTTTATATGTCTTTTCAAGGATCTAAATAATACGAAACCTCGGTTTATGACTTGAAGTTAAAATCCTCAAATTTGGTAATATAGGGATTTTTTTAACATTTTTAATGTAGTGTGACTTTACGTAAATATATTCGTTTTACCAATATTTCGATACTACTACATGTTTTCTCACGATATGTGATTTGGCCTTCATCAGAATATCGCAAATTTTGCATTTTTAAGCAAGTTTTCTTGCATTTTGTTTTGTACTATAAATCATCGAATTTAGCAATATTTTGACGTTTATAAAAATATAAACAAAATATCATCAAATTAGGCATTATTTTGCCGTTTTTCCACGTTTTTGTGAATTTTTAGTTTATTGTTATTAATTCATTATATATACGATTAAAATGATGCAAACACATAATTGATTAGAAAATAACCTTAAGTACTTCATTTTCCATCAACTATTTCTTTCTCGTTAAAATACTGAGTAAGACATTGAAAAAGGGGGAAAATTCTGTTTTTATTGCATATATCGACGTTTCAGCCGGATTAGAGCGGTTTTACGTGTACATCTTCCATCGGTAATATAAACGGAAAATCAGGAACATTTTAGTTAATTCTAATGAAAACTAATTGATTTTTATCATTTGTATTGGAAACAACATTGTCATATGTCTTTTCATGGATCTAAAAATTACGAAACCTCGCTTTATGATTTGAAGTTAAAATCCTCAAATTTGGTAAAATAGTGACATTTTTCACGTTTTTCATGTAGTGTGTTTTTCCGTAAATATATTCGTTTTTACCAATTTTTCGATACTATTTCGTGTAGTATCACGATATGTGATTTGGCCTTCATATATCAGAATTTCGCATAATATTGCATTATAAGCAAGTTTTCTTGCATTTTGTTTCGTACTAAAAATCATCGAATTTAGCAATATTTTGACTTTTATCATCCCCTTTTCCTTTATGTGATATAAACAAAATATAATCGAATTAGACAATATTTTGCCGTTTTCCCACGTTTTTGTTCCACTATTCGACCCTTGAGCCACATCTTGGAGGCAAATTCTGGCACTCAGCACGTAATCGAAGTTTGAAATTGCGACTTTTTATACCGAAAATACGCCAATTACTGTGAACTACGATAGGTCACATTTTGCCCAAACTCTCCCTGCAGTTTTCAAAATATCCCAACCATCCCAAATTCGACTCTCGAACCATATTTTGGAGCCAAATTATGGCTCTCTGCACGTATTAGCAGTTTGAAATTACGTCATTTTATACTGAAATAATGCCAATTACTGTGAACAGTGAAGCGTCACATTTTGCCCAAAACCCCCTGCAGTTTTCAAAATATCCCAAACATCCCAAGTTCCTCCCTTGAGCCATGTTTTGGATCCAAATTCTGGCTCTCTGCACGTATTCGCAGTTTTAAATTAGGACTTTTTATACCGGAAATATGCCAATTACTGAGAGCGGCGATGGATCACATTTTGCCCAAACCCTCCCTGCGTTTTTCACAATATCCCAAACATCCCAAATTCGACCCTCGAACTACATTTTGGAGCCAAATTCGGGCTCTCTGCACGTATTCGCGGTTTGAAATTACGTCATTTTATACCGAAAATATGCCAATTACTGAGATCGGCGAAGAGTCACAAATTGCCTAAACCCCCCACACCAAGAGTGTGTGAAGTGGGCGATTACCCTCGTTGTGTCAACAACTCAATAGTCTCTCCTCTAAGTTACAATACAATGCTGTTTTCTCAAACAGGCCCATGTGCCTTTTAGAGAAAACGGAAATTTAATGGCAAACATTTTCATACTAACCCCAAGTCAATCGAATAAGAATTGGATTTTATATGTTGTTTTTTAGATCGGCCGGCTATTTACGACGCGGGCGCGGAACCCATTGGCCGAGTAGGCCGTATATTTACGGTCTGGTTGCATCAAAGTGTTTCAAAATAGTGTGTATGATATTGATTAGGAGAGATTTTCTGTTGTTATTGCATATTTCGACATTTCAGCCGAATTAAAGCGGTTTTACGAGTACACGAAAATTCAGGAACATTTTAGGTAATTCTAAAGAAAACACATTGATTTTTATCATTTGAATTGGAAACAACGTTTTCATATGCCTTTTTAATGATCAAAATAATACGCAACCTCCCTATATGAATTTATGTAAAATTCCTTGAATTTGGTATTGTAGTGACTTTTTTCACGTTTTTCATGTAGAGTGATTTTAGGTAAAAATGTCCCAATTTACTAATATTTTGGTAATACTTCATGTTGTCCCACTATATGTGATTTGGCCTACAAATCTCAGAATTTCACATAATATTGCGTTTTTAAGCAAGTTTTCTTGCATTGTGCTTTGTACATAAAATCATCGAGTTTTGCAAAACTTTGAGGTTTTTCACCGTTGTTTTCTTTATAAAATTTCATCCAAATATCAACGATTTAGGCAATATTTTGCGGTTTTTTCCGCGTTTTCAAGCCTTTTCGGTTTATTGCCATTAACTCAATAAATTTACGTTAAATATGATGCAAACACGTAATTAATTGCAAATTAAAATCAAATACTTCATTTTAAATCAACTATCTGTACCTCGTTAAAATAGTGAGTAAGATATTGATTAGGAGAGAATTTCAGTTTTTATTGCATATTTCAACGTTTCAGCCAGATTAGAGCAGTTTTACGAATTCAGAAATAAACGGAAATTCAGGAACATTTTAGGTAATTCTAAAGTAAACACATTGATTTTTATCATTTGAATTGAAAACATCGTTTTCATATGCCTTTTTAATGATCAAAATAATACGCAACCTCTATGATTTGAGGTAAAAATCCTCGAATTTGGTAATATAGTGACTTTTTTCACGTTTTTCAAGTAGGGTGATTTTAGGTAAAAATGTTCGAACTTACTGAAATAATTGAAGATACTACTTCATCTTGTCTCTCTATTTGTGATTTGGCCTACAAATCTCAGAGTTTCACATAATATTGCGTTTTTAAGTAAGTTTTCTTGCATTGTGCCTTGTACATAAAATCATCGAATTTAGCAATATTTTGAGGTTTTTCATCGTTGTTTTCTTTATGAGATTTCATCCAAATATCAACAATTTAGGTCATATTTGGTCGTTTTTCCACGTTTTCAAACATTTTCGGTTTATTGTCATTAATTCATTAAATTTACGATAAATATGATGCAAACACGTAATGAATTGCAAATTACCCTTAAATATTTGATTTTCAATCAACTATTTGTACCTCGTTAAAATAGTGAGTAAGATATTGATTAGGAGAGATTTTGTGTTTTTATTGTATATTTCGACGTTTCAGCCGGATTAAAGCGGTTTTACGAGTACCTCTTCTTTCGGTAATATAAACGGAAATTCAGGAACATTTTAGGTAATTCTAAAGAAAGCTCATTGATTTTTATCATTTGAATTGGAAACAATGTTTCCATATGCCTTTTTAATGATCAAAATAATTCGCAACCTCGCGCTATGATTTGATGCAAAAATCCTCAAATTTGGTATTATAGTGACTTTTTTCACGTTTCCACGTAGAGTGAATATAGGTAAAAATGTTCGAATTTATTAATAGTTTGATACTACTTCATTTTGTCTCTCTATTTGTGATTTGGACTACAAATATCAGAGTTTCACATAATATTGCGTTTTTAAGCAAGTATTCTTGCATTGTGCTTTGTATATAAAATCATCGAATTTACCTATACTTTGAGGTTTTTCATCGTTGTTTCCTTTATAAGATTTCATCCATACATCAACGATTTTGACAATATTTTGCCGTTTTTCCGCGTTTTCAATAATTTTCTTTTTTTTTGCCATTAATTCAATAAATTTACGACTTATATGATTCAAACACGTAAATAGTTGCAAATTAACCTTAAATACAAGATTTTCAATCAACTATTTGTACCTTGTTAAAATAGTGAGTTAGGTATTGATTAGGAGTGAAATTCTGTTTTATTGCATAATATCCCAAACATCCAAAATTCCATATATTGTAGCCAAATTCTGGTTCTCTGCACGTATTTACAGTTTGAAATTAGGACTTTTATTCCGAATATATGCCAATTACTGAAAGCAGCGATGGATCACATTTTGCCCAAACCCTCCCTGCAGTTTTCAAAATATCCCAAACATCCCAAATTCGACGCTTGAGCCATATTTAGGAGCCAAATTCTGGCTCTCTGCAAATATTTGCTGTTTGAAATTACGACTTTAATACCGAAAATATGTCAATTACTGAGAGCAGCGATAGGTCACATTTTGCCCAATCCCACCCTGCAGTTTTTAAAATACCAGAAACATCCCAAATTCGACGCTTGAGCCATATTTTGGAGCCAAATTCGGGTTCTCTGTACGTATTTGCAGTTTGAAATTACGTCTTTTTTTACCGAAAATATGTCAATTACTTAGAGCGGCGATGGTTCACATTTTACCCCCCCCCCCCCCTTAAGTTTTCAAAATATCCCAAACATCCCAAATTCGACGCTTGAGCCTTATTTTGGAGCCAAATTCTGGCTCTCTGCATGTAATCGCAGTTTGAAACTACGACTTTTTATACCGAAAAAAATGCAAATTATTGAAAGCGGCAATGAATCACATTTTGCCCAAACCCTCCCTGCAGTTTTCAAAATATCCTAAACATCCCAAATTCGACGCTTGAACCATATTTAGAAGCCAAATTCTGGCTCTCTGCACGTGTTCGCAGTTTGAAATTACGACATTTTATAACGAAAATATGCCAATTACTGAGAGCAGCGATGGATCACATTTTGCCCAAACTCTCCCTGCAGTTTTCAAAAGATCCAAAACTTCCCAAATCCGACCCTTGAGCTATAATTTGGAGCCAAATTCTTGCTCTCTGCACGTATTCGCAGTTTGAAATTACGAAGTTTTATACTGAAAATATGCTAATTACTGAGAGCGGCGATGGGTCACATTTGGCACGATCCCCCTCTGCAGTTTTCAAAATATCCCAAACGTCCCAAATTCGACGCTTGAGCTATATTTCGGAGCCAAATTCTGGCTTTCTTCACGTATTCGCAGTTTGAAATTACGACTTTTTATACTGAAAATATGCCAAGTACTGAAAGCAGCGATAGATTACATTTAGCGCAAACCCTCCTTGCATTTTTCAAAATATCACAAACATCCCAAATTCGACGCTTGAGCCGTATTTTGGAGTCAAATTCTCGCTCTTTGCAGGTATTCGCAGTTTGAAATTACGACTTTTTATACCAAAGTACGGGAATTACTGAGAGCGGCGATGGGTCACATTTTGGCCAAACCCCCCCCCCCCCCCCCTGCAGTTTACAGAATATCCAAAGCATCCCAAATGCGACACTTGACCCATATTTTGGAGCCAATTTTTTTCTTTCTGATCGTATTCGCAGTTTGAAATTACGACTTTTTATACCGAAATAATGCCAATTACTGAAAGCAGCGATGGATCACAATTTGCCCAAACCCTCCTTGCAGTTTTAAAAATATCCCAAACATCCCAAATTCGACCCTTGAACCATAATTTGGAATATGATTCCAATTACTGAAAGCCAATTGGCATATAAATATGCCAATTACTGAAAGCAGCGATAGATCACATTTTGCCCAAACCCTCCCTGAAATTTTCAAAATATCCCAAAAATCCCAAATTGGAGGCTTGAGCCATATTTTGGAGCCAAATTCTGGCTCTCTGCAAATATCTGCTGTTTGAAATTACGACTTTAATACCGAAAATATGTCAATTACTGAGAGCAGCGATAGGTCACATTTTGCCCAAACCCCCCCTGCAGTTTTTAAAATACCCGAAACATCCCAAATTCGACGCTTGAGCCATATTTTGGAGCCAAATTCGGGTTGTCTGTACATATTCGCAGTTTGAATTTACGTCTTTTTTACCAAAATAATGTCAATTACTTAGAGCGGCGATGGTTCACATTTTGCCCAAACCCCCCACCCCCCTTAAGTTTTCAAAATATCGCAAACATCCCAAATTCGACGCTTGAGCCATAATTTATAGCCAAATTATTGCTCTCTGCACGCATTACCAGTTTGAAATTTCGACTTTTTATGCCGAAATAATGCCAATTACTGTGAGCGGCGAAGGGTCACGTTTTAACCAAAACCCCCTTCAGCTTTCAATATATCCCAAACATCCCAAATTCGACGATTGAGCCTTATTTTAGAGCCAAATTCTAGCTCTCTGCACGTATTCGCAGTTTTAAATTACGAATTTTATTCAAAAAATATGCAAATTACTGAAAGCAGCGATAGATCACATTTTGCCCAAACCCTCCCTACAGTTTTCAAAATATCCCAAACATCCCAAATTGGACGCTTGAGCCACATTTTGGAGTCAAATTCTGGCTCTCTGCAAATATTTGCTGTTTGAAATTACGACTTTAATACCGAGAATATGTCAATTACTGAGAGCAGCGATAGGTCACATTTTGGTCAAACCCCCCCTGCAGTTTTTAAAATACCCGAAACATCCCAAATTCGGCGCTTGATCCATATTTTGGAGCCAAATTCGGGTTCTCTGTACGTATTCGCAGTTTGAAATTACATCTTTTTTTACCGAAAATATGCCAATTACTGAGAACGGCGATGGATCACATTTTGCCCAAACCCTCCCTGCAGTTTCCAAAATATCCCAAACATCCCAAATTCGAATCTTGAGCAATATTGTGGAGCCAAATTCTGGCTCTCTGCACATATTCGCAGTTTGAAATTACGACTTTAATACCGAAAATAATTCAATTACTGAGAGCTGCGATATGTCACATTTTGCCCCTTCCCCCTGCAGTTTTCAAAATAACCGCAAACAACCCAAATTCGGCGCTTGAGCCATATTTTGGAGCCAAATTATGGCTCTCTGCACGTATTAGCAGTTTGAAATTTTGAATTTTTATGCCGAAATAATGACAATTACTTTGAGCGGCGAAGGGTCATATTTTAACCAAAGCCCCTACAGTTTTCAAAATATCCCAAACATCCCAAATGCCACCCTTGAGCCATATTTTGGAGCCAAATTCTGGCTTTCTGCACGTATTCGCAGTTTTAAATTAGGACTTTTTATACCGAAAATATGCCCACTACTGAAAGCATCGATGGATCACATTCTGAATAAACCCTCCCTGCAGTTTTCAAAATATCCCAAACATCCCAAATTCGACGCTTGAGCCATATTTTGGAGCCAAATTCTGGCTCTCTGCACGTATTCGCAGTTTGAAATTACGACTTTTTTACCCAAAATATGCCAATTACTGAAAGCGGCAATGGATCACATTTTGCCCAAACCCTCCCTGCAGCTTTCAAAATATCCCAAACATCCCAAATTCGACGCTTGAGCCATATTTTGGAGCAAAATTCTGGCTCCCTGCTCGTATTCGCAGTTTGATATTACGACTTTTATACCAAAATACGTCAATTACTGCGAACTGCGATAGGTCACATTTTCTCATTATTGTTATAAGACCTCGTTTACTATCTAGCTCCTCCTTTGACCATGTGCTGCTTAGCGGTGGACTGTATGCATTTATGATCATTAGTTTATCATCCTCATGGCAGATCTCTAGTGCTATTATGTCAACTTCTTTTCGATTGGCAGTCATTATTTCGTTCACCTTAGGTGTTCTTTCACCAGCACAGCAACGCCACCGCCTTTCCTAATTTTTCTCTCCCGTCTCCAAATTGAGACGGGAGAGAATTGAGACTCTCTTGAGCCTCTGCATCACTCTCTTGATCGTCTGCAACACTCTCTTGAGCCTCTGCATCACTCTCTTGAGCCTCTCTATCACTCTTTTGAGCCTCTGCATCACTCTTTTAAGCCTCTGCTTCCCTCTCTTGATCCTCTGCATCACTCTCTTTAGCCTCTGCATCACTCTCTTGATCGTCTGCATCACTCTCTTGAGCCTCTGCATTGCTCTCTTGATCGTCTGCATCACTCTCTTATGCCTCTGCATCACTCTCTTGAGGCTCTGCACCACTCTCTTAAGCCTCTGCATCCCTCTCTTGAGCCTCTGCATCATTTCAGCCGGATTAGAGAGTTTTACGTGTACATCTTCAATCGGTAATATAAACGGAAAATCAGGAACATTTTAGTAAATTCTAATGAAAACACATTGATTTTTATAATTTGCATTGGAAACAATATTTTAATATGTCTTTTCAAGGATCTAAATAATACCAAACCTAATCCGGCTGAAACGTCGATATACACAATAAAAATAGAAATACTTCCTTTTTCAACATCTTACTCAGTATTTTAACGAGAAACAAATTGTTGATTGGAAATGAAGTATTTAAGGTTAATTTCTAATCAATTATGTGCTTGCATCATATTTATCGTATATATAATGAATTATTAACAATAAACTGAAAATTCACAAAAACGTTTAAAAACGGCAAAATGTAGCCTAATTCAATGATATTTTGTGTAAATCACGAAAAGGAAAAGGGGATGATAAACGTCAAAATATTGCTAGATTCGATGATTTTTAGTACAAAAGAAAATGCAAGAAAACTTGCTAAAAAATGCAATAATATGCGAAATTAAGGGAATTGAAGGCCAAATCACATATCGTGAGAAAACATGAAGTAGTATCAAAATATTGGTAAAATTAATATATTTACGCAAAATCACACTAAATGAAAAACGTGAAAAAAGTCACTATATTACCATATTTGAGGGTTTTAACTTCAGATCATAAAGCGAAGTTTCGTATTATTTAGATCCTAGAAAAGACATTAAAATGTTGTTTCCAATACAAATGATAAAAATCAATGTGTTTTCATTAGAATTAACTAAAATGTTCCTGATTTTCCGTTTATATTACCAAAGGAAGATGTACACGTAAGACCGCTCTAATCAGGCTGAAACGTCAATATATGCAGTAAAACAGAACTTCTTCCCTTTTCAATATCTTATATAGTATCTTAACGAGAAACAAATAGTTGATTGAAAATTAAGTATTTAAGGTTAATTTCTAATCAATTATGTGTTTTCATAATTTTTATCGTATATTTAATGAATTAATAACAATAAACTGAAAATTCACAAAAAAGTGAAAAAACGGCAAAATATTGCTTAATTCGATGATATTTTGTTTAAATAACATAAAGAGAAAAGGGGATGATAAACGTCAAAATATTGCTAAATTCGATGATTTTTAGTACAAAGCAAAATGAAAAAAATCTTGCTTAAAATGTTTTTATACCGAAAATATGTCAATTACTAAGAGCTGCGATGGGTTACATTTTGCCCAAACCCCACTGCAGTTTTCAAAATATCCTAAACATCCGAAATTCGACGCTTGAACTATATTTTTGAGCCAAATTCTGGCTCTCTACACTGATTCTCTGTATTGGAAACAACATTTTCAAATGTCTTTTCTAGGATCTTAAAATATGAAACCTCGCTCTGTGATTTGAAGTTAAAATTCTCAAATTTGGTGACATAGTGATATTTTTTCACGTTGTCCATGTAGTGTGATTTTACGTAAATATATTCGTTATTACCAATATTTCGATACTACTTCATGTTTTCTCACGATATGTGATTTGGCCTTCAAATCTCAGAATTTCGCATAACATTGCCTGTTAAGCAAGTTTTTTTGCATTTTGCTTTGTACTAAAAATCATCAAATTTAGCAATATTTTGACGTTTATCATCCCCTTTTCCTTTATGTTATTTAGAAAAAAATATTTTCGAATTAGGCAATATTTTGCCGTTTTTCCACTCTCTTGTGAATTTTCAGTTTATTGTTATTATTTCATTATATATACGATAAAATGATGCAAACACTTAATTGGTTAGAAATTAACCTTAAATACTTCATTTTCAATCAACTATTTGTTTTTCGTTAAGATACTGTATAAGATATTAAAAAGGGGAGAAGCTCTGTTTTATTGCATATATTGAAGTTTCAGCCGGATTAGAGCGGTTTTACGTGTACGTCTTCCATTGGTAATATAAAAGGAAAATCAGTAACATTTTAGTTGATTCTAATGAAAACACATTGATTTTTATCAATTGTATTGGCAACATTTTAATATGTCTTTTATAGGATGTAATAATACGAAATCTCTCTTTATGATTTGAAGTTAAAATCCTCATATTTGGTAATATAGTGACTTTTTTCACGTTTTTCATGTAGAATGATTTTACGTAAATATATTCGTT
This sequence comes from Procambarus clarkii, assembly GCF_040958095.1. Classification (NCBI taxonomy): domain Eukaryota; kingdom Metazoa; phylum Arthropoda; class Malacostraca; order Decapoda; family Cambaridae; genus Procambarus; species Procambarus clarkii. Next base: position 20,528,374 of record NC_091177.1, read on the forward strand.
TTTAAAAATATTTCGATACTACTTCATGTTTTCTCACGATATGTGATTTGGCCTTCAAATCTCAGAATTACGCATAATATTGCATTTATAAGCAAGTTTTCTTGCATTTTGCATTGTAATAAAAATCATCAAAGGCTCAAGAGAGTGATGCAGAGGCTTACGAGAGTGATGCAGAGGATCAAGAGAGGGATGCAGAGGCTTAAGAGTGTGATGCAGAGGCTGAAAGAGTGTTGCAGATGATTATGAGAGGGATAGAAAGGCTCAAGAGAGTGATGCAGAGGCTCAAGAGGGTAATGCAGAGGCAGAAGAGAGTGATGCAGTGGCTCAACAGAGTGATGCAGAGGCACAAGAGAGTGATGCAGAGGCTTAAGAGAGGGATGCAGAGGCTCAAGAGAGTGATGCAGAGGCTCAAGAAAGGGATGCAGAGGCCTTAAGAGAGTGATGCAGAGGCTTAAGAGAGTGATGCAGAGGCCTAAGAGAGTGATGCAGAGACTTAGGAGAGTGATGCAGAGGCTGAAGAGAGTGTTGCAGAGGCTCAAGAGAGAGATGCAGAGGCTCAAGAGAGTGATGAAGAGGCTAAAAAGAGTTATGCAGAGCCTCAAGAGAGTAATGCAGAGGCTTATAAGAGTGATGCAGAGGATCAAGATAGGGATGCAGAGGCTTAAGAGAGTGATGCAGAGGCTGAAGAAAGTGTTGCAGAGGCTTAAAAGAGGGATGCAGAGGCTCAAGAGAGTGATGCAGAGGCTCAAGAGAGTGATTCAGAATCAACTATTTGTTTCTCGTTAAAATACTGAGTAAGATATTGAAAAGGGGAGAAGTTCTGTTTTTATTGCATATATCGACGTTTCAGCCGGAATAGAGCGGTTTTCGTATACATCTTCCATCGGTAATTTAAACGGAAAATCAGGAACATTTTAGGGAATTCTAATGAAAACACATTGGTTTTTATCATTTGTATATATGAACAACATTGTCATATGTCTTTTCTTGGATCTAAATAATACGAAACCTCGCTCCATGATTTGAAGTTAAAATCCTCATATATGGCAAAATAGTGACTTTTTTCATGTAGTGTTATTTTACGTAAATATATTCGTTTTACGAATATTTCGATACTATTTCATGTAGTATCACGATATGTGATTTGGCCTTCAAATCTCAGAATTTCGCGTAATATTGCATTTTAAGCAAGTTTTCTTGCATTTTGTTTCGTACGAAAAATCACCGAATTTAGCAATATTTTGACGTTTATCATCTCCTTTTCCTTTATGTGAATTAAACACAATATCATCGAATTAGGCAATTTTTGCCGTTTTCCACGTTTTTGTGAATTTTCAGTCTATGGGTATAAATTCAATAAATATACGATAAAAATGATGCAAACACATAATTGATTAGAAATTAACCTTAAATACTTCACTTTCAATCAACCATTTGTTTCTCGTTAAAATACCGAGTAGGATATTGAAGAGGGGAGAAGTTCGGTTTGTATTGCATATATCGACGTTTCAGCCGGAATAGAGCGGTTTTCGTGTACATCTTCCATCGGTAATATAAACGGAAAATCAGGAACATTTTAGTTAATTCTAATGAAAACACATTGGTTTTTATCATTTGTATTGGAAACAACATTGTCATATATCTTTTCTTGGATCTAAATAATACGAAACCTCGCTCTATGATTTGAAGTTAAAATCCTCATATATGGTAAAATAGTGACTTTTTTCACCTTTTTCATTTAGTGTGATTTTACGTAAATATATTCATTTTTACCAATATTTCCATACTATTTCTTGTAGTATCACGATATGTGATTTGGCCTTCAAATCTCAGAATGTCGCATAATATTGCATTTTAAGCAAGTTTTCTTGCATTTTGTTTCGTACGAAAAATCATCGAATTTAGCAATATTTTGAAGTTTATCATCTCCTTTTCCTTTATGGGAATAAACAAAATATCATCGAATTAGGCAATATTTGGCCGTTTTTCCAAGTTTTGTGAGTTTTCGGTCTATGGGTATTAATTCAATAAATATACGATACAAATGATGCAAACACAAATTTGATTAGAAAATAACCTTAAATACTTCATTTTCAATCAACCATTTGCTTCTCGTTAAAATTCCGAGTAGGATATTGAAGAGGGGAGAAGTTCGTTTTTTTTGCATATATCGACGTTTCAGCCGGAATAGAGCGGTTTTCGTGTACATCTTCCATCGGTAATATAAACGGAAAATCAGGAACATTTTAGTTAATTCTAATGAAAACACATTGGTTTTTATCATTTGTATTGGAAACAACATTGTCATATGTCTTTTCTTGGATCTAAATAATACAAAACCTCGCTCTATGATTTGAAGTTAAAATCCTCATATATGGTAAAATAGTGACTTTTTTCACGTTTTTCATGTAGTGTGATTTTACATAGATATATTCATTTTTACCAATATTTCGATACTATTTCATGCAGTATCACGATATGTGATTTGGCCTTCAAATCTCAGAATGTCGCATAATATTGCATTTTAAGCAAGTTTTCTTGCATTTTGTTTCGTACGAAAAATCACCGAATTTCGCAATATTTTGACGTTTATCATCTCTTTTTCCTCTATGTGATTTAAACAAAATATCATCGAATTAGGCAATATTTTGCCGTTTTTCCACGTTTTTTTTAATTTTTACTTTATGGGTATTAATTCATTATATATACGATAAAAATGATGCAAACACATAATTGATTAGATAATAACCTTGAATACTTCATTTTCCATCAACTATTTGTTTCTCGTTAAAATACTGAGTAAGATATTGAAAAGGGGAGAAGTTCTGTTTTTATTGCATATATCGACGTTTCAGCCAGAATAGAACGGTTTTCGTGTACATCTTCCATCGGTAATTTAAACGGAAAATCAGGAACATTTTAGTTAATTCTAATGAAAACACATTGTTTTTATCATTTGTATATTTGAACAACATTGTCATATGTCTTTTCTTGGATCTAAATAATACGAAACTTCGCTCAATGATTTGAAGTTAAAATCCTTATATATGGTAAAATAATGACTTTTTTCATGTAGTGTTATTTTACGTAAATATATTCGTTTCTACGAATATTTCGATACTATTTCATGTAGTATCACGATACGTGATTTGGCCTTTATATCTCAGAATTTTGCGTAATATTGCATTTTAAGCAAGTTTTCTTGCATTATGTTTCATACGAAAAATCATCGAATTTAGCAATATTTTGACGTTTATCATCTCCTTTTCCTTTATGTGAATTAAACAAAATATCATCGAATTAGGCAATATTTTGCTGTTTTTCCAAGTTTTGTGAATTTTCAGTCTATGTGTATTAATTCAATATATATACGATACAAATGATTCAAACACATAATTGATTAGAAATTAAACTTAAATACTTCGTTTTCAATCAACCATTTGTTTCTCGTTAAAATACTGAGTAGAATGTTGAAGAGGGGAGAAGTTCGGTTTGTATTGCATATATCGACGTTTCAGCCGGATTAGAGCGATTTTACGTGTACATCTTCCATCGGTAATTTAAACGGAAAATCAGGAACATTTTAGTTAATTCTAATGAAAACACATTGGTTTTTATCATTTGTATATTTGAACAACATTGTCATATGTCTTTTCATGGATCTAAATAATACGAAACCTCGCTCTATGATTTGAAGTTAAAATCCTCAAATATGGTAAAATAGTGACTTTTTCACGTTAATCATGTAGTTTGATATTTCGTAAATATATTCATTTTAACCAATATTTCGATACTATTTCATGTAGTATCACGATATGTAATTTGGCCTTCAAATCTCAGAATGTCGCATAATATTGCATTTTAAGCAAGTTTTCTTGTATTTTGTTTCGTACGAAAATTCACCGAATTTAGCAATATTTTGACGTTTATCATCTCCTTTTCCTTTATGTGATTTAAACAAAATATCATCGAATTAGGCAATATTTTGCCGTTTTTCCACGTTTTTTTGAATTTTCAGTTTATGGGTATTAATTCAATATATATACGATAAAAATGATGCAAGCAGATAATTGATTAGATAATAACCTTAAATACTTCATTTTCAATTAACTATTTGTTTCTCGTTAAAATACTGAGTAGGATATTGAAAAGAGGAGAAGTTTTGTTTTTATTGCATATATCGACGTTTCAGCCGGAATAGAGCGGTGTTCGTGTTTATCTTCCATCGGTAATATAAACGGAAAATCAGGAACATTTTAGTTAATTCTAATGAAAACACATTGGTTTTTATCATTTGTATATGAAAACAACATTGTCATATGTCTTTTCTTGGACCTAAATAATTCGAAACCTCGCTCCATGATTTGAAGTTAAAATCCTCATAAATGGTAAAATAGTGACTTTTTTCATGCAGTGTGATTTTACGTAAATATATTCGTTTTAACAATATTTCGATACTATTTCATGTCGTATCACGATACGTGATTTGGCCTTCAAATCTCAGAATTTCGCATAATATTGCATTTTAATCAAGTTTTCTTGCATTTTGTTTCGTACGAAAAATCACCGAATTTAGCAATATTTTGACATTTATCATCTCCTTTTCCTTTATGTGATTTAAACAAAATATCATCGAATTAGGCAATATTTTGCCGTTTTTCCACGTTTTTGTGAATTTTCTGTCTATAATTATTAATTCAATAAATATACGATAAAAATGATGTAAACACATAATTGATTAGAAATTAACCTTAAATACTTCATTTTCAATCAACCATTTGTTTCTCGTTAAAATACCGAGTAGGATATTGAAGAGGGGGAGAAGTTCGGTTTTTATTGCATATATCGACGTTTTAGCCGGATTAGAGCGGTTTTACGTATACATCTTCCATCGGTAATATAAACGGCATATCAGGAACATTTTAGATAATTCTAATGAAAACACATTGGTTTTAATCATTTGTATTAGAAACAACATTCTCATATGTCTTTTCTTGGATCTAAATAATACGAAACCTCGCCATATGATTTGAAGTTAAAATCCTGATATATGGTAAAATAGTGACTTTTTTCACGTTTTTCATGTAGTATGATTTTACGTAAATATATGCGTTTTTACCAATATTTCGATACTATTTCATGTAGTATCACGATACGTGATTTAGAGTTCAAATCTCAGAATTTTGCGTAATATTGCATTTTAAGCAAGTTTTCTTGCATTTTGTTTCATACGAAAAATCATCGAATTTAGCAATATTTTGACGTTTATCATCTCCTTTTCCTTTATGTGAATTAAACAAAATATCATCGAATTAGGCAATATTTTGCCGTTTTTCCAAGTTTTGTGAATTTTCTGTCTATGGGTATTAATTCAATAAATATACGATACAAATGATGCAAACACATAATTGATTAGAAATTAACCTTAAATACTTCATTTTCAATCAACCATTTGTTTTTCGTTAAAATACTGAGTAGAATATTGAAGAGGGGAGAAGTTCGTTTTTTATTGCATATATCGACGTTTCAGCCGGATTAGAGCGGTTTTACGTGTACATCTTCCATCGGTAATATAAACGGAAAATCAGGAACATTTTAGTTAATTCTAATGAAAACACATTGTTTTTTATCATTTGTATTGGAAACAACATTGTCATATGTCTTTTCTTGGATCTAAATAATACGAAACCTCGCTCTATGATTTGAAGTTAAAATCCACAAATATGGTAAAATAGTGAATTTTTCACGTTAATCATGTAGTTTGATATTACGTAAATATATTTATTTTTACCAATATTTCGATACTATTTCATGTAGTATCACGATATGTGATTTGGCCTTCAAATCTCAGAATGTCGCATAATGTTGCATTTTAAGCAAGTTTTCTTGCATTTTGTTTTCTACGAAAAATCACCGAATTTAGCAATATTTTGACGTTTATCATCTCTTTTTCCTCTGTGTGATTTAAACAAAATATCATCGAATTAGGCAATATTTTGCCGTTTTTCCACGTTTTTTTTAATTTTTAGTTTATGGGTATTAATTCATTATATATAAGATAAAAATGATGCAAACACATAATTGATTAGATAATAAACTTAAATACTTCATTTTCAATCAACTATTTGTTTCTCGAGAAAATACTGAGTAAGTTATTGAAAAGGGGGAAAGTTCTGTTTTTATTGCATATATCGACGTTTCAGCCGTAATAGAGCGGTTTTCGTGTACATCTTCCATCGGTAATATAAACGGAAAATCAGGAACATTTTAGTTAATGCTAATGAAAACACATTGGTTTTTATCATTTGTATTGGAAACAACATTGTCATATGTCTTTTCTTGTATCTAAATAATACGAAACCTCGCTCTATGATTTGAAGTTAAAATCCTCAATTATGGTAAAATAGTGACTTTTTCACGTTTTTCATGTAGTTTGATATTACGTAAACATATTAATTTTTACCAATATTTCGATACTATTTCATGTAGTATCACGATATGTGATTTGGCCTTCAAATCTCAGAATGTCGCATAATACTGCATTTTAAGCAAGTTTTCTTGCATTTTGTTTCGTACGAAAAATTACCGAATTTAGAAATATTTTGACGTTAATCATCTCTTTTTCCTCTATGTGATTTAAACAAAATATCATCGAATTAGGCAATATTTTGCCGTTTTTCCACGTTTTTTTGAATTTTTAGTGTATGGGTATTAATTCATTATATATACGATAAAAATGATGCAAACACATAATTGATTAGATAATAACCTTAAATACTTCATTTTCAATCAACTATTTGTTTCTTTTTAAAATACTGAGTAAGATATTGAAAAGGGGAGAAGTTCCTTTTTTTATTGCATATATCGACGTTTCAGCCGGAATAGAGCGGTTTTCGTGTATATCTTCCATCGGTAATTTAAACGGAAAATCAGGAACATTTTAGTTAATTCTAATTAAAACACATTGGTTTTTATCATTTGTATATCTGAACAACATTGTCATATGTCTTTTCTTGGATCTAAATAATACGAAACCTCGCTCTATGATTTGAAGTTAAAATCCTCATATATAGTAAAATAGTGATTTTTTTCACATTTTTCATGTAGTGTGATTTTACGTAAATATATTCGTTTTTACCAATATTTCGATACTATTTCATGTAGTATCACGATACGTGATTTGGCCTTCGAATCTCAGAATTTTGCGTAATATTGCATTTTAAGCAAGTTTTCTTGCATTATGTTTCATACGAAAAATCATCGAATTTAGCAATATTTTGACGTTTATCATCTCCTTTTCCTTTATGTGAATTAAACAAAATATCATCGAATTAGGCAATATTTTGCTGTTTTTCCAAGTTTTGTGAATTTTCAGTCTATGTGTATTAATTCAATATATATACGATACAAATGATTCAAACACATAATTGATTAGAAATTAAACTTAAATACTTCGTTTTCAATCAACCATTTGTTTCTCGTTAAAATACTGAGTAGAATATTGAAGAGGGGAGAAGTTCGGTTTGTATTGCATATATCGACGTTTCAGCCGGATTAGAGCGATTTTACGTGTACATCTTCCATCGGTAATTTAAACGGAAAATCAGGAACATTTTAGTTAATTCTAATGAAAACACATTGTTTTTTATCATTTGTATTGGAAACAACATTGTCATATGTCTTTTCTTGGATCTAAATAATACGAAACCTCGCTCTATGATTTGAAGTTAAAATCCTCAAATATGGTAAAATAGTGACTTTTTCACGTTAATCATGTAGTTTGATATTTCGTAAATATATTCATTTTAACCAATATTTCGATACTATTTCATGTAGTATCACGATATGTAATTTGGCCTTCAAATCTCAGAATGTCGCATAATATTGCATTTTAAGCAAGTTTTCTTGTATTTTGTTTCGTACGAAAATTCACCGAATTTAGCAATATTTTGACGTTTATCATCTCCTTTTCCTTTATGTGATTTAAACAAAATATCATCGAATTAGGCAATATTTTGCCGTTTTTCCACGTTTTTTTGAATTTTCAGTTTATGGGTATTAATTCAATATATATACGATAAAAATGATGCAAGCAGATAATTGATTAGATAATAACCTTAAATACTTCATTTTCAATTAACTATTTGTTTCTCGTTAAAATACTGAGTAGGATATTGAAAAGAGGAGAAGTTCTGTTTTTATTGCATATATCGACGTTTCAGCCGGAATAGAGCGGTGTTCGTGTTTATCTTCCATCGGTAATATAAACGGAAAATCAGGAACATTTTAGTTAATTCTAATGAAAACACATTGGTTTTTATCATTTGTATATGAAAACAACATTGTCATATGTCTTTTCTTGGACCTAAATAATTCGAAACCTCGCTCCATGATTTGAAGTTAAAATCCTCATAAATGGTAAAATAGTGACTTTTTTCATGTAGTGTGATTTTACGTAAATATATTCGTTTTAACAATATTTCGATACTATTTCATGTCGTATCACGATATGTGATTTGGCCTTCAAATCTCAGAATTTTGCATAATATTGCATTTTAATCAAGTTTTCTTGCATTTTGTTTCGTACGAAAAATCACCGAATTTAGCAATATTTTGACATTTATCATCTCCTTTTCCTTTATGTGATTTAAACAAAATATCATCGAATTAGGCAATATTTTGCCGTTTTTCCACGTTTTTGTGAATTTTCTGTCTATAATTATTAATTCAATAAATATACGATAAAAATGATGTAAACACATAATTGATTAGAAATTAACCTTAAATACTTCATTTTCAATCAACCATTTGTTTCTCGTTAAAATACCGAGTAGGATATTGAAGAGGGGGAGAAGTTCGGTTTTTATTGCATATATCGACGTTTTAGCCGGATTAGAGCGGTTTTACGTATACATCTTCCATCGGTAATATAAACGGCATATCAGGAACATTTTAGATAATTCTAATGAAAACACATTGGTTTTAATCATTTGTATTAGAAACAACATTCTCATATGTCTTTTCTTGGATCTAAATAATACGAAACCTCGCCATATGATTTGAAGTTAAAATCCTGATATATGGTAAAATAGTGACTTTTTTCACGTTTTTCATGTAGTATGATTTTACGTAAATATATGCGTTTTTACCAATATTTCGATACTATTTCATGTAGTATCACGATACGTGATTTAGAGTTCAAATCTCAGAATTTTGCGTAATATTGCATTTTAAGCAAGTTTTCTTGCATTTTGTTTCATACGAAAAATCATCGAATTTAGCAATATTTTGACGTTTATCATCTCCTTTTCCTTTATGTGAATTAAACAAAATATCATCGAATTAGGCAATATTTTGCCGTTTTTCCAAGTTTTGTGAATTTTCTGTCTATGGGTATTAATTCAATAAATATACGATACAAATGATGCAAACACATAATTGATTAGAAATTAACCTTAAATACTTCATTTTCAATCAACCATTTGTTTTTCGTTAAAATACTGAGTAGAATATTGAAGAGGGGAGAAGTTCGTTTTTTATTGCATATATCGACGTTTCAGCCGGATTAGAGCGGTTTTACGTGTACATCTTCCATCGGTAATATAAACGGAAAATCAGGAACATTTTAGTTAATTCTAATGAAAACACATTGTTTTTTATCATTTGTATTGGAAACAACATTGTCATATGTCTTTTCTTGGATCTAAATAATACGAAACCTCGCTCTATGATTTGAAGTTAAAATCCACAAATATGGTAAAATAGTGAATTTTTCACGTTAATCATGTAGTTTGACATTACGTAAATATATTTATTTTTACCAATATTTCGATACTATTTCATGTAGTATCACGATATGTGATTTGGCCTTCAAATCTCAGAATGTCGCATAATGTTGCATTTTAAGCAAGTTTTCTTGCATTTTGTTTTGTACGAAAAATCACCGAATTTAGCAATATTTTGACGTTTATCATCTCTTTTTCCTCTGTGTGATTTAAACAAAATATCATCGAATTAGGCAATATTTTGCCGTTTTTCCACGTTTTTTTTAATTTTTAGTTTATGGGTATTAATTCATTATATATAAGATAAAAATGATGCAAACACATAATTGATTAGATAATAAACTTAAATACTTCATTTTCAATCAACTATTTGTTTCTCGAGAAAATACTGAGTAAGTTATTGAAAAGGGGGAAAGTTCTGTTTTTATTGCATATATCGACGTTTCAGCCGTAATAGAGCGGTTTTCGTGTACATCTTCCATCGGTAATATAAACGGAAAATCAGGAACATTTTAGTTAATGCTAATGAAAACACATTGGTTTTTATCATTTGTATTGGAAACAACATTGTCATATGTCTTTTCTTGTATCTAAATAATACGAAACCTCGCTCTATGATTTGAAGTTAAAATCCTCAATTATGGTAAAATAGTGACTTTTTCACGTTTTTCATGTAGTTTGATATTACGTAAACATATTAATTTTTACCAATATTTCGATACTATTTCATGTAGTATCACGATATGTGATTTGGCCTTCAAATCTCAGAATGTCGCATAATACTGCATTTTAAGCAAGTTTTCTTGCATTTTGTTTCGTACGAAAAATTACCGAATTTAGAAATATTTTGACGTTAATCATCTCTTTTTCCTCTATGTGATTTAAACAAAATATCATCGAATTAGGCAATATTTTGCCGTTTTTCCACGTTTTTTTGAATTTTTAGTGTATGGGTATTAATTCATTATATATACGATAAAAATGATGCAAACACATAATTGATTAGATAATAACCTTAAATACTTCATTTTCAATCAACTATTTGTTTCTTTTTAAAATACTGAGTAAGATATTGAAAAGGGGAGAAGTTCCTTTTTTTATTGCATATATCGACGTTTCAGCCGGAATAGAGCGGTTTTCGTGTATATCTTCCATCGGTAATTTAAACGGAAAATCAGGAACATTTTAGTTAATTCTAATTAAAACACATTGGTTTTTATCATTTGTATATCTGAACAACATTGTCATATGTCTTTTCTTGGATCTAAATAATACGAAACCTCGCTCTATGATTTGAAGTTAAAATCCTCATATATAGTAAAATAGTGATTTTTTTCACATTTTTCATGTAGTGTGATTTTACGTAAATATATTCGTTTTTACCAATATTTCGATACTATTTCATGTAGTATCACGATACGTGATTTGAACTTCGAATCTCAGAATTTTGCGTAATATTGCATTTTAAGCAAGTTTTCCTGCATTTTGTTTCATACGAAAAATCATCGAATTTAGCAATATTTTGACGTTTATCATCTCCTTTTCCTTTATGGGAATTAAAGAAAATATCATCGAATTAGGCAATTCTTTGCCGTTTTTCCAAGTTTTGTGAATTTTCAGTCTATGGGTATTAATTCAATAAATATACGATACAAATGATGCAAACACATAATTGATTAGAAAATAACCTTAAATACTTCATTTTCAATCAACCATTTGTTTCTTGTTAAAATACTGAGTAGAATATTGAAGAGGGGAGAAGTTCTGTTTTTATTGCATATATCGACGTTTCAGCCGGATTAGAGCGGTTTTACGTGCACATCTTCCATCGGTAATATAAACGGAAAATCAGGAACATTTTAGTTAATTCTAATTAAAACACATTGGTTTTTATCATTTGTATATTTGAACAACATTGTCATATGTCTTTTCTTGGATCTAAATAATACGAAACCTCGCTCTATGATTTGAAGTTAAAATCCTCATATATAGTAAAATAGTGATTTTTTTCACATTTTTCATGTAGTGTGATTTTACGTAAATATATTCGTTTTTACCAATATTTCGATACTATTTCATGCAGTATCACGATACGTGATTTGGCCTTCAAATCTCAGAATTTCGCGTAATATTGCATTTTAAGCCAGTTTTTTGCATTTTGTTTCGTACGAAAAATCATCGAATTTAGCAGTATTTTGACGTTTATCATCTCCTTTTCCTTTATGGAAATAAACATAATATCATCAAATTAGGCAATATTTGGCCGTTTTTCCAAGTTTTGTGAATTTTCGGTATATGGGTATTAATTCAATAAATATGCGATACAAATGATGCAAACACATAGTTGATTAGAAAATAACCTTAAATACTTAATTTTCAATCAACTATTTGTTTCTCGTTAAAATACTGAGTAGGATTTTGAAGAGGGGAGAAGTTCGGTTTTTATTGCATATATCGACGTTTCAGCCGGGTTAGAGCGGTTTTACGTGTACATCTTCCATCTGTAATATAAACGGAAAATCAGGAACATTTTAGTTAATTCTAATGAAAACACATTGTTTTTTATCATTTGTATTGGAAACAACATTGTCATATGTCTTTTCTTGGATCTAAATAATACGAAACCTCGCTCTATGATTTGAAGTTAAAATCCTCAAATATGGTAAAATAATGACTTTTTCACGTTAATCATGTAGTTTGATATTACGTAAATATATTCATTTTTACCAATATTTCGATACTATTTCATGTAGTATCACGATATGTGATTTGGCCTTCAAATCTCAGAATGTCGCATAATATTGCATTTTAAGCAAGTTTTCTTGCATTTTGTTTCGTACGAAAATTCACCCAATTTAGCAATATTTTGACGTTGATCATCTCCTTTTCCTTTATGTGATTTAAACAAAATATCATCGAATTAGGCAATATTTTGCCGTTTTTTCCACGTTTTTGTGAATTTTCAGTTTATGGGTATTAATTCATTATATATACGATAAAAATGATGCAAACACATAGTTGATTAGATAATAACCTTAATTACTTCATTTTGAATCAACTATTTGTTTCTCGATAAAATACTGAGTAAGTTATTGAAAAGGGGGGAAGTTCTGTTTTTATTGCATATATCGACGTTTCAGCCGTAATAGAGCGGTTTTCGTGTACATCTTCCATCGGTAATATAAACGGAAAATCAGGAACATTTTAGATAATTCTAATGAAAACACATTGGTTTTTATCATTTGTATTGGAAACAACATTGTCATATGTCTTTTCTTGGATCTAAATAATACGAAACCTCGCTCTATGATTTGAAGTTAAAATCCTCATATATGGTAAAATAGTGACTTTTTTCACGTTTTTCATGTAGTGTGATTTTACGTAAATACATTCATTTTTACCAATATTTCGATACTATTTCATGTAGTATCACGATATGTGATTTGGCCTTCAAATCTCAGAATGTCGCATAATATTGCATTTTAAGCAAGTTTTCTTGCATTTTGTTTCGTACGAAAAATCATCGAATTTAGCAATATTTTGACGTTTATCGTCTCCTTTTCCTTTATGGGAATTAAAGAAAATATCATCGAATTAGGCAATTCTTTGCCGTTTTTCCAAGTTTTGTGAATTTTCAGTCTATGGGTATTAATTCAATAAATATACGATACAAATGATGCAAACACATAATTGATTAGAAATTAACCTTAAATACTTCATTTTCAATCAACCATTTGTTTCTCGTTAAAATACTGAGTAGAATATTGAAGAGGGGAGAAGTTCTGTTTTTATTGCATATATCGACGTTTCAGCCGGATTAGAGCGGTTTTACGTGTACATCTTCCATCGGTAATATAAACGGAAAATCAGGAACATTTTAGTTAATTCTAATGAAAACACATTGTTTTTTATCATTTGTATTGGAAACAACATTGTCATATGTCTTTTCTTGTATCTAAATAATACGAAACCTCGCTCTATGATTTGAAGTTAAAATCCTCAATTATGGTAAAATAGTGACTTTTTCACGTTTTTCATGTAGTTTGATATTACGCAAACATATTAATTTTTACCAATATTTCGATACTATTTCATGTAGTATCACGATATGTGATTTGGCCTTCAAATCTCAGAATGTCGCATAATACTGCATTTTAAGAAAGTTTTCTTGCATTTTGTTTCGTACGAAAAATCACCGAATTTAGAAATATTTTGACGTTAATCATCTCTTTTTCCTCTATGTGATTTAAACAAAATATCATCGAATTAGGCAATATTTTGCCGTTTTTCCACGTTTTTGTGAATTTTCTGTCTATAATTATTAATTCAATAAATATACGATAAAAATGATGTAAACACATAATTGATTAGAAATTAACCTTAAATACTTCATTTTCAATCAACCATTTGTTTCTCGTTAAAATACCGAGTAGGATATTGAAGAGGGGGAGAAGTTCGGTTTTATTGCATATATCGACGTTTTAGCCGGATTAGAGCGGTTTTACGTATACATCTTCCATCGGTAATATAAACGGCATATCAGGAACATTTTAGATAATTCTAATGAAAACACATTGGTTTTTATCATTTGTATTAGAAACAACATTCTCATATGTCTTTTCTTGGATCTAAATAATACGAAACCTCGCCATATGATTTGAAGTTAAAATCCTGATATATGGTAAAATAGTGACTTTTTTCACGTTTTTCATGTAGTATGATTTTACGTAAATATATGCATTTTTACCAATATTTCGATACTATTTCATGTAGTATCACGATACGTGATTTAGAGTTCAAATCTCAGAATTTTGCGTAATATTGCATTTTAAGCAAGTTTTCTTGCATTTTGTTTCATACGAAAAATCATCGAATTTAGCAATATTTTGACGTTTATCATCTCCTTTTCCTTTATGTGAATTAAACAAAATATCATCGAATTAGGCAATATTTTGCCGTTTTTCCAAGTTTTGTGAATTTTCTGTCTATGGGTATTAATTCAATAAATATACGATACAAATGATGCAAACACATAATTGATTAGAAATTAACCTTAAATACTTCATTTTCAATCAACCATTTGTTTTTCGTTAAAATACTGAGTAGAATATTGAAGAGGGGAGAAGTTCGTTTTTTATTGCATATATCGACGTTTCAGCCGGATTAGAGCGGTTTTACGTGTACATCTTCCATCGGTAATATAAACGGAAAATCAGGAACATTTTAGTTAATTCTAATGAAAACACATTGTTTTTTATCATTTGTATTGGAAACAACATTGTCATATGTCTTTTCTTGGATCTAAATAATACGAAACCTCGCTCTATGATTTGAAGTTAAAATCCACAAATATGGTAAAATAGTGAATTTTTCACGTTAATCATGTAGTTTGATATTACGTAAATATATTCATTTTTACCAATATTTCGATACTATTTCATGTAGTATCACGATATGTGATTTGGCCTTCAAATCTCAGAATGTCGCATAATGTTGCATTTTAAGCAAGTTTTCTTGCATTTTGTTTCGTACGAAAAATCACCGAATTTAGCAATATTTTGACGTTTATCATCTCTTTTTCCTCTGTGTGATTTAAACAAAATATCATCGAATTAGGCAATATTTTGCCGTTTTTCCACGTTTTTTTTAATTTTTAGTTTATGGGTATTAATTCATTATATATAAGATAAAAATGATGCAAACACATAATTGATTAGATAATAAACTTAAATACTTCATTTTCAATCAACTATTTGTTTCTCGAGAAAATACTGAGTAAGTTATTGAAAAGGGGGAAAGTTCTGTTTTTATTGCATATATCGACGTTTCAGCCGTAATAGAGCGGTTTTCGTGTACATCTTCCATCGGTAATATAAACGGAAAATCAGGAACATTTTAGTTAATGCTAATGAAAACACATTGGTTTTTATCATTTGTATTGGAAACAACATTGTCATATGTCTTTTCTTGTATCTAAATAATACGAAACCTCGCTCTATGATTTGAAGTTAAAATCCTCAATTATGGTAAAATAGTGACTTTTTCACGTTTTTCATGTAGTTTGATATTACGTAAACATATTAATTTTTACCAATATTTCGATACTATTTCATGTAGTATCACGATATGTGATTTGGCCTTCAAATCTCAGAATGTCGCATAATACTGCATTTTAAGCAAGTTTTCTTGCATTTTGTTTCGTACGAAAAATTACCGAATTTAGAAATATTTTGACGTTAATCATCTCTTTTTCCTCTATGTGATTTAAACAAAATATCATCGAATTAGGCAATATTTTGCCGTTTTTCCACGTTTTTTTGAATTTTTAGTGTATGGGTATTAATTCATTATATATACGATAAAAATGATGCAAACACATAATTGATTAGATAATAACCTTAAATACTTCATTTTCAATCAACTATTTGTTTCTTTTTAAAATACTGAGTAAGATATTGAAAAGGGGAGAAGTTCCTTTTTTTATTGCATATATCGACGTTTCAGCCGGAATAGAGCGGTTTTCGTGTATATCTTCCATCGGTAATTTAAACGGAAAATCAGGAACATTTTAGTTAATTCTAATTAAAACACATTGGTTTTTATCATTTGTATATCTGAACAACATTGTCATATGTCTTTTCTTGGATCTAAATAATACGAAACCTCGCTCTATGATTTGAAGTTAAAATCCTCATATATAGTAAAATAGTGATTTTTTTCACATTTTTCATGTAGTGTGATTTTACGTAAATATATTCGTTTTTACCAATATTTCGATACTATTTCATGTAGTATCACGATACGTGATTTGGCCTTCGAATCTCAGAATTTTGCGTAATATTGCATTTTAAGCAAGTTTTCCTGCATTTTGTTTCATACGAAAAATCATCGAATTTAGCAATATTTTGACGTTTATCATCTCCTTTTCCTTTATGGGAATTAAAGAAAATATCATCGAATTAGGCAATTCTTTGCCGTTTTTCCAAGTTTTGTGAATTTTCAGTCTATGGGTATTAATTCAATAAATATACGATACAAATGATGCAAACACATAATTGATTAGAAATAACCTTAAATACTTCATTTTCAATCAACCATTTGTTTCTTGTTAAAATACTGATTAGAATATTGAAGAGGGGAGAAGTTCTGTTTTTATTGCATATATCGACGTTTCAGCCGGATTAGAGCGGTTTTACGTGTACATCTTCCATCGGTAATATAAACGGAAAATCAGGAACATTTTAGTTAATTCTAATTAAAACACATTGGTTTTTATCATTTGTATATTTGAACAACATTGTCATATGTCTTTTCTTGGATCTAAATAATACGAAACCTCGCTCTATGATTTGATGTTTAAATCCTCATATATAGTAAAATAGTGATTTTTTCACATTTTTCATGTAGTGTGATTTTACGTAAATATATTCGTTTTTACCAATATTTCGATACTATTTCATGTGGTATCACGATACGTGATTTGGCCTTCAAATCTCAGAATTTCGCGTAATATTGCATTTTAAGCCAGTTTTTTGCATTTTGTTTCGTACGAAAAATCATCGAATTTAGCAGTATTTTGACGTTTATCATCTCCTTTTCCTTTATGGAAATAAACATAATATCATCAAATTAGGCAATATTAGGCCGTTTTTCCAAGTTTTGTGAATTTTCGGTCTATGGGTATTAATTCAATAAATATACGATACAAATGATGCAAACACATAGTTGATTAGAAAATAACCTTAAATACTTCATTTTCAATCAACTATTTGTTTCTCGTTAAAATACTGAGTAGGATTTTGAAGAGGGGAGAAGTTCGGTTTTTATTGCATATATCGACGTTTCAGCCGGATTAGAGCGGTTTTACGTGTACATCTTCCATCTCTAATATAAACGGAAAATCAGGAACATTTTAGTTAATTCTAATGAAAACACATTGTTTTTTATCATTTGTATTGGAAACAACATTGTCATATGTCTTTTCTTGGATCTAAATAATACGAAACCTCGCTCTATGATTTGAAATTAAAATCCTCAAATATGGTAAAATAATGACTTTTTCACGTTAATCATGTAGTTTGATATTACGTAAATATATTCATTTTACCAATATTTCGATACTATTTCATGTAGTATCATGATATGTGATTTGGCCTTCAAATCTCAGAATGTCGCATAATATTGCATTTTAAGCAAGTTTTCTTGCATTTTGTTTCGTACGAAAATTCACCGAATTTAGCAATATTTTGACGTTGATCATCTCCTTTTCCTTTATGTGATTTAAACAAAATATCATCGAATTAGGCAATATTTTGCCGTTTTTCCACGTTTTTGTGAATTTTCAGTTTATGGGTATTAATTCATTATATATACGATAAAAATGATGCAAACACATAGTTGATTAGATAATAACCTTAATTACTTCATTTTGAATCAACTATTTGTTTCTCGATAAAATACTGAGTAAGTTATTGAAAAGGGGGGAAGTTCTGTTTTTATTGCATATATCGACGTTTCAGCCGTAATAGAGCGGTTTTCGTGTACATCTTCCATCGGTAATATAAACGGAAAATCAGGAACATTTTAGATAATTCTAATGAAAACACATTGGTTTTTATCATTTGTATTGGAAACAACATTGTCATATGTCTTTTCTTGGATCTAAATAATACGAAACCTCGCTCTATGATTTGAAGTTAAAATCCTCATATATGGTAAAATAGTGACTTTTTTCACGGTTTTCATGTAGTGTGATTTTACGTAAATACATTCATTTTTACCAATATTTCGATACTATTTCATGTAGTATCACGATATGTGATTTGGCCTTCAAATCTCAGAATGTCGCATAATATTGCATTTTAAGCAAGTTTTCTTGCATTTTGTTTCGTACGAAAAATCATCGAATTTAGCAATATTTTGACGTTTATCATCCCCTTTTCCTCTATGTGATTTAAACAAAATATCATCGAATTAGGCAATATTTTGCCGTTTTTCCACGTTTTTTTGAATTTTCAGTTCATGGGTATTAATTAATTATATATAAGATAAAAATGATGCAAACACATAATTGATTAGATAATAACCTTAAATCCTTCATTTTTAATCAACTATTTGTTTCTCGAGAAAATACTGAGTAAGTTATTGAAAAGGGGGAAAGTTCTGTTTTTATTGCATATATCGACGTTTCAGCCGTAATAGAGCGGTTTTCGTGTACATCTTCCATCGGTAATATAAACGGAAAATCAGGAACATTTTAGTTAATGCTAATGAAAACACATTGGTTTTTATCATTTGTATTGGAAACAACATTGTCATATGTCTTTTCTTGGATCTAAATAATACGAAACCTCGCACTATGATTTGAAGTTAAAATCCTTATATATATGGTAAAATAGTGACTTTTTTTCACGTTTCTCATGTAGTGTGATTTTACGTAAATATATTCGTTTTTACCAATATTTCGATACTATTTCATGTAGTATCACGATACGTGATTTGGCCTTCGAATCTCAGAATTTTGCGTAATATTGCATTTTAAGCAAGTTTTCTTGCATTTTGTTTCATACGAAAAATCATCGAATTTAGCAATATTTTGACGTTTATCATCTCCTTTTCCTTTATGGGAATTAAAGAAAATATCATCGAATTAGGCAATTCTTTGCCGTTTTTCCAAGTTTTGTGAATTTTCAGTCTATGGGTATTAATTCAATAAATATACGATACAAATGATGCAAACACATAATTGATTAGAAATTAACCTTAAATACTTCATTTTCAATCAACCATTTGTTTCTCGTTAAAATACTGAGTAGAATATTGAAGAGGGGAGAAGTTCTGTTTTTATTGCATATATCGACGTTTCAGCCGGATTAGAGCGGTTTTACGTGTACATCTTCCATCGGTAATATAAACGGAAAATCAGGAACATTTTAGTTAATTCTAATGAAAACACATTGTTTTTTATCATTTGTATTGGAAACAACATTGTCATATGTCTTTTCTTGTATCTAAATAATACGAAACCTCGCTCTATGATTTGAAGTTAAAATCCTCAATTATGGTAAAATAGTGACTTTTTCACGTTTTTCATGTAGTTTGATATTACGCAAACATATTAATTTTTACCAATATTTCGATACTATTTCATGTAGTATCACGATATGTGATT
The DNA here is from genome assembly GCF_040958095.1 of Procambarus clarkii. Classification (NCBI taxonomy): domain Eukaryota; kingdom Metazoa; phylum Arthropoda; class Malacostraca; order Decapoda; family Cambaridae; genus Procambarus; species Procambarus clarkii. Next base: position 20,548,330 of record NC_091177.1, read on the forward strand.
TGGCCTTCAAATCTCAGAATGTCGCATAATACTGCATTTTAAGAAAGTTTTCTTGCATTTTGTTTCGTACGAAAAATCACCGAATTTAGAAATATTTTGACGTTAATCATCTCTTTTTCCTCTATGTGATTTAAACAAAATATCATCGAATTAGGCAATATTTTGCCGTTTTTCCACGTTTTTTTTAATTTTTAGTGTATGGGTATTAATTCATTATATATACGATAAAAATGATGCAAACACATAATTGATTAGATAATAACCATAAATACTTCATTTTCAATCAACTATTTGTTTCTTTTTAAAATACGGAGTAAGATATTGAAAAGGGGAGAAGTTCTGTTTTTATTGCATATATCGACGTTTCAGCCGGAATAGAGCGGTATTCGTGTACATCTTCCATCGGTAATTTAAACGGAAAATCAGGAACATTTTAGTTAATTCTAATTAAAACACATTGGTTTTTATCATTTGAATATTTGAACAACATTGTCATATGTCTTTTCTTGGATCTAAATAATACGAAACCTCGCTCTATGATTTGATGTTTAAATCCTCATATATAGTAAAATAGTGATTTTTTTAACATTTTTCATGTAGTGTGATTTTACGTAAATATATTCGTTTTTACCAATATTTCGATACTATTTCATGTGGTATCACGATACGTGATTTGGCCTTCAAATCTCAGAATTTCGCGTAATATTGCATTTTAAGCCAGTTTTTTGCATTTTGTTTCGTACGAAAAATCATCGAATTTAGCAGTATTTTGACGTTTATCATCTCCTTTTCCTTTATGGAAATAAACATAATATCATCAAATTAGGCAATATTTGGCCGTTTTTCCAAGTTTTGTGAATTTTCGGTCTATGGGTATTAATTCAATAAATATACGATACAAATGATGCAAACACATAGTTGATTAGAAAATAACCTTAAATACTTCATTTTCAATCAACTATTTGTTTCTCGTTAAAATACTGAGTAGGATTTTGAAGAGGGGAGAAGTTCGTTTTTTATTGCATATATCGACGTTTCAGCCGGATTAGAGCGGTTTTACGTGTACATCTTCCATCTCTAATATAAACGGAAAATCAGGAACATTTTAGTTAATTCTAATGAAAACACATTGTTTTTTATCATTTGTATTGGAAACAACATTGTCATATGTCTTTTCTTGGATCTAAATAATACGAAACCTCGCTCTATGATTTGAAGTTAAAATCCTCAAATATGGTAAAATAATGACTTTTTCACGTTAATCATGTAGTTTGATATTACGTAAATATATTCATTTTTACCAATATTTCGATACTATTTCATGTAGTATCACGATATGTGATTTGGCCTTCAAATCTCAGAATGTCGCATAATATTGCATTTTAAGCAAGTTTTCTTGCATTTTGTTTCGTACGAAAAATCATCGAATTTAGCAATATTTTGACGTTTATCATCCCCTTTTCCTCTATGTGATTTAAACAAAATATCATCGAATTAGGCAATATTTTGCCGTTTTTCCACGTTTTTTTTAATTTTCAGTTCATGGGTATTAATTAATTATATATAAGATAAAAATGATGCAAACACATAATTGATTAGATAATAACCTTAAATCCTTCATTTTTAATCAACTATTTGTTTCTCGAGAAAATACTGAGTAAGTTATTGAAAAGCGGGAAAGTTCTGTTTTTATTGCATATATCGACGTTTCAGCCGTAATAGAGCGGTTTTCGTGTACATCTTCCATCGGTAATATAAACGGAAAATCAGGAACATTTTAGTTAATGCTAATGAAAACACATTGGTTTTTATCATTTGTATTGGAAACAACATTGTCATATGTCTTTTCTTGGATCTAAATAATACGAAACCTCGCACTATGATTTGAAGTTAAAATCCTTATATATATGGTAAAATAGTGACTTTTTTCACGTTTTTCATGTAGTGTGATTTTACGTAAATATATTCGTTTTTACCAATATTTCGATACTATTTCATGTAGTATCACGATACGTGATTTGGCCTTCGAATCTCAGAATTTTGCGTAATATTGCATTTTAAGCAAGTTTTCTTGCATTTTGTTTCATACGAAAAATCATCGAATTTAGCAATATTTTGACGTTTATCATCTCCTTTTCCTTTATGGAAATAAACATAATACCATCAAATTAGGCAATATTTGGCCGTTTTTCCAAGTTTTGTGAATTTTCGGTCTATGGGTATTAATTCAATAAATATACGATACAAATGATGCAAACACATAGTTGATTAGAAAATAACCTTAAATACTTCATTTTCAATCAACTATTTGTTTCTCGTTAAAATACTGAGTAGGATTTTGAAGAGGGGAGAAGTTCGGTTTTTATTGCATATATCGACGTTTCATCCGGATTAGAGCGGTTTTACGTGTACATCTTCCATCTGTAATATAAACGGAAAATCAGGAACATTTTAGTTAATTCTAATGAAAACACATTGTTTTTTATCATTTGTATTGGAAACAACATTGTCATATGTCTTTTCTTGGATCTAAATAATACGAAACCTCGCTCTATGATTTGAAGTTAAAATCCTCAAATATGGTAAAATAATGACTTTTTCACGTTAATCATGTAGTTTGATATTACGTAAATATATTCATTTTTACCAATATTTCGATACTATTTCATGTAGTATCACGATATGTGACTTGGCCTTCAAATCTCAGAATGTCGCATAATATTGCATTTTAAGCAAGTTTTCTTGCATTTTGTTTCGTACGAAAATTCACCGAATTTAGCAATATTTTTACGTTTATCATCATCCATTCCTTTATGTGATTTACACAAAATATCATCGAATTAGGCAATATTTTGCCGTTTTTCCACGTTTTTGTGAATTTTCAGTTTATGGGTATTAATTCATTATATATACGATAAAAATGATGCAAACACATAGTTGATTAGATAATAACCTTAATTACTTCATTTTGAATCAACTATTTGTTTCTCGATAAAATACTGAGTAAGTTATTGAAAAGGGGGGAAGTTCTGTTTTTATTGCATATATCGACGTTTCAGCCGTAATAGAGCGGTTTTCGTGTACATCTTCCATCGGTAATATAAACGGAAAATCAGGAACATTTTGGATAATTCTAATGAAAACACATTGGTTTTTATCATTTGTATTGGAAACAACATTGTCATATGTATTTTCTTGGATCTAAATAATACGAAACCTCGCTCTATGATTTGAAGTTAAAATCCTCATATATGGTAAAATAGTGACTTTTTTCACGTTTTTCATGTAGTGTGATTTTACGTAAATACATTCATTTTTACCAATATTTCGATACATTGGTAGTATCACGAGATTCATGTAGTATCACGATATGTGATTTGGCCTTCAAATCTCAGAATGTCGCATAATATTGCATTTTAAGCAAGTTTTCTTGCATTTTGTTTCGTACGAAAAATCATTGAATTTAGCAATATTTTGACGTTTATCATCCCCTTTTTCTCTATGTGATTTAAACAAAATATCATCGAATTAGGCAATATTTTGCCGTTTTTCCACGTTTTTTTGAATTTTCAGTTCATGGGTATTAATTAATTATATATAAGATAAAAATGATGCAAACACATAATTGATTAGATAATAACCTTAAATCCTTCATTTTTAATCAACTATTTGTTTCTCGAGAAAATACTGAGTAAGTTATTGAAAAGGGGGAAAGTTCTGTTTTTATTGCATATATCGACGTTTCAGCCGTAATAGAGCGGTTTCGTGTACATCTTCCATCAGTAATATAAACGGTAAATCAGGAACATTTTAGTTAATGCTAATTAAAACACATTGGTTTTTATCATTTGTATTGGAAACAACATTGTCATATGTCTTTTCTTGGATCTAAATAATACGAAACCTCGCACTATGATTTGAAGTTAAAATCCTTATATATGGTAAAATAGTGACTTTTTTCACGTTTTTCATGTAGTGTGATTTTACGTAAATATATTCGTTTTTACCAATATTTCGATACTATTTCATGTAGTATCACGATACGTGATTTGGCCTTCGAATCTCAGAATTTTGCGTAATATTGCATTTTAAGCAAGTTTTCTTGCATTTTGTTTCATACGAAAAATCATCGAATTTAGCAATATTTTGACGTTTATCATCTCCTTTTCCTTTATGGGAATTAAAGAAAATATCATCGAATTAGGCAATTCTTTGCCGTTTTTCCAAGTTTTGTGAATTTTCAGTCTATGGGTATTAATTCAATAAATATACTATACAAATGATGAAAACACATAATTGATTAGAAATTAACCTTAAATACTTCATTTTCAATCAACCATTTGTTTCTCGTTAAAATACTGAGTAGAATATTGAAGAGGGGAGAAGTTCTGTTTTTATTGCATATATCGACGTTTCAGCCGGATTAGAGCGGTTTTACGTGTACATCTTCCATCGGTAATATAAACGGAAAATCAGGAACATTTTAGTTAATTCTAATGAAAACACATTGTTTTTTATCATTTGTATTGGAAACAACATTGTCATATGTCTTTTCTTGTATCTAAATAATACGAAACCTCGCTCTATGATTTGAAGTTAAAATCCTCAATTATGGTAAAATAGTGACTTTTTCACGTTTTTCATGTAGTTTGATATTACGCAAACATATTAATTTTTACCAATATTTCGATACTATTTCATGTAGTATCACGATATGTGATTTGGCCTTCAAATCTCAGAATGTCGCATAATACTGCATTTTAAGCAAGTTTTCTTGCATTTTGTTTCGTACGAAAAATCACCGAATTTAGAAATATTTTGACGTTAATCATCTCTTTTTTCCTCTATGTGATTTAAACAAAATATCATCGAATTAGGCAATATTTTGCCGTTTTTCCACGTTTTTTTTTAATTTTTAGTGTATGGGTATTAATTCATTATATATACGATAAAAATGATGCAAACACATAATTGATTAGATAATAACCTTAAATACTTCATTTTCAATCAACTATTTGTTTCTTTTTAAAATACTGAGTAAGATATTGAAAAGGAGAGAAGTTCTGTTTTTATTGCATATATCGACGTTTCAGCCGGAATAGAGCGGTTTTCGTGTACATCTTCCATCGCTAATTTAAACGGAAAATCAGGAACATTTTAGTTAATTCTAATTAAAACACATTGGTTTTTATCATTTGTATATTTGAACAACATTGTCATATGTCTTTTCATGGATCTAAATAATACGAAACCTCGCTCTATGATTTGAAGTTAAAATCCTCATATATAGTAAAATAGTGATTTTTTTAACATTTTTCATGTAGTGTGATTTTACGTAAATATATTCGTTTTTACCAATATTTCGATACTATTTCATGTAGTATCACGATACGTGATTTGGCCTTCAAATCTCAGAATTTCGCGTAATATTGCAATTTAAGCAAGTTTTTTGCATTTTGTTTCGTACGAAAAATCATCGAATTTAGCAATATTTTGACGTTTATCATCTCCTTTTCCTTTATGGAAATAAACATAATATCATCAAATAAGGCAATCTTTGGCCGTTTTTCCAAGTTTTGTGAATTTACGGTCTATGGGTATTAATTCAATAAATATACGATACAAATGATGCAAACACATAGTTGTTTAGAAAATAACCTTAAATACTTCATTTTCAATCAACTATTTGTTTCTCATTAAAATACTGAGTAGGATTTTGAAGAGGGGAGAAGTTCGGTTTTTATTGCATATATCGACGTTTCATCCGGATTAGAGCGGTTTTACGTGTACATCTTCCATCTATAATATAAACTGAAAATCAGGAACATTTCAGTTAATTCTAATGAAAACACATTGTTTTTTATCATTTGTATTGGAAACAACATTGTCATATGTCTTTTCTTGGATCTAAATAATACGAAACCTCGCTCTATGATTTGAAGTTAAAATCCTCAAATATGGTAAAATAGTGACTTTTTCACGTTTATCATGTAGTGTGATTTTACGTAAATATATTCGTTTTTACCAATATTTCGATACTATTTCATGTAGTATCACGATACGTGATTTGGCCTTCGAATCTCAGAATTTTGCGTAATATTGCATTTTAAGCAAGTTTTCTTGCATTTTGTTTCATACGAAAAATCATCGAATTTAGCAATATTTTGACGTTTATCATCTCCTTTCCTTTATGGGAATTTACAGCAAAATATCATCGAATTAGGCAATTCTTTTCCGTTTTTCCAAGTTTTGTGAATTTTCAGTCTATGGGTATTAATTCAATTATATATACGATACAAATGATGCAAACACATAATTGATTAGATAATTAACCTTAAATACTTCATTTTCAATCAACCATTTGTTTCTCGTTAAAATACTGAGTAGAATATTGAAGAGGGGAGAAGTTCTGTTTTTATTGCATATATCGACGTTTCAGCCGGAATAGAGCGGTTTTACGTGTACATCTTCCATCGGTAATATAAACGGAAAATCAGGAACATTTTAGGATAATTCTAATGAAAACACATTGGTTTTTATCATTTGTATTGGAAACAACATTGTCATATGTATTTTCTTGGATCTAAATAATACGAAACCTCGCTCTATGATTTGAAGTTAAAATCCTCATATATGGTAAAATAGTGACTTTTTTCACGTTTTTCATGTAGTGTGATATTACGTAAATACATATCATTTTTACCAATATTTCGATACATTGGTAGTATCACGAGATTCATGTAGTATCACGATATGTGATTTGGCCTTCAAATCTCAGAATGTCGCATAATATTGCATTTTAAGCAAGTTTTCTTGCATTTTGTTTCGTACGAAAAATCACTGAATTTAGCAATATTTTGACGTTAATCATCCTCTTTTTCCTCTATGTGATTTACACAAAATATCATCGAATTAGGCAATATTTTGCCGTTTTTCCACGTTTTTTTGAATTTTCAGTGTATGGGTATTAATTAATTATATATAAGATAAAAATGATGCAAACACATAATTGATTAGATAATAACCTTAAATCCTTCATTTTTAATCAACTATTTGTTTCTCGAGAAAATACTGAGTAAGTTATTGAAAAGGGGGAAAGTTCTGTTTTTATTGCATATATCGACGTTTCAGCCGTAATAGAGCGGTTTCGTGTACATCTTCCATCAGTAATATAAACGGTAAATCAGGAACATTTTAGTTAATGCTAATTAAAACACATTGGTTTTTATCATTTGTATTGGAAACAACATTGTCATATGTCTTTTCTTGGATCTAAATAATACGAAACCTCGCACTATGATTTGAAGTTAAAATCCTTATATATGGTAAAATAGTGACTTTTTTCACGTTTTTCATGTAGTGTGATTTTACGTAAATATATTCGTTTTTACCAATATTTCGATACTATTTCATGTAGTATCACGATACGTGATTTGGCCTTCGAATCTCAGAATTTTGCGTAATATTGCATTTAAGCAAGTTTTCTTGCATTTTGTTTCATACGAAAAATCATCGAATTTAGCAATATTTTGACGTTTATCATCTCCTTTTCCTTTATGGGAATTAAAGAAAATATCATCGAATTAGGCAATTCTTTGCCGTTTTTCCAAGTTTTGTGAATTTTCAGTCTATGGGTATTAATTCAATAAATATACTATACAAATGATGAAAACACATAATTGATTAGAAATTAACCTTAAATACTTCATTTTCAATCAACCATTTGTTTCTCGTTAAAATACTGAGTAGAATATTGAAGAGGGGAGAAGTTCTGTTTTTATTGCATATATCGACGTTTCAGCCGGATTAGAGCGGTTTTACGTGTACATCTTCCATCGGTAATATAAACGGAAAATCAGGAACATTTTAGTTAATTCTAATGAAAACACATTGTTTTTTATCATTTGTATTGGAAACAACATTGTCATATGTCTTTTCTTGTATCTAAATAATACGAAACCTCGCTCTATGATTTGAAGTTAAAATCCTCAATTATGGTAAAATAGTGACTTTTTCACGTTTTTCATGTAGTTTGATATTACGCAAACATATTAATTTTTACCAATATTTCGATACTATTTCATGTAGTATCACGATATGTGATTTGGCCTTCAAATCTCAGAATGTCGCATAATACTGCATTTTAAGCAAGTTTTCTTGCATTTTGTTTCGTACGAAAAATCACCGAATTTAGAAATATTTTGACGTTAATCATCTCTTTTTTCCTCTATGTGATTTAAACAAAATATCATCGAATTAGGCAATATTTTGCCGTTTTTCCACGTTTTTTTTAATTTTTAGTGTATGGGTATTAATTCATTATATATACGATAAAAATGATGCAAACACATAATTGATTAGATAATAACCTTAAATACTTCATTTTCAATCAACTATTTGTTTCTTTTTAAAATACTGAGTAAGATATTGAAAAGGAGAGAAGTTCTGTTTTTATTGCATATATCGACGTTTCAGCCGGAATAGAGCGGTTTTCGTGTACATCTTCCATCGCTAATTTAAACGGAAAATCAGGAACATTTTAGTTAATTCTAATTAAAACACATTGGTTTTTATCATTTGTATATTTGAACAACATTGTCATATGTCTTTTCATGGATCTAAATAATACGAAACCTCGCTCTATGATTTGAAGTTAAAATCCTCATATATAGTAAAATAGTGATTTTTTTAACATTTTTCATGTAGTGTGATTTTACGTAAATATATTCGTTTTTACCAATATTTCGATACTATTTCATGTAGTATCACGATACGTGATTTGGCCTTCAAATCTCAGAATTTCGCGTAATATTGCAATTTAAGCAAGTTTTTTGCATTTTGTTTCGTACGAAAAATCATCGAATTTAGCAATATTTTGACGTTTATCATCTCCTTTTCCTTTATGGAAATAAACATAATATCATCAAATAAGGCAATCTTTGGCCGTTTTTCCAAGTTTTGTGAATTTACGGTCTATGGGTATTAATTCAATAAATATACGATACAAATGATGCAAACACATAGTTGTTTAGAAAATAACCTTAAATACTTCATTTTCAATCAACTATTTGTTTCTCATTAAAATACTGAGTAGGATTTTGAAGAGGGGAGAAGTTCGGTTTTTATTGCATATATCGACGTTTCATCCGGATTAGAGCGGTTTTACGTGTACATCTTCCATCTATAATATAAACTGAAAATCAGGAACATTTCAGTTAATTCTAATGAAAACACATTGTTTTTTATCATTTGTATTGGAAACAACATTGTCATATGTCTTTTCTTGGATCTAAATAATACGAAACCTCGCTCTATGATTTGAAGTTAAAATCCTCAAATATGGTAAAATAGTGACTTTTTTCACGTTTTTCATGTAGTGTGATTTTACGTAAATATATTCGTTTTTACCAATATTTCGATACTATTTCATGTAGTATCACGATACGTGATTTGGCCTTCGAATCTCAGAATTTTGCGTAATATTGCATTTTAAGCAAGTTTTCTTGCATTTTGTTTCATACGAAAAATCATCGAATTTAGCAATATTTTGACGTTTATCATCTCCTTTTCCTTTATGGGAATTAAAGAAAATATCATCGAATTAGGCAATTCTTTTCCGTTTTTCCAAGTTTTGTGAATTTTCAGTCTATGGGTATTAATTCAATAAATATACGATACAAATGATGCAAACACATAATTGATTAGAAATTAACCTTAAATACTTCATTTTCAATCAACCATTTGTTTCTCGTTAAAATACTGAGTAGAATATTGAAGAGGGGAGAAGTTCTGTTTTTATTGCATATATCGACGTTTCAGCCGGATTAGAGCGGTTTTACGTGTACATCTTCCATCGGTAATATAAACGGAAAATCAGGAACATTTTAGTTAATTCTAATGAAAACACATTGTTTTTTATCATTTGTATTGGAAACAACATTGTCATATGTCTTTTCTTGTATCTAAATAATACGAAACCTCGCTCTATGATTTGAAGTTAAAATCCTCAATTATGGTAAAATAGTGACTTTTTCACGTTTTTCATGTAGTTTGATATTACGCAAACATATTAATTTTTACCAATATTTCGATACTATTTCATGTAGTATCACGATATGTGATTTGGCCTTCAAATCTCAGAATGTCGCATAATACTGCATTTTAAGCAAGTTTTCTTGCATTTTGTTTCGTACGAAAAATCACCGAATTTAGAAATATTTTGACGTTAATCATCTCTTTTTCCTCTATGTGATTTACACAAAATATCATCGAATTAGGCAATATTTTGCCGTTTTTCCACGTTTTTTTGAATTTTTAGTGTATGGGTATTAATTCATTATATATACGATAAATATGATGCAAACACATAATTGATTAGATAATAACCTTAAATACTTCATTTTCAATCAACTATTTGTTTCTTATTAAAATACTGAGTAAGATATTGAAAAGGAGAGAAGTTCTGTTTTTATTGCATATATCGACGTTTCAGCCGGAATAGAGCGGTTTTCGTGTACATCTTCCATCGGTAATTTAAACGGAAAATCAGGAACATTTTAGTTAATTCTAATTAAAACACATTGGTTTTTATCATTTGTATATTTGAACAACATTGTCATATGTCTTTTCATGGATCTAAATAATACGAAACCTCGCTCTATGATTTGAATTTAAAATCCTCATATATAGTAAAATAGTGATTTTTTTCACATTTTTCATGTAGTGTGATTTTACGTAAATATATTCGTTTTTACCAATATTTCGATATTATTTCATGTAGTATCACGATACGTGATTTGGCCTTCATATCTCAGAATTTTGCGTAATATTGCATTTTAAGCAAGTTTTTTGCATTTTGTTTCGTACGAAAAATCATCGAATTTAGCAATATTTTGACGTTTATCATCTCCTTTTCCTTTATGGAAATAAACATAATATCATCAAATTAGGCAATCTTTGGCCGTTTTTCCAAGTTTTGTGAATTTACGGTCTATGGGTATTAATTCAATAAATATACGATACAAATGATGCAAACACATAGTTGTTTAGAAAGTAACCTTAAATACTTCATTTTCAATCAACTATTTGTTTCTCATTAAAATACTGAGTAGGATTTTGAAGAGGGGAGAAGTTCGGTTTTTATTGCATATATCGACGTTTCATCCGGATTAGAGCGGTTTTACGTGTACATCTTCCATCTGTAATATAAACTGAAAATCAGGAACATTTTAGTTAATTCTAATGAAAACACATTGTTTTTTATCATTTGTATTGGAAACAACATTGTCATATGTCTTTTCTTGGATCTAAATAATACGAAACCTCGCTCTATGATTTGAAGTTAAAATCCTCAAATATGGTAAAATAATGACTTTTTCACGTTAATCATGTAGTTTGATATTACGTAAATATATTCATTTTTACCAATATTTCGATACTATTTCATGTAGTATCACGATATGTGACTTGGCCTTCAAATCTCAGAATGTCGCATAATATTGCATTTTAAGCAAGTTTTCTTGCATTTTGTTTCGTACGAAAATTCACCGAATTTAGCAATATTTTTACGTTTATCATCATCCTTTCCTTTATGTGATTTAAACAAAATATCATCGAATTAGGCAATATTTTGCCGTTTTTCCACGTTTTTGTGAATTTTCAGTTTATGGGTATTAATTCATTATATATACGATAAAAATGATGCAAACACATAGTTGATTAGATAATAACCTTAATTACTTCATTTTGAATCAACTATTTGTTTCTCGATAAAATACTGAGTAAGTTATTGAAAAGGGGGGAAGTTCTGTTTTTATTGCATATATCGACGTTTCAGCCGTAATAGAGCGGTTTTCGTGTACATCTTCCATCGGTAATATAAACGGAAAATCAGGAACATTTTGGATAATTCTAATGAAAACACATTGGTTTTTATCATTTGTATTGGAAACAACATTGTCATATGTATTTTCTTGGATCTAAATAATACGAAACCTCGCTCTGTGATTTGAAGTTAAAATCCTCATATATGGTAAAATAGTGACTTTTTTCACGTTTTTCATGTAGTGTGATTTTACGTAAATACATTCATTTTTACCAATATTTCGATACACTGGTAGTATCACGAGATTCATGTAGTATCACGATATGTGATTTGGCCTTCAAATCTCAGAATGTCGCATAATATTGCATTTTAAGCAAGTTTTCTTGCATTTTGTTTCGTACGAAAAATCATCGAATTTAGCAATATTTTGACGTTTATCATCCCCTTTTCCTCTATGTGATTTAAACAAAATATCATCGAATTAGGCAATATTTTGCCGTTTTTCCACGTTTTTTTGAATTTTCAGTTCATGGGTATTAATTAATTATATATAAGATAAAAATGATGCAAACACATAATTGATTAGATAATAACCTTAAATCCTTCATTTTTAATCAACTATTTGTTTCTCGAGAAAATACTGAGTAAGTTATTGAAAAGGGGGAAAGTTCTGTTTTTATTGCATATATCGACGTTTCAGCCGTAATAGAGCGGTTTCGTGTACATCTTCCATCGGTAATATAAACGGAAAATCAGGAACATTTTAGTTAATGCTAATGAAAACACATTGGTTTTTATCATTTGTATTGGAAACAACATTGTCATATGTCTTTTCTTGGATCTAAATAATACGAAACCTCGCACTATGATTTGAATTAAAATCCTTATATATGGTAAAATAGTGACTTTTTTCACGTTTTTCATGTAGTGTGATTTTACGTAAATATATTCGTTTTTACCAATATTTCGATACTATTTCATGTAGTATCACGATACGTGATTTGGCCTTCGAATCTCAGAATTTTGCGTAATATTGCATTTTAAGCAAGTTTTCTTGCATTTTGTTTCATACGAAAAATCATCGAATTTAGCAATATTTTGACGTTTATCATCTCCTTTTCCTATATGGGAATTAAAGAAAATATCATCGAATTAGGCAATTCTTTGCCGTTTTTCCAAGTTTTGTGAATTTTCAGTCTATGGGTATTAATTCAATAAATATACGATACAAATGATGCAAACACATAATTGATTAGAAATTAACCTTAAATACTTCATTTTCAATCAACCATTTGTTTCTCGTTAAAATACTGAGTAGAATATTGAAGAGGGGAGAAGTTCTGTTTTTATTGCATATATCGACGTTTCAGCCGGATTAGAGCGGTTTTACGTGTGCATCTTCCATCGGTAATATAAACGGAAAATCAGGAACATTTTAGTTAATTCTAATGAAAACACATTGTTTTTTATCATTTGTATTGGAAACAACATTGTCATATGTCTTTTCTTGTATCTAAATAATACGAAACCTCGCTCTATGATTTGAAGTTAAAATCCTCAATTATGGTAAAATAGTGACTTTTTCACGTTTTTCATGTAGTTTGATATTACGCAAACATATTAATTTTTACCAATATTTCGATACTATTTCATGTAGTATCACGATATGTGATTTGGCCTTCAAATCTCAGAATGTCGCATAATACTGCATTTTAAGCAAGTTTTCTTGCATTTTGTTTCGTACGAAAAATCACCGAATTTAGAAATATTTTGACGTTAATCATCTCTTTTTCCTCTATGTGATTTACACAAAATATCATCGAATTAGGCAATATTTTGCCGTTTTTCCACGTTTTTTTGAATTTTTAGTGTATGGGTATTAATTCATTATATATACGATAAATATGATGCAAACACATAATTGATTAGATAATAACCTTAAATACTTCATTTTCAATCAACTATTTGTTTCTTATTAAAATACTGAGTAAGATATTGAAAAGGAGAGAAGTTCTGTTTTTATTGCATATATCGACGTTTCAGCCGGAATAGAGCGGTTTTCGTGTACATCTTCCATCGGTAATTTAAACGGAAAATCAGGAACATTTTAGTTAATTCTAATTAAAACACATTGGTTTTTATCATTTGTATATTTGAACAACATTGTCATATGTCTTTTCATGGATCTAAATAATACGAAACCTCGCTCCATGATTTGAATTTAAAATCCTCATATGTAGTAAAATAGTGATTTTTTCACATTTTTCATGTAGTGTGATTTTACGTAAATATATTCGTTTTTACCAATATTTCGATACTATTTCATGTAGTATCACGATACGTGATTTGGCCTTCATATCTCAGAATTTTGCGTAATATTGCATTTTAAGCAAGTTTTTTGCATTTTGTTTCGTACGAAAAATCATCGAATTTAGCAATATTTTGACGTTTATCATCTCCTTTTCCTTTATGGAAATAAACATAATATCATCAAATTAGGCAATCTTTGGCCGTTTTTCCAAGTTTTGTGAATTTACGGTCTATGGGTATTAATTCAATAAATATACGATACAAATGATGCAAACACATAGTTGTTTAGAAAATAACCTTAAATACTTCATTTTCAATCAACTATTTGTTTCTCATTAAAATACTGAGTAGGATTTTGAAGAGGGGAGAAGTTCGGTTTTTATTGCATATATCGACGTTTCATCCGGATTAGAGCGGTTTTACGTGTACATCTTCCATCTGTAATATAAACTGAAAATCAGGAACATTTTAGTTAATTCTAATGAAAACACATTGTTTTTTATCATTTGTATTGGAAACAACATTGTCATATGTCTTTTCTTGGATCTAAATAATACGAAACCTCGCTCTATGATTTGAAGTTAAAATCCTCAAATATGGTAAAATAATGACTTTTTCACGTTAATCATGTAGTTTGATATTACGTAAATATATTCATTTTTACCAATATTTCGATACTATTTCATGTAGTATCACGATATGTGACTTGGCCTTCAAATCTCAGAATGTCGCATAATATTGCATTTTAAGCAAGTTTTCTTGCATTTTGTTTCGTACGAAAATTCACCGAATTTAGCAATATTTTTACGTTTATCATCATCCTTTCCTTTATGTGATTTAAACAAAATATCATCGAATTAGGCAATATTTTGCCGTTTTTCCACGTTTTTGTGAATTTTCAGTTTATGGGTATTAATTCATTATATATACGATAAAAATGATGCAAACACATAGTTGATTAGATAATAACCTTAATTACTTCATTTTGAATCAACTATTTGTTTCTCGATAAAATACTGAGTAAGTTATTGAAAAGGGGGGAAGTTCTGTTTTTATTGCATATATCGACGTTTCAGCCGTAATAGAGCGGTTTTCGTGTACATCTTCCATCGGTAATATAAACGGAAAATCAGGAACATTTTGGATAATTCTAATGAAAACACATTGGTTTTTATCATTTGTATTGGAAACAACATTGTCATATGTCTTTTCTTGGATCTAAATAATACGAAACCTCGCTCTATGATTTGAAGTTAAAATCCTCATATATGGTAAAATAGTGACTTTTTCACGTTTTTCATGTAGTGTGATTTTACGTAAATACATTCATTTTTACCAATATTTCGATACACTGGTAGTATCACGAGATTCATGTAGTATCACGATATGTGATTTGGCCTTCAAATCTCAGAATGTCGCATAATATTGCATTTTAAGCAAGTTTTCTTGCATTCTGTTTCGTACGAAAAATCATCGAATTTAGCAATATTTTGACGTTTATCATCCCCTTTTCCTCTATGTGATTTAAACAAAATATCATCGAATTAGGCAATATTTTGCCGTTTTTCCACGTTTTTTTGAATTTTCAGTTCATGGGTATTAATTAATTATATATAAGATAAAAATGATGCAAACACATAATTGATTAGATAATAACCTTAAATCCTTCATTTTTAATCAACTATTTGTTTCTCGAGAAAATACTGAGTAAGTTATTGAAAAGGGGGAAAGTTCTGTTTTTATTGCATATATCGACGTTTCAGCCGTAATAGAGCGGTTTCGTGTACATCTTCCATCGGTAATATAAACGGAAAATCAGGAACATTTTAGTTAATGCTAATGAAAACACATTGGTTTTTATCATTTGTATTGGAAACAACATTGTCATATGTCTTTTCTTGGATCTAAATAATACGAAACCTCGCACTATGATTTGAAGTTAAAATCCTTATATATGGTAAAATAGTGACTTTTTTCACGTTTTTCATGTAGTGTGATTTTACGTAAATATATTCGTTTTTACCAATATTTCGATACTATTTCATGTAGTATCACGATACGTGATTTGGCCTTCGAATCTCAGAATTTTGCGTAATATTGCATTTTAAGCAAGTTTTCTTACATTTTGTTTCATACGAAAAATCATCGAATTTAGCAATATTTTGACGTTTATCATCTCCTTTTCCTTTATGGGAATTAAAGAAAATATCATCGAATTAGGCAATTCTTTGCCGTTTTTCCAAGTTTTGTGAATTTTCAGTCTATGAGTATTAATTCAGTAAATATACGATACAAATGATGCAAACACATAATTGATTAGAAATTAACCTTAAATACTTCATTTTCAATCAACCATTTGTTTCTCGTTAAAATACTGAGTAGAATATTGAAGAGGGGAGAAGTTCTGTTTTTATTGCATATATCGACGTTTCAGCCGGATTAGAGCGGTTTTACGTGTACATCTTCCATCGGTAATATAAACGGAAAATCAGGAACATTTTAGTTAATTCTAATGAAAACACATTGTTTTTTATCATTTGTATTGGAAACAACATTGTCATATGTCTTTTCTTGTATCTAAATAATACGAAACCTCGCTCTATGATTTGAAGTTAAAATCCTCAATTATGGTAAAATAGTGACTTTTTCACGTTTTTCATGTAGTTTGATATTACGCAAACATATTAATTTTTACCAATATTTCGATACTATTTCATGTAGTATCACGATATGTGATTTGGCCTTCAAATCTCAGAATGTCGCATAATACTGCATTTTAAGCAAGTTTTCTTGCATTTTGTTTCGTACGAAAAATCACCGAATTTAGAAATATTTTGACGTTAATCATCTCTTTTTCCTCTATGTGATTTACACAAAATATCATCGAATTAGGCAATATTTTGCCGTTTTTCCACGTTTTTTTGAATTTTTAGTGTATGGGTATTAATTCATTATATATACGATAAATATGATGCAAACACATAATTGATTAGATAATAACCTTAAATACTTCATTTTCAATCAACTATTTGTTTCTTATTAAAATACTGAGTAAGATATTGAAAAGGAGAGAAGTTCTGTTTTTATTGCATATATCGACGTTTCAGCCGGAATAGAGCGGTTTTCGTGTACATCTTCCATCGGTAATTTAAACGGAAAATCAGGAACATTTTAGTTAATTCTAATTAAAACACATTGGTTTTTATCATTTGTATATTTGAACAACATTGTCATATGTCTTTTCATGGATCTAAATAATACGAAACCTCGCTCCATGATTTGAATTTAAAATCCTCATATATAGTAAAATAGTGATTTTTTCACATTTTTCATGTAGTGTGATTTTACGTAAATATATTCGTTTTTACCAATATTTCGATACTATTTCATGTAGTATCACGATACGTGATTTGGCCTTCATATCTCAGAATTTTGCGTAATATTGCATTTTAAGCAAGTTTTTTGCATTTTGTTTCGTACGAAAAATCATCGAATTTAGCAATATTTTGACGGTTATCATCTCCTTTTCCTTTATGGAAATAAACATAATATCATCAAATTAGGCAATCTTTGGCCGTTTTTCCAAGTTTTGTGAATTTACGGTCTATGGGTATTAATTCAATAAATATACGATACAAATGATGCAAACACATAGTTGTTTAGAAAATAACCTTAAATACTTCATTTTCAATCAACTATTTGTTTCTCATTAAAATACTGAGTAGGATTTTGAAGAGGGGAGAAGTTCGGTTTTTATTGCATATATCGACGTTTCATCCGGATTAGAGCGGTTTTACGTGTACATCTTCCATCTGTAATATAAACTGAAAATCAGGAACATTTTAGTTAATTCTAATGAAAACACATTGTTTTTTATCATTTGTATTGGAAACAACATTGTCATATGTCTTTTCTTGGATCTAAATAATACGAAACCTCGCTCTATGATTTGAAGTTAAAATCCTCAAATATGGTAAAATAATGACTTTTTCACGTTAATCATGTAGTTTGATATTACGTAAATATATTCATTTTTACCAATATTTCGATACTATTTCATGTAGTATCACGATATGTGACTTGGCCTTCAAATCTCAGAATGTCGCATAATATTGCATTTTAAGCAAGTTTTCTTGCATTTTGTTTCGTACGAAAATTCACCGAATTTAGCAATATTTTTACGTTTATCATCATCCTTTCCTTTATGTGATTTAAACAAAATATCATCGAATTAGGCAATATTTTGCCGTTTTTCCACGTTTTTGTGAATTTTCAGTTTATGGGTATTAATTCATTATATATACGATAAAAATGATGCAAACACATAGTTGATTAGATAATAACCTTAATTACTTCATTTTGAATCAACTATTTGTTTCTCGATAAAATACTGAGTAAGTTATTGAAAAGGGGGGAAGTTCTGTTTTTATTGCATATATCGACGTTTCAGCCGTAATAGAGCGGTTTTCGTGTACATCTTCCATCGGTAATATAAACGGAAAATCAGGAACATTTTGGATAATTCTAATGAAAACACATTGGTTTTTATCATTTGTATTGGAAACAACATTGTCATATGTCTTTTCTTGGATCTAAATAATACGAAACCTCGCTCTATGATTTGAAGTTAAAATCCTCATATATGGTAAAATAGTGACTTTTTCACGTTTTTCATGTAGTGTGATTTTACATAAATACATTCATTTTTACCAATATTTCGATACACTGGTAGTATCACGAGATTCATGTAGTATCACGATATGTGATTTGGCCTTCAAATCTCAGAATGTCGCATAATATTGCATTTTAAGCAAGTTTTCTTGCATTTTGTTTCGTACGAAAAATCATCGAATTTAGCAATATTTTGACGTTTATCATCCCCTTTTCCTCTATGTGATTTAAACAAAATATCATCGAATTAGGCAATATTTTGCCGTTTTTCCACGTTTTTTTGAATTTTCAGTTCATGGGTATTAATTAATTATATATAAGATAAAAATGATGCAAACACATAATTGATTAGATAATAACCTTAAATCCTTCATTTTTAATCAACTATTTGTTTCTCGAGAAAATACTGAGTAAGTTATTGAAAAGGGGGAAAGTTCTGTTTTTATTGCATATATCGACGTTTCAGCCGTAATAGAGCGGTTTCGTGTACATCTTCCATCGGTAATATAAACGGAAAATCAGGAACATTTTAGTTAATGCTAATGAAAACACATTGGTTTTTATCATTTGTATTGGAAACAACATTGTCATATGTCTTTTCTTGGATCTAAATAATACGAAACCTCGCACTATGATTTGAAGTTAAAATCCTTATATATGGTAAAATAGTGACTTTTTTCACGTTTTTCATGTAGTGTGATTTTACGTAAATATATTCGTTTTTACCAATATTTCGATACTATTTCATGTAGTATCACGATACGTGATTTGGCCTTCGAATCTCAGAATTTTGCGTAATATTGCATTTTAAGCAAGTTTTCTTGCATTTTGTTTCATACGAAAAATCATCGAATTTAGCAATATTTTGACGTTTATCATCTCCTTTTCCTTTATGGGAATTAAAGAAAATATCATCGAATTAGGCAATTCTTTGCCGTTTTTCCAAGTTTTGTGAATTTTCAGTCTATGGGTATTAATTCAGTAAATATACGATACAAATGATGCAAACACATAATTGATTAGAAATTAACCTTAAATACTTCATTTTCAATCAACCATTTGTTTCTCGTTAAAATACTGAGTAGAATATTGAAGAGGGGAGAAGTTCTGTTTTTATTGCATATATCGACGTTTCAGCCGGATTAGAGCGGTTTTACGTGTACATCTTCCATCGGTAATATAAACGGAAAATCAGGAACATTTTAGTTAATTCTAATGAAAACACATTGTTTTTTATCATTTGTATTGGAAACAACATTGTCATATGTCTTTTCTTGTATCTAAATAATACGAAACCTCGCTCTATGATTTGAAGTTAAAATCCTCAATTATGGTAAAATAGTGACTTTTTCACGTTTTTCATGTAGTTTGATATTACGCAAACATATTAATTTTTACCAATATTTCGATACTATTTCATGTAGTATCACGATATGTGATTTGGCCTTCAAATCTCAGAATGTCGCATAATACTGCATTTTAAGCAAGTTTTCTTGCATTTTGTTTCGTACGAAAAATCACCGAATTTAGAAATATTTTGACGTTAATCATCTCTTTTTCCTCTATGTGATTTACACAAAATATCATCGAATTAGGCAATATTTTGCCGTTTTTCCACGTTTTTTTGAATTTTTAGTGTATGGGTATTAATTCATTATATATACGATAAATATGATGCAAACACATAATTGATTAGATAATAACCTTAAATACTTCATTTTCAATCAACTATTTGTTTCTTTTTAAAATACTGAGTAAGATATTGAAAAGGAGAGAAGTTCTGTTTTTATTGCATATATCGACGTTTCAGCCGGAATAGAGCGGTTTTCGTGTACATCTTCCATCGGTAATTTAAACGGAAAATCAGGAACATTTTAGTTAATTCTAATTAAAACACATTGGTTTTTATCATTTGTATATTTGAACAACATTGTCATATGTCTTTTCATGGATCTAAATAATACGAAACCTCGCTCTATGATTTGAATTTAAAATCCTCATATATAGTAAAATAGTGATTTTTTTCACATTTTTCATGTAGTGTGATTTTACGTAAATATATTCGTTTTTACCAATATTTCGATACTATTTCATGTAGTATCACGATACGTGATTTGGCCTTCAAATCTCAGAATTTCGCGTAATATTGCATTTTAAGCAAGTTTTTTGCATTTTGTTTCGTACGAAAAATCATCGAATTTAGCAATATTTTGACGTTTATCATCTCCTTTTCCTTTATGGAAATAAACATAATATCATCAAATTAGGCAATATTTGGCCGTTTTTCCAAGTTTTGTGAATTTTCGGTCTATGGGTATTAATTCAATAAATATACGATACAAATGATGCAAACACATAGTTGATTAGAAAATAACCTTAAATACTTCATTTTCAATCAACTATTTGTTTCTCGTTAAAATACTGAGTAGGATTTTGAAGAGGGGAGAAGTTCGGTTTTTATTGCATATATCGACGTTTCAGCCGGATTAGAGCGGTTTTACGTGTACATCTTCCATCTGTAATATAAACGGAAAATCAGGAACATTTTAGTTAATTCTAATGAAAACACATTGTTTTTTATGATTTGTATTGGAAAGAACATTGTCATATGTCTTTTCTTGGATCTAAATAATACGATACCTCGCTCTATGATTTGAAGTTAAAATCCTCAAATATGGTAAAATAATGACTTTTTTTCACGTTTTTCATGTAGTGTGATTTCACGTAAATACATTCATTTTACCAATATTTCGATACTATTTCATGTAGTATCACGATATGTGATTTGGCCTTCAAATCTCAGAATGTCGCATAATATTGCATTTTAAGCAAGTTTTCTTGCATTTTGTTTCGTACGAAAATTCACCGAATTTAGCAATATTTTGACGTTTATCATCATCCTTTCCTTTATGTGATTTAAACAAAATATCATCGAATTAGGCAATATTTTGCCGTTTTTCAACGTTTTTGTGAATTTTCAGTTTATGGGTATTAATTCATTATATATACGATAAAAATGATGCAAACACATAGTTGATTAGATAATAACCTTAATTACTTCATTTTGAATCAACTATTTGTTTCTCGATAAAATACTGAGTAAGTTATTGAAAAGGGGGGAAGTTCTGTTTTTATTGCATATATCGACGTTTCAGCCGTAATAGAGCGGTTTTCGTGTACATCTTCCATCGGTAATATAAACGGAAAATCAGGAACATTTTAGATAATTCTCATGAAAACACATTGGTTTTTATCATTTGTATTGGAAACAACATTGTCATATGTCTTTTCTTGGATCTAAATAATACGAAACCTCACTCTATGATTTGAAGTTAAAATCCTCATATATGGTAAAATAGTGACTTTTTTTCACGTTTTTCATGTAGTGTGATTTCACGTAAATACATTCATTTTACCAATATTTCGATACTATTTCATGTAGTATCACGATATGTGATTTGACCTTCAAATCTCAGAATGTCGCATAATATTGCATTTTAAGCAAGTTTTCTTGCATTTTGTTTCGTGCGAAAAATCATCGAATTTAGCAATATTTTGACGTTTATCATCCCCTTTTCCTCTATGTGATTTAAACAAAATATCATCGAATTAGGCAATATTTTGCCGTTTTTCCACGTTTTTTTGAATTTTTAGTGTATTTGTATTAATTCATTATATATACGATAAAAATGATGCAAACCCATAATTGATTAGATAATAACCTTAAATACTTCATTTTCAATCAACCATTTGTTTCTCGTTAAAATACTGAGTAGGATATTGAAGAGGGGAGAAATTCGGTTTTTATTGCATATATCGACGTTTCAGCCGGATTAGAGCGGTTTTACGTGTACATCTTCCATCTGTAATATAAACGGAAAATCAGGAACATTTTAGTTAATTCTAATGAAAACACATTGTTTTTTATCATTTGTATTGGAAACAACATTGTCATATGTCTTTTCTTGTATCTAAATAATACGAAACCTCGCTCTATGATTTGAAGTTAAAATCCTCAATTATGGTAAAATAGTGACTTTTTCACGTTTTTCATGTAGTTTGATATTACGCAAACATATTAATTTTTACCAATATTTCGATACTATTTCATGTAGTATCACGATATGTGATTTGGCCTTCAAATCTCAGAATGTCGCATAATACTGCATTTTAAGCAAGTTTTCTTGCATTTTGTTTCGTACGAAAAATCACCGAATTTAGAAATATTTTGACGTTAATCATCTCTTTTTCCTCTATGTGATTTACACAAAATATCATCGAATTAGGCAATATTTTGCCGTTTTTCCACGTTTTTTTGAATTTTTAGTGTATGGGTATTAATTCATTATATATATACGATAAATATGATGCAAACACATAATTGATTAGATAATAACCTTAAATACTTCATTTTCAATCAACTATTTGTTTCTTTTTAAAATACTGAGTAAGATATTGAAAAGGAGAGAAGTTCTGTTTTTATTGCATATATCGACGTTTCAGCCGGAATAGAGCGGTTTTCGTGTACATCTTCCATCGGTAATTTAAACGGAAAATCAGGAACATTTTAGTTAATTCTAATTAAAACACATTGGTTTTTATCATTTGTATATTTGAACAACATTGTCATATGTCTTTTCATGGATCTAAATAATACGAAACCTCGCTCTATGATTTGAATTTAAAATCCTCATATATAGTAAAATAGTGATTTTTTTCACATTTTTCATGTAGTGTGATTTTACGTAAATATATTCGTTTTTACCAATATTTCGATACTATTTCATGTAGTATCACGATACGTGATTTGGCCTTCAAATCTCAGAATTTCGCGTAATATTGCATTTTAAGCAAGTTTTTTGCATTTTGTTTCGTACGAAAAATCATCGAATTTAGCAATATTTTGACGTTTATCATCTCCTTTTCCTTTATGGAAATAAACATAATATCATCAAATTAGGCAATATTTGGCCGTTTTTCCAAGTTTTGTGAATTTTCGGTCTATGGGTATTAATTCAATAAATATACGATACAAATGATGCAAACACATAGTTGATTAGAAAATAACCTTAAATACTTCATTTTCAATCAACTATTTGTTTCTCGTTAAAATACTGAGTAGGATTTTGAAGAGGGGAGAAGTTCGGTTTTTATTGCATATATCGACGTTTCAGCCGGATTAGAGCGGTTTTACGTGTACATCTTCCATCTGTAATATAAACGGAAAATCAGGAACATTTTAGTTAATTCTAATGAAAACACATTGTTTTTTATGATTTGTATTGGAAAGAACATTGTCATATGTCTTTTCTTGGATCTAAATAATACGATACCTCGCTCTATGATTTGAAGTTAAAATCCTCAAATATGGTAAAATAATGACTTTTTTTCACGTTTTTCATGTAGTGTGATTTCACGTAAATACATTCATTTTACCAATATTTCGATACTATTTCATGTAGTATCACGATATGTGATTTGGCCTTCAAATCTCAGAATGTCGCATAATATTGCATTTTAAGCAAGTTTTCTTGCATTTTGTTTCGTACGAAAATTCACCGAATTTAGCAATATTTTGACGTTTATCATCATCCTTTCCTTTATGTGATTTAAACAAAATATCATCGAATTAGGCAATATTTTGCCGTTTTTCCACGTTTTTGTGAATTTTCAGTTTATGGGTATTAATTCATTATATATACGATAAAAATGATGCAAACACATAGTTGATTAGATAATAACCTTAATTACTTCATTTTGAATCAACTATTTGTTTCTCGATAAAATACTGAGTAAGTTATTGAAAAGGGGGGAAGTTCTGTTTTTATTGCATATATCGACGTTTCAGCCGTAATAGAGCGGTTTTCGTGTACATCTTCCATCGGTAATATAAACGGAAAATCAGGAACATTTTAGATAATTCTCATGAAAACACATTGGTTTTTATCATTTGTATTGGAAACAACATTGTCATATGTCTTTTCTTGGATCTAAATAATACGAAACCTCACTCTATGATTTGAAGTTAAAATCCTCATATATGGTAAAATAGTGACTTTTTTTCACGTTTTTCATGTAGTGTGATTTCACGTAAATACATTCATTTTACCAATATTTCGATACTATTTCATGTAGTATCACGATATGTGATTTGACCTTCAAATCTCAGAATGTCGCATAATATTGCATTTTAAGCAAGTTTTCTTGCATTTTGTTTCGTGCGAAAAATCATCGAATTTAGCAATATTTTGACGTTTATCATCCCCTTTTCCTCTATGTGATTTAAACAAAATATCATCGAATTAGGCAATATTTTGCCGTTTTTCCACGTTTTTTTGAATTTTTAGTGTATTTGTATTAATTCATTATATATACGATAAAAATGATGCAAACCCATAATTGATTAGATAATAACCTTAAATACTTCATTTTCAATCAACCATTTGTTTCTCGTTAAAATACTGAGTAGGATATTGAAGAGGGGAGAAATTCGGTTTTTATTGCATATATCGACGTTTCAGCCGGATTAGAGCGGTTTTACGTGTACATCTTCCATCTGTAATATAAACGGAAAATCAGGAACATTTTAGTTAATTCTAATGAAAACACATTGTTTTTTATCATTTGTATTGGAAACAACATTGTCATATGTCTTTTCTTGTATCTAAATAATACGAAACCTCGCTCTATGATTTGAAGTTAAAATCCTCAATTATGGTAAAATAGTGACTTTTTCACGTTTTTCATGTAGTTTGATATTACGCAAACATATTAATTTTTACCAATATTTCGATACTATTTCATGTAGTATCACGATATGTGATTTGGCCTTCAAATCTCAGAATGTCGCATAATACTGCATTTTAAGCAAGTTTTCTTGCATTTTGTTTCGTACGAAAAATCACCGAATTTAGAAATATTTTGACGTTAATCATCTCTTTTTCCTCTATGTGATTTACACAAAATATCATCGAATTAGGCAATATTTTGCCGTTTTTCCACGTTTTTTTGAATTTTTAGTGTATGGGTATTAATTCATTATATATACGATAAATATGATGCAAACACATAATTGATTAGATAATAACCTTAAATACTTCATTTTCAATCAACTATTTGTTTCTTTTTAAAATACTGAGTAAGATATTGAAAAGGAGAGAAGTTCTGTTTTTATTGCATATATCGACGTTTCAGCCGGAATAGAGCGGTTTTCGTGTACATCTTCCATCGGTAATTTAAACGGAAAATCAGGAACATTTTAGTTAATTCTAATTAAAACACATTGGTTTTTATCATTTGTATATTTGAACAACATTGTCATATGTCTTTTCATGGATCTAAATAATACGAAACCTCGCTCTATGATTTGAATTTAAAATCCTCATATATAGTAAAATAGTGATTTTTTTCACATTTTTCATGTAGTGTGATTTTACGTAAATATATTCGTTTTTACCAATATTTCGATACTATTTCATGTAGTATCACGATACGTGATTTGGCCTTCAAATCTCAGAATTTCGCGTAATATTGCATTTTAAGCAAGTTTTTTGCATTTTGTTTCGTACGAAAAATCATCGAATTTAGCAATATTTTGACGTTTATCATCTCCTTTTCCTTTATGGAAATAAACATAATATCATCAAATTAGGCAATATTTGGCCGTTTTTCCAAGTTTTGTGAATTTTCGGTCTATGGGTATTAATTCAATAAATATACGATACAAATGATGCAAACACATAGTTGATTAGAAAATAACCTTAAATACTTCATTTTCAATCAACTATTTGTTTCTCGTTAAAATACTGAGTAGGATTTTGAAGAGGGGAGAAGTTCGGTTTTTATTGCATATATCGACGTTTCAGCCGGATTAGAGCGGTTTTACGTGTACATCTTCCATCTGTAATATAAACGGAAAATCAGGAACATTTTAGTTAATTCTAATGAAAACACATTGTTTTTTATGATTTGTATTGGAAAGAACATTGTCATATGTCTTTTCTTGGATCTAAATAATACGATACCTCGCTCTATGATTTGAAGTTAAAATCCTCAAATATGGTAAAATAATGACTTTTTTTCACGTTTTTCATGTAGTGTGATTTCACGTAAATACATTCATTTTACCAATATTTCGATACTATTTCATGTAGTATCACGATATGTGATTTGGCCTTCAAATCTCAGAATGTCGCATAATATTGCATTTTAAGCAAGTTTTCTTGCATTTTGTTTCGTACGAAAATTCACCGAATTTAGCAATATTTTGACGTTTATCATCATCCTTTCCTTTATGTGATTTAAACAAAATATCATCGAATTAGGCAATATTTTGCCGTTTTTCCACGTTTTTGTGAATTTTCAGTTTATGGGTATTAATTCATTATATATACGATAAAAATGATGCAAACACATAGTTGATTAGATAATAACCTTAATTACTTCATTTTGAATCAACTATTTGTTTCTCGATAAAATACTGAGTAAGTTATTGAAAAGGGGGGAAGTTCTGTTTTTATTGCATATATCGACGTTTCAGCCGTAATAGAGCGGTTTTCGTGTACATCTTCCATCGGTAATATAAACGGAAAATCAGGAACATTTTAGATAATTCTCATGAAAACACATTGGTTTTTATCATTTGTATTGGAAACAACATTGTCATATGTCTTTTCTTGGATCTAAATAATACGAAACCTCACTCTATGATTTGAAGTTAAAATCCTCATATATGGTAAAATAGTGACTTTTTTTCACGTTTTTCATGTAGTGTGATTTCACGTAAATACATTCATTTTACCAATATTTCGATACTATTTCATGTAGTATCACGATATGTGATTTGACCTTCAAATCTCAGAATGTCGCATAATATTGCATTTTAAGCAAGTTTTCTTGCATTTTGTTTCGTGCGAAAAATCATCGAATTTAGCAATATTTTGACGTTTATCATCCCCTTTTCCTCTATGTGATTTAAACAAAATATCATCGAATTAGGCAATATTTTGCCGTTTTTCCACGTTTTTTTGAATTTTTAGTGTATTTGTATTAATTCATTATATATACGATAAAAATGATGCAAACCCATAATTGATTAGATAATAACCTTAAATACTTCATTTTCAATCAACCATTTGTTTCTCGTTAAAATACTGAGTAGGATATTGAAGAGGGGAGAAATTCGGTTTTTATTGCATATATCGACGTTTCAGCCGGATTAGAGCGGTTTTACGTGTACATCTTCCATCTGTAATATAAACGGAAAATCAGGAACATTTTAGTTAATTCTAATGAAAACACATTGTTTTTTATCATTTGTATTGAAAACAACATTGTCATATGTCTTTTCTTAGATCTAAATAATACGAAACCACGCTCTATGATTTGAAGTTAAAATCCTCATATATGGTAAAATAGTGACATTTTCACGTTAATCATGTAGTTTGATATTACGTAAATATATTTATTTTTACCAATATTTCGATACTATTTCATGTAGTATCACAATATCGATTTGGCCATCAAATCTCAGAATGTCGCATAATATTGCATTTTAAGCAAGTTTTCTTGCATTTTGTTTCGTACGAAAAATCACCGAATTTAGCAATATTTTCACGTTTAACATCTCCTTTTCCTTTATGTGATTTAAACAAAATATCATCGAATTAGGCAATATTTTGCAGTTTTTCCACGTTTTTGTGAATTTTCAGTCTATGGGTATTAATTCATTAAATATACGATAAAAATGATGCAAACACATAATTGATTAGATAATAACCTTAAATACTTCATTTTCAATCAACTATTTGTTTCTTATTAAAATACTGAGTAAGATATTGAAAAGGAGAGAAGTTCTGTTTTTATTGCATATATCGACGTTTCAGCCGGAATAGAGCGGTTTTCGTGTACATCTTCCATCGGTAATTTAAACGGAAAATCAGGAACATTTTAGTTAATTCTAATTAAAACACATTGGTTTTTATCATTTGTATATTTGAACAACATTGTCATATGTCTTTTCATGGATCTAAATAATACGAAACCTCGCTCCATGATTTGAATTTAAAATCCTCATATATAGTAAAATAGTGATTTTTTCACATTTTTCATGTAGTGTGATTTTACGTAAATATATTCGTTTTTACCAATATTTCGATACTATTTCATGTAGTATCACGATACGTGATTTGGCCTTCAAATCTCAGAATTTCGCGTAATATTGCATTTTAAGCAAGTTTTTTGCATTTTGTTTCGTACGAAAAATCATCGAATTTAGCAATATTTTGACGTTTATCATCTCCTTTTCCTTTATGGAAATAAACATAATATCATCAAATTAGGCAATCTTTGGCCGTTTTTCCAAGTTTTGTGAATTTACGGTCTATGGGTATTAATTCAATAAATATACGATACAAATGATGCAAACACATAGTTGTTTAGAAAATAACCTTAAATACTTCATTTTCAATCAACTATTTGTTTCTCATTAAAATACTGAGTAGGATTTTGAAGAGGGGAGAAGTTCGGTTTTTATTGCATATATCGACGTTTCATCCGGATTAGAGCGGTTTTACGTGTACATCTTCCATCTGTAATATAAACTGAAAATCAGGAACATTTTAGTTAATTCTAATGAAAACACATTGTTTTTTATCATTTGTATTGGAAACAACATTGTCATATGTCTTTTCTTGGATCTAAATAATACGAAACCTCGCTCTATGATTTGAAGTTAAAATCCTCAAATATGGTAAAATAATGACTTTTTCACGTTAATCATGTAGTTTGATATTACGTAAATATATTCATTTTTACCAATATTTCGATACTATTTCATGTAGTATCACGATATGTGACTTGGCCTTCAAATCTCAGAATGTCGCATAATATTGCATTTTAAGCAAGTTTTCTTGCATTTTGTTTCGTACGAAAATTCACCGAATTTAGCAATATTTTTACGTTTATCATCATCCTTTCCTTTATGTGATTTAAACAAAATATCATCGAATTAGGCAATATTTTGCCGTTTTTCCACGTTTTTGTGAATTTTCAGTTTATGGGTATTAATTCATTATATATACGATAAAAATGATGCAAACACATAGTTGATTAGATAATAACCTTAATTACTTCATTTTGAATCAACTATTTGTTTCTCGATAAAATACTGAGTAAGTTATTGAAAAGGGGGGAAGTTCTGTTTTTATTGCATATATCGACGTTTCAGCCGTAATAGAGCGGTTTTCGTGTACATCTTCCATCGGTAATATAAACGGAAAATCAGGAACATTTTGGATAATTCTAATGAAAACACATTGGTTTTTATCATTTGTATTGGAAACAACATTGTCATATGTCTTTTCTTGGATCTAAATAATACGAAACCTCGCTCTATGATTTGAAGTTAAAATCCTCATATATGGTAAAATAGTGACTTTTTCACGTTTTTCATGTAGTGTGATTTTACGTAAATACATTCATTTTTACCAATATTTCGATACACTGGTAGTATCACGAGATTCATGTAGTATCACGATATGTGATTTGGCCTTCAAATCTCAGAATGTCGCATAATATTGCATTTTAAGCAAGTTTTCTTGCATTTTGTTTCGTACGAAAAATCATCGAATTTAGCAATATTTTGACGTTTATCATCCCCTTTTCCTCTATGTGATTTAAACAAAATATCATCGAATTAGGCAATATTTTGCCGTTTTTCCACGTTTTTTTGAATTTTCAGTTCATGGGTATTAATTAATTATATATAAGATAAAAATGATGCAAACACATAATTGATTAGATAATAACCTTAAATCCTTCATTTTTAATCAACTATTTGTTTCTCGAGAAAATACTGAGTAAGTTATTGAAAAGGGGGAAAGTTCTGTTTTTATTGCATATATCGACGTTTCAGCCGTAATAGAGCGGTTTCGTGTACATCTTCCATCGGTAATATAAACGGAAAATCAGGAACATTTTAGTTAATGCTAATGAAAACACATTGGTTTTTATCATTTGTATTGGAAACAACATTGTCATATGTCTTTTCTTGGATCTAAATAATACGAAACCTCGCACTATGATTTGAAGTTAAAATCCTTATATATGGTAAAATAGTGACTTTTTTCACGTTTTTCATGTAGTGTGATTTTACGTAAATATATTCGTTTTTACCAATATTTCGATACTATTTCATGTAGTATCACGATACGTGATTTGGCCTTCGAATCTCAGAATTTTGCGTAATATTGCATTTTAAGCAAGTTTTCTTGCATTTTGTTTCATACGAAAAATCATCGAATTTAGCAATATTTTGACGTTTATCATCTCCTTTTCCTTTATGGGAATTAAAGAAAATATCATCGAATTAGGCAATTCTTTGCCGTTTTTCCAAGTTTTGTGAATTTTCAGTCTATGGGTATTAATTCAGTAAATATACGATACAAATGATGCAAACACATAATTGATTAGAAATTAACCTTAAATACTTCATTTTCAATCAACCATTTGTTTCTCGTTAAAATACTGAGTAGAATATTGAAGAGGGGAGAAGTTCTGTTTTTATTGCATATATCGACGTTTCAGCCGGATTAGAGCGGTTTTACGTGTACATCTTCCATCGGTAATATAAACGGAAAATCAGGAACATTTTAGTTAATTCTAATGAAAACACATTGTTTTTTATCATTTGTATTGGAAACAACATTGTCATATGTCTTTTCTTGTATCTAAATAATACGAAACCTCGCTCTATGATTTGAAGTTAAAATCCTCAATTATGGTAAAATAGTGACTTTTTCACGTTTTTCATGTAGTTTGATATTACGCAAACATATTAATTTTTACCAATATTTCGATACTATTTCATGTAGTATCACGATATGTGATTTGGCCTTCAAATCTCAGAATGTCGCATAATACTGCATTTTAAGCAAGTTTTCTTGCATTTTGTTTCGTACGAAAAATCACCGAATTTAGAAATATTTTGACGTTAATCATCTCTTTTTCCTCTATGTGATTTACACAAAATATCATCGAATTAGGCAATATTTTGCCGTTTTTCCACGTTTTTTTGAATTTTTAGTGTATGGGTATTAATTCATTATATATACGATAAATATGATGCAAACACATAATTGATTAGATAATAACCTTAAATACTTCATTTTCAATCAACTATTTGTTTCTTTTTAAAATACTGAGTAAGATATTGAAAAGGAGAGAAGTTCTGTTTTTATTGCATATATCGACGTTTCAGCCGGAATAGAGCGGTTTTCGTGTACATCTTCCATCGGTAATTTAAACGGAAAATCAGGAACATTTTAGTTAATTCTAATTAAAACACATTGGTTTTTATCATTTGTATATTTGAACAACATTGTCATATGTCTTTTCATGGATCTAAATAATACGAAACCTCGCTCTATGATTTGAATCTAAAATCCTCATATATAGTAAAATAGTGATTTTTTTCACATTTTTCATGTAGTGTGATTTTACGTAAATATATTCGTTTTTACCAATATTTCGATACTATTTCATGTAGTATCACGATACGTGATTTGGCCTTCAAATCTCAGAATTTCGCGTAATATTGCATTTTAAGCAAGTTTTTTGCATTTTGTTTCGTACGAAAAATCATCGAATTTAGCAATATTTTGACGTTTATCATCTCCTTTTCCTTTATGGAAATAAACATAATATCATCAAATTAGGCAATATTTGGCCGTTTTTCCAAGTTTTGTGAATTTTCGGTCTATGGGTATTAATTCAATAAATATACGATACAAATGATGCAAACACATAGTTGTTTAGAAAATAACCTTAAATACTTCATTTTCAATCAACTATTTGTTTCTCATTAAAATACTGAGTAGGATTTTGAAGAGGGGAGAAGTTCGGTTTTTATTGCATATATCGACGTTTCATCCGGATTAGAGCGGTTTTACGTGTACATCTTCCATCTGTAATATAAACTGAAAATCAGGAACATTTTAGTTAATTCTAATGAAAACACATTGTTTTTTATCATTTGTATTGGAAACAACATTGTCATATGTCTTTTCTTGGATCTAAATAATACGAAACCTCGCTCTATGATTTGAAGTTAAAATCCTCAAATATGGTAAAATAATGACTTTTTCACGTTAATCATGTAGTTTGATATTACGTAAATATATTCATTTTTACCAATATTTCGATACTATTTCATGTAGTATCACGATATGTGACTTGGCCTTCAAATCTCAGAATGTCGCATAATATTGCATTTTTAGCAAGTTTTCTTGCATTTTGTTTCGTACGAAAATTCACCGAATTTAGCAATATTTTTACGTTTATCATCATCCTTTCCTTTATGTGATTTAAACAAAATATCATCGAATTAGGCAATATTTTGCCGTTTTTCCACGTTTTTGTGAATTTTCAGTTTATGGGTATTAATTCATTATATATACGATAAAAATGATGCAAACACATAGTTGATTAGATAATAACCTTAATTACTTCATTTTGAATCAACTATTTGTTTCTCGATAAAATACTGAGTAAGTTATTGAAAAGGGGGGAAGTTCTGTTTTTATTGCATATATCGACGTTTCAGCCGTAATAGAGCGGTTTTCGTGTACATCTTCCATCGGTAATATAAACGGAAAATCAGGAACATTTTGGATAATTCTAATGAAAACACATGGGTTTTTATCATTTGTATTGGAAACAACATTGTCATATGTCTTTTCTTGGATCTAAATAATACGAAACCTCGCTCTATGATTTGAAGTTAAAATCCTCATATATGGTAAAATAGTGACTTTTTCACGTTTTTCATGTAGTGTGATTTTACGTAAATACATTCATTTTTACCAATATTTCGATACACTGGTAGTATCACGAGATTCATGTAGTATCACGATATGTGATTTGGCCTTCAAATCTCAGAATGTCGCATAATATTGCATTTTAAGCAAGTTTTCTTGCATTTTGTTTCGTACGAAAAATCATCGAATTTAGCAATATTTTGACGTTTATCATCCCCTTTTCCTCTATGTGATTTAAACAAAATATCATCGAATTAGGCAATATTTTGCCGTTTTTCCACGTTTTTTTGAATTTTCAGTTCATGGGTATTAATTAATTATATATAAGATAAAAATGATGCAAACACATAATTGATTAGATAATAACCTTAAATCCTTCATTTTTAATCAACTATTTGTTTCTCGAGAAAATACTGAGTAAGTTATTGAAAAGGGGGAAAGTTCTGTTTTTATTGCATATATCGACGTTTCAGCCGTAATAGAGCGGTTTCGTGTACATCTTCCATCGGTAATATAAACGGAAAATCAGGAACATTTTAGTTAATGCTAATGAAAACACATTGGTTTTTATCATTTGTATTGGAAACAACATTGTCATATGTCTTTTCTTGGATCTAAATAATACGAAACCTCGCACTATGATTTGAAGTTAAAATCCTTATATATGGTAAAATAGTGACTTTTTTCACGTTTTTCATGTAGTGTGATTTTACGTAAATATATTCGTTTTTACCAATATTTCGATACTATTTCATGTAGTATCACGATACGTGATTTGGCCTTCGAATCTCAGAATTTTGCGTAATATTGCATTTTAAGCAAGTTTTCTTACATTTTGTTTCATACGAAAAATCATCGAATTTAGCAATATTTTGACGTTTATCATCTCCTTTTCCTTTATGGGAATTAAAGAAAATATCATCGAATTAGGCAATTCTTTGCCGTTTTTCCAAGTTTTGTGAATTTTCAGTCTATGGGTATTAATTCAGTAAATATACGATACAAATGATGCAAACACATAATTGATTAGAAATTAACCTTAAATACTTCATTTTCAATCAACCATTTGTTTCTCGTTAAAATACTGAGTAGAATATTGAAGAGGGGAGAAGTTCTGTTTTTATTGCATATATCGACGTTTCAGCCGGATTAGAGCGGTTTTACGTGTACATCTTCCATCGGTAATATAAACGGAAAATCAGGAACATTTTAGTTAATTCTAATGAAAACACATTGTTTTTTATCATTTGTATTGGAAACAACATTGTCATATGTCTTTTCTTGTATCTAAATAATACGAAACCTCGCTCTATGATTTGAAGTTAAAATCCTCAATTATGGTAAAATAGTGACTTTTTCACGTTTTTCATGTAGTTTGATATTACGCAAACATATTAATTTTTACCAATATTTCGATACTATTTCATGTAGTATCACGATATGTGATTTGGCCTTCAAATCTCAGAATGTCGCATAATACTGCATTTTAAGCAAGTTTTCTTGCATTTTGTTTCGTACGAAAAATCACCGAATTTAGAAATATTTTGACGTTAATCATCTCTTTTTCCTCTATGTGATTTACACAAAATATCATCGAATTAGGCAATATTTTGCCGTTTTTCCACGTTTTTTTGAATTTTTAGTGTATGGGTATTAATTCATTATATATACGATAAATATGATGCAAACACATAATTGATTAGATAATAACCTTAAATACTTCATTTTCAATCAACTATTTGTTTCTTTTTAAAATACTGAGTAAGATATTGAAAAGGAGAGAAGTTCTGTTTTTATTGCATATATCGACGTTTCAGCCGGAATAGAGCGGTTTTCGTGTACATCTTCCATCGGTAATTTAAACGGAAAATCAGGAACATTTTAGTTAATTCTAATTAAAACACATTGGTTTTTATCATTTGTATATTTGAACAACATTGTCATATGTCTTTTCATGGATCTAAATAATACGAAACCTCGCTCTATGATTTGAATTTAAAATCCTCATATATAGTAAAATAGTGATTTTTTTCACATTTTTCATGTAGTGTGATTTTACGTAAATATATTCGTTTTTACCAATATTTCGATACTATTTCATGTAGTATCACGATACGTGATTTGGCCTTGAAATCTCAGAATTTCGCGTAATATTGCATTTTAAGCAAGTTTTTTGCATTTTGTTTCGTACGAAAAATCATCGAATTTAGCAATATTTTGACGTTTATCATCTCCTTTTCCTTTATGGAAATAAACATAATATCATCAAATTAGGCAATATTTGGCCGTTTTTCCAAGTTTTGTGAATTTTCGGTCTATGGGTATTAATTCAATAAATATACGATACAAATGATGCAAACACATAGTTGATTAGAAAATAACCTTAAATACTTCATTTTCAATCAACTATTTGTTTCTCGTTAAAATACTGAGTAGGATTTTGAAGAGGGGAGAAGTTCGGTTTTTATTGCATATATCGACGTTTCAGCCGGATTAGAGCGGTTTTACGTGTACATCTTCCATCTGTAATATAAACGGAAAATCAGGAACATTTTAGTTAATTCTAATGAAAACACATTGTTTTTTATGATTTGTATTGGAAAGAACATTGTCATATGTCTTTTCTTGGATCTAAATAATACGA
The DNA here is from genome assembly GCF_040958095.1 of Procambarus clarkii. Taxonomy (NCBI): domain Eukaryota; kingdom Metazoa; phylum Arthropoda; class Malacostraca; order Decapoda; family Cambaridae; genus Procambarus; species Procambarus clarkii. The sequence continues at coordinate 20,584,595 of NC_091177.1, forward strand.
TACCTCGCTCTATGATTTGAAGTTAAAATCCTCAAATATGGTAAAATAATGACTTTTTTCACGTTTTTCATGTAGTGTGATTTCACGTAAATACATTCATTTTACCAATATTTCGATACTATTTCATGTAGTATCACGATATGTGATTTGGCCTTCAAATCTCAGAATGTCGCATAATATTGCATTTTAAGCAAGTTTTCTTGCATTTTGTTTCGTGCGAAAAATCATCGAATTTAGCAATATTTTGACGTTTATCATCCCCTTTTCCTCTATGAGATTTAAACAAAATATCATCGAATTAGGCAATATTTTGCCGTTTTTCCACGTTTTTTTGAATTTTTAGTGTATTTGTATTAATTCATTATATATACGATAAAAATGATGCAAACCCATAATTGATTAGATAATAACCTTAAATACTTCATTTTCAATCAACCATTTGTTTCTCGTTAAAATACTGAGTAGGATATTGAAGAGGGGAGAAATTCGGTTTTTATTGCATATATCGACGTTTCAGCCGGATTAGAGCGGTTTTACGTGTACATCTTCCATCTGTAATATAAACGGAAAATCAGGAACATTTTAGTTAATTCTAATGAAAACACATTGTTTTTTATCATTTGTATTGAAAACAACATTGTCATATGTCTTTTCTTAGATCTAAATAATACGAAACCACGCTCTATGATTTGAAGTTAAAATCCTCATATATGGTAAAATAGTGACATTTTCACGTTAATCATGTAGTTTGATATTACGTAAATATATTTATTTTTACCAATATTTCGATACTATTTCATGTAGTATCACAATATCGATTTGGCCATCAAATCTCAGAATGTCGCATAATATTGCATTTTAAGCAAGTTTTCTTGCATTTTGTTTCGTACGAAAAATCACCGAATTTAGCAATATTTTCACGTTTAACATCTCCTTTTCCTTTATGTGATTTAAACAAAATATCATCGAATTAGGCAATATTTTGCCGTTTTTCCACGTTTTTGTGAATTTTCAGTCTATGGGTATTAATTCATTAAATATACGATAAAAATGATGCAAACACATAATTGATTAGATAATAACCTTAAATACTTCATTTTCAATCAACTATTTGTTTCTCGATAAAATACTGAGTAAGTTATTGAAAAGGGGGGAAGTTCAGTTTTTATTGCATATATCGACGTTTCAGCCGGAATAGAGCGGTTTTCGTGTACATCTTCCATCGGTAATATAAACGGAAAATGAGGAACAATTTAGTTAATGCTAATGAAAACACATTGGTTTTTATCATTTGTATTGGAAACAACATTGTCATATGTCTTTTCTTGGATCTAAATAATACGAAACCTCGCACTATGATTTAAAGTTAAAATCCTCATATATGGTAAAATAGTGACTTTTTTCACGTTTTTCATGTAGTGTGATTTTACGTAAATATATTCGTTTTTACCAATATTTCGATACTATTTCATGTAGTATCACGATACGTGATTTGTCCTTCAAATCTCAGAATTTCGCGTAATATTGCATTTTAAGCAAGTTTTCTTGCATTTTGTTTCGTACGAAAAATCCTCGAATTTAGCAATATTTTGACGTTTATCATCTCCTTTTCCTTTATGGGAATAAACAAAATATCATCGAATTAGGCAATATTTTGCCGTTTTTCCAAGTTTTGTGAATTTTCAGTCTATGGGTATTAATTCAATAAATATACGATACAAATGATGCAAACACATAATTGATTAGAAAATAACCTTAAATACTTCATTTTCAATCAACCATTTGTTTCTCGTTAAAATACTGAGTACAATATTGAAGAGGGGAGAAGTTCGGTTTTTATTGCATATATCGACGTTTCAGCCGGATTAGAGCGGTTTTACGTGTACATCTTCCATCGGTAATATAAACGGAAAATCAGGAACATTTTAGTTAATTCTAATGAAAACACATTGTTTTTTATCATTTGTATTGGAAACAACATTGTCATATGTTTTTTCTTGGATCTAAATAATACGAAACCTCGCTCCATGATTTGAAGTTAAAATCCTCAAATATGGTAAAATAGTGACTTTTTCACGTTAATCATGTAGTTTTATATTACGCAAATATATTAATTTTTACCAATATTTCGATACTATTTCATGTAGTATCAGGATATGTGATTTGGCCTTCAAATCTCAGAATGTCGCATAATATTGCATTTTAAGCAAGTTTTCTTGCATTTTGTTTCCTACGAAAAATCACCGAATTTAGCAATATTTCGACGTTTATCATCTCTTTTTCCTCTATGTGATTTAAACAAAATATCATCGAATTAGGCAATATTTTGATGTTTTTCCACGTTTTTTTGAATTTTTAGTTGATGGGGATTAATTCAATATATATACGATAAAAATGATGCAAACACATAATTGATTAGATAATATCCTTAAATACTTCATTTTCAATCAACTATTTGTTTTTCGTTAAAATACTGAGTAAGATATTGAAAAGGGGAGAAGTTCTGTTTTTATTGCATATATCGACGTTTCAGCCGCAATAGAGCGGTTTTCGTGTACATCTTCCATCGGTAATTTAAACGGAAAATTAGGAACATTTTAGTTAATTCTAATGAAAACACATTGGTTTTTATCATTTGTATTGGAAACAACATTGTCATATGTCTTTTCTTGGATATAAATAATACGAAACCTCGCTCTATGATTTAAAGTTAAAATCCTCATATATGGTAAAATAGTGACTTTTTTCACGTTTTTCGTGTAGTGTGATTTTACGTAAATATATTCATTTTTACCAATATTTCGATACTATTTCATGTAGTATCACGATACGTGATTTGGCCTTCAAATCTCAGAATTTCGTGTAATATTGCATTTTAAGCAAGTTTTCTTGCATTTTGTTTCGTACGAAAAATCCTCGAATTTAGCAATATTTTGACGTTTATCATCTCCTTTTCCTTTATGGGAATAAACAAAATATCATCGAATTAGGCAATATTTTGCCGTTTTTCCAAGTTTTGTGAATTTTAGGTCTATGGGTTTTAATTCAATAAATATACGATACAAATGATGCAAACACATAATTGATTAGAAAATAACCTTAAATACTTCATTTTCAATCAACCATTTGTTTCTCGTTAAAATACTGAGTAGGATATTGAAGAGGGGAGAAATTCGGTTTTTATTGCATATATCGACGTTTCAGCTGGATTAGAGCGGTTTTACGTGTACCTCTTCCATCTGTAATATAAACGGAAAATCAGGAACATTTTAGTTAATTCTAATGAAAACACATTGTTTTTTATCATTTGTATTGAAAACAACATTGTCATATGTCTTTTCTTGGATCTATATAATACGAAACCTCGCACTATGATTTGAAGATAAAATCCTCATATATGGTAAAATAGTGACTTTTTCACGTTTTTCATGTAGTGTGATATTACGCAAATATAATAATTTTTACCAATATTTCGATACTATTTTATGTAATATCACGATATGTGATTTGGCCTTCAAATCTCAGAATGTCGTATAATATTGCATTTTAAGCAAGTTTTCTTGCATTTTGTTTCGTACGAAAAATCACCGAATTTTTGCAATATTTCGACGTTTATCATCTCTTTTTCCTCTATGTGATTTAAACAAAATATCATCGAATTAGGCAATATTTTGCCGTTTTTCCACGTTTTTTTTTAATTTCTAGTTTATGGGTATTAATTCATTATATATACGTTAAAAATGATGCAAACACATAATTGATTAGATAATAACCTTAAATACTTCATTTTCAATCAACTATTTGTTTCTCGTTAAAATACTGAGTAAGATATTGAAAAGGGGAGAAGTTCTGTTTTTATTGCATATATCGACGTTTCAGCCGGAATAGAGCGGTTTTCGTGTACATCTTCCATCGGTAATTTAAACGGAAAATCAGGAACATTTTAGTTAATTCAAATGAAAACACATTGGTTTTTATCATTTGTATATTTGAACAACATTGTCATGTCTTTTCTTGGATATAAATAATACGAAACTTCGCTCCATGATTTGAAGTTATAATCCTCATATATGGTAAAATAGTGACTTTTTTCATGTAGTGTTATTTTACGTAAATATATTCGTTTTTACGAATATTTCGATACTATTATATGTAGTATCACGATATGTGATTTGCCCTTCAAATCTCAGAATTTTGCGTAATATAGCATTTTAAGCAAGTTTTCTTGCATTTTGTTTCGTACGAAAAATCACCGAAATTAGCAATATTTCGACGTTTATCATCTCTTTTTCCTCTATGTGATTTAAACAAAATATTATCGAATTAGGCAATATTTTGCCATTTTTCCTCGTTTTTTTTAATTTTTAGTTTATGGGTATTAATTCATTATATATACGATAAAAATGATGCAAACACATAATTGATTAGATAATAACCTTAAATACTTCATTTTCAATCAACCATTTGTTTTTCGTTAAAATACTGAGTAAGATATTGAAAAGGGGAGAAGTTCTGTTTTTATTGCATATATCGACGTTTCAGCCGGAATAGAGCGGTTTTCGTGTACATCTTCCATCGGTAATATAAACGGAAAATCAGGAACAATTTAGTTAATTCTAATGAAAACACATTGGTTTTTATCATTTGTATTGGAAACAACATTGTCATATGTCTTTTCTTGGATCTAAATAATACGAAACCTCGCACCATAATTTGTAGATAAAATCCTCATATATGGTAAAATAGTGACTTTTTTCACGTTTTTCATGTAGTGTGATTTTACGTAAATATATTCGTTTTTACCAATATTTCGATACTATTTCATGTAGTATCACGATACGTGATTTGGCCTTCAAATCTCAGAATTTCGCGTAATATTGCATTTTAAGCAAGTTTTCTTGCATTTTGTTTCGTACGAAAAATCCTCGAATTTAGCAATATTTTGACGTTTATCATCTCCTTTTCCTTTATGGGAATAAACAAAATATCATCGAATTAGGCAATATTTTGCAGTTTTTCCAAGTTTTGTGAATTTTCAGTCTATAGGTATTAATTCAATAAATATACGATACAAATGATGCAAACACATAATTGATTAGAAAATAACCTTAAATACTTCATTTTCAATCAACCATTTGTTTCTCGTTAAAATACTGAGTAGGATATTCAAGAGGGGAGAAATTCGGTTTTTATTGCATATATCGACGTTTCAGCCGGATTAGAGCGGTTTTACCTGTACATCTTCCATCTGTAATATAAACGGAAAATCAGGAACATTTTAGTTAATTCTAATGAAAACACATTGTTTTTTATCATTTGTATTGGAAACAACATTGTCATACGTCTTTTCTTGGATCTAAATAATACGAAACCTCGCTCTATGATTTGAAGTTAAAATCCTCAAATATGGTAAAATAGTGACTTTTTCACGTTAATCATGTAGTTTGATAATACGCAAATATATTAATTTTTACCAATATTTCGATACTATTTCATGTAATATCACGATATGTGATTTGGCCTTCAAATCTCAGAATGTCGCATAATATTGCATTTTAAGCAAGTTTTCTTGCATATTGTTTCGTACGAAAAATCACCGAATTTAGCAATATTTCGACGTTTATCATCTCTTTTTCCTCTATGTGATTTAAACAAAATATCATCGAATTAGGCAATATTTTGCCGTTTTTCCACGTTTTTTTGAATTTCTAGTTTATGGGTATTAATTCATTATATATACGATAAAAATGATGCAAACACATAATTGATTAGATAATAACCTTAAATACTTCATTTTCAATCAACTATTTGTTTCTCGTTAAAATACTGAGAAAGATATTGAAAAGGGGAGAAGTTCTGTTTTTATTGCATATATCGACGTTTCTGCCGGAATAGAGCCGTTTTCGTGTTAATCTTCCATCGGTAATTTAAACGGAAAATCAGGAACATTTTAGTTAATTCTAATGAAAACACATTGGTTTTTATCATTTGTATATTTGAACAACATTGTCATATGTCTTTTCTTGGCTCTAAATAATACGAAACCTCGCTCTATGATTTGAAGTTTAAATCCTCAAATATGGTAAAATAGTGACTTTTTCACGTTAATCATGTAGTGTGATTTTACGTAAATATATTCATTTTTACCAATATTTCGATACTATTTCATGTAGTATCACGATATGTGATTTGGCCTTCAAATCTCAGATTGTCGCATAATATTGCATTTTAAGCAAGTTTTCTTGCATTTTGTTTCGTACGAAAATTCACCGAATTTAGCAATATTTTGACGTTTATCATCTCCTTTTCCTTTATGTGATTTAAACAAAATATCATCGAATTAGGCAATATTTTGCCGTTTTTCCACGTTTTTTTGAATTTTCAGTTTATGGGTATTAATTCAATATATATACGATAAAAATGATGCAAGCAGATAATTGATTAGATAATAACCTTAAATACTTAATTTTCAATCAACTATTTGTTTCTCGTTAAAATACTGAGTAAGATATTGAAGAGGGGAGAAGTTCTGTTTTTATTGCATATATCGACGTTTCTGCCGGAATAGAGCCGTTTTCGTGTTAATCTTCCATCGGTAATTTAAACGGAAAATCAGGAACATTTTAGTTAATTCTAATGAAAACACATTGGTTTTTATCATTTGCATTGGAAACAACATTGTCATGTCTTTTCTTGGATCTAAATAATACGAAACCTCGATCTATGATTTGAAGTTAAAATCCTCATATATGGTAAAATAGTGACTTTTTTCACGTTTTTCATGTAGTGTGATTTTACGTAAATATATTCATTTTTACCAATATTTCGATACTATTTCATGTAGTATCACGATATGTGATTTGGCCTTCAAATCTCAGAATTTCGCATAATATTGCATTTCAAGCAAGTTTTCTTGCATTTTGTTTCGTACGAAAAATCATCGAATTTAGCAATATTTTGACGTTTATCATCCCCTTTTCCTCTATGTGATAAAAAAAAAATATCTTCGAATTAGGCAATATTTTGCTGTTTTTCCACGTTTTTTTGAATTTTCAGTTTATAAGTATTAATTCATTATATATACGATAAAAATGATGCAAACACATAATTGATTAGATAATAACCTTAAATACTTCATTTTCAATCAACTATTTGTTTCTCGATAAAATACTGAGTAAGTTATTGAAAAGGGGGAAGTTCTGTTTTTATTGCATATATCGACGTTTCAGCCGGAATAGAGCGGTTTTCGTGTACATCTTCCATCGGTAATATAAACGGAAAATCAGGAACATTTTAGTTAATTCTAATGAAAACACATTGGTTTTTATCATTTGTATTGGAAACAACATTGTCATATGTCTTTTCTTGGATATAAATAATACGAAACTTCGCTCTATGATTTGAAGTTAAAATCCTCATATATGGTAAAATAGTGACTTTTTTCACGTTTTTCGTGTAGTGTGATTTTACGTAAATATATTCATTTTTACCAATATTTCGATACTATTTCATGTAGTATCACGATACGTGATTTGGCCTTCAAATCTCAGAATTTCGCGTAATATTGCATTTTAAGCAAGTTTTCTTGCATTTTGTGTCGTACGAAAAATCCTCGAATTTAGCAATATTTTGAAGTTTATCATCTCATTTTCCTTTATGGGAATAAACAAAATATCATCGAATTAGGCAATATTTTGCCGTTTTTCCAAGTTTTGTGAATTTTAAGTCTATGGGTATTAATTCAATAAATATACAATACAAATGATGCAAACACATAATTGATTAGAAAATAACCTTAAATACTTCATTTTCAATTAACCATTTGTTTCTCGTTAAAATACTGAGTAGGATATTGAAGAGGGGAGAAATTCGGTTTTTATTGCATATATCGACGTTTCAGCCGGATTAGAGCGGTTTTACGTGCACATCTTCCATCTGTAATATAAACGGAAAATCAGGAACATTTTAGTTAATTCTAATGAAAACACATTGTTTTTTATCATTTGTATTGGAAACAACATTGTCATATGTCTTTTCTTGGATCTAAATAATACGAAACCTCGCTCTATGATTTGAAGTTAAAATCCTCAAATATGGTAAAATAGTGACTTTTTCACGTTAATCATGTAGTTTGATAATACGCAAATATATTAATTTTTACCAATATTTCGATACTATTTCATGTAATATCACGATATGTGATTTGGCCTTCAAATCTCAGAATGTCGCATAATATTGCATTTTAAGCAAGTTTTCTTGCATTTTGTTTCGTACGAAAAATCACCGAATTTAGCAATATTTCGACGTTTATCATCTCTTTTTCCTCTATGTGATTTAAACAAAATATCATCGAATTAGGCAATATTTTGCCGTTTTTCCACGTTTTTTTGAATTTCTAGTTTATGGGTATTAATTCATTATATATACGATAAAAATGATGCAAACACATAATTGATTAGATAATAACCTTAAATACTTCATTTTCAATCAACTATTTGTTTCTCGATAAAATACTGAGTAAGTTATTGAAAAGGGGGGAAGTTCAGATTTTATTGCATATATCGACGTTTCAGCCGGAATAGAGCGGTTTTCGTGTACATCTTCCATCGGTAATATAAACGGAAAATCAGGAACAATTTAGTTAATTCTAATGAAAACACATTAGTTTTTATCATTTGTATTGGAGACAATATTGTCATATGTCTTTTCTTGAATCTATATAATACGAAACCTCGCACTATGATTTGAAGTTAAAATCCTCATATATGGTAAAATAGTGACTTTTTCACGTTTTTCATGTAGTGTGATATTACGCAAATATATTAGTTTTTACCAATATTTCGATACTATTTCATGTAGTATCAGGATATGTGATTTGGCCTTCAAATCTCAGAATGTCGCATAATATTGCATTTCAAGCAAGTTTTCTTGCATTTTGTTTCGTACGAAAAATCACCGAACTTAGCAATATTTCGACGTTTATCATCTCTTTTTCCTTTATGTGATTTAAACAAAATATCATCGAATTTGGCAATATTTTGCCGTTTTTCCTCGTTTTTTTGAATTTTTAGTTTATGGGTATTAATTCATTATATATACGATAAAAATGATGCAAACACATAATTGATTTGATAATAACCTTAAATACTTCATTTTCAATCAACCATTTGTTTTTTGTTAAAATACTGAGTAAGATATTGAAAAGGGGAGAAGTTCTGTTTTTATTGCATATATCGACGTTTCAGTCGCAATAGAGCGGTTTTCGTGTACATCTTCCATCGGTAATTTAAACGGAAAATTAGGAACATTTTAGTTAATTCTAATGAAAACACATTGGTTTTTATCATTTGTATTGGAAACAACATTGTCATATGTCTATTCTTGGATCTAAATAATACGAAACCTCGCTCTATGATTTGAAGTTAAAATCCTCATATATGGTAAAATAGTGACTTTTTCACGTTAATCATGTAGTTTGATATTACGTAAATATATTCATTTTTACCAATATTTCGATACTATTTCATGTAGTATCACGATATGTGATTTGGCCTTCAAATCTCAGAATGTCGCATAATATTGCATTTTAAGCAAGTTTTCTTGCATTTTGTTTCGTACGAAAAATCATCGAATTTAGCAATATTTTGACGTTTATCATCCCCTTTTCCTCTATGTGATTTAAACAAAATATCATCGAATTAGGCAATATTTTGCCGTTTTTCCACGTTTTTTTTAATTTTCCGTTTATGGGTATTAATTCATTATATATACGATAAAAATGATGCAAGCACATAATTGATTAGATAATAACCTTAAATACTTCATTTTCAATCAACTATTTGTTTCTCGTTAAAATACTGAGTAGGATATTGAAGAGGGGAGAAGTTCTGTTTTTATTGCATATATCGACGTTTCAGCCGGATTAGAGCGGTTTTACGTGTACATCTTCCATCTGTAATATAAACGGAAAATCAGGAATATTTTAGTTAATTCTTATGAAAACACATTGTTTTTTATCATTTGTTTTGGAAACAACATTGTCATATGTCTTTTCTTGGATCTAAATAATACAAAACCTCGCTCTATGATTTGAAGTCAAAATCCTCATATATGGTAAAATAGTGACTTTTTCACGTTAATCATGTAGTTTGATATTACGCAAATATATTAATTTTTACCAATATTTCGATACTATTTCATGTAGTATCACGATATGTGATTTGGCCTTCAAATCTCAGAATGTCGCATAATATTGCATTTTAAGCAAGTTTTCTTGCATTTTGTTTCGTACGAAAAATCACCGAATTTAGCAATATTTTGACGTTTAACATCTCCTTTTCCTTTATGTGATTTAAACAAAATATCATCGAATTAGGAAATATTTTGCCGTTTTTCCACGTTTTTGTGAATTTTCAGTCTATGGGTATTAATTCATTATATATACGATAAAAATGATGCAAACACATAATTGATTAGATAATAACCTTATATACTTCATTTTCAATCAACTATTTGTTTCTCGATAAAATACTGAGTAAGTTATTGAAAAGGGGGGAAGTTCTGTTTTATTGCATATATCGACGTTTCAGCCGGAATAGAGCGGTTTTCGTGTACATCTTCCATCGGTAATATAAACGGAAAATCAGGAACAATTTAGTGAATTTTAATGAAAACACATTGGTTTTTATCATTTGTTTTTTAAATAACATTGTCATATGTCTTTTCTTGGATCTAAATAATACGAAACCTCGCACTATGATTTCAAGTTAAAATCCTCATATATGGTAAAATAGTGAATTTTTTCACGTTTTTCATGTAGTGTGATTTTACGCAAATATATTCGTTTTTACCAATATTTCGATACTATTTCATGTAGTATCACGATACGTGATTTGGCCTTCAAATCTCAGAATTTCGCGTAATATTGCATTTTAAGCAAGTTTTCTTGCATTTTGTTTCGTACGAAAAATCACCGAATTTAGCAATATTTTGACGTTTATTATCTCCTTTTCCTCTATGTGATTTAAACAAAATATCATCGAATTAGGCAATATTTTGCCGTTTTTCCACGTTTTTGTGAATTTTCAGTCTATGGGTAAATATGCGATAAAAATGATGCAAACACATAATTGATTAGATAATAACCTTAAATACTTCATTTTCAATCAACTATTTGTTTCTCGTTAAAATACTGAGTAAGATATTGAAAAGGGGAGAAGTTCTGTTTTAATTGCATATATCGACGTTTCTGCCGGAATAGAGCCGTTTTCGTGTACATCTTCCATCGGTAATATAAACGGAAAATCAGGAACATTTTAGTTAATTCTAATGAAAACACATTAGTTTTTATCATTTGTATTGGAGACAACATTGTCATATGTCTTTTCTTGAATCTATATAATACGAAACCTCGCACTATGATTTGAAGTTAAAATCCTCATATATGGTAAAATAGTGACTTTTTCACGTTTTTCATGTAGTGAGATATTACGCAAATATATTAATTTTTACCAATATTTCGATACTATTTCATGTAATATCACGATATGTGATTTGGCCTTCAAATCTCAGAATGTCGCATAATATTGCATTTTAAGCAAGTTTTCTTGCATTTTGTTTCGTACGAAAAATCACCGAATTTAGCAATATTTCGACGTTTATCATCTCTTTTTCCTCTATGTGATTTAAACAAAATATCATCGAATTAGGCAATATTTTGCCGTTTTTCCACGTTTTTTTGAATTTTTAGTTTATGGGTATTAATTCAATATATATACGATAAAAATGATGCAAACACATAATTGATTAGATAATAACCTTAAATACTTTCTTTTCAATCATTTATTTGTTTTTTGTTAAAATACTAAGTAAGATATTGAAAAGGGGAGAAGTTCTGTTTTTATTGCATATATCGACGTTTCAGCCGCAATAGAGCGGTTTTCGTGTACATCTTCCATCGGTAATTTAAACGGAAAATTAGGAACATTTTAGTTAATTCTAATGAAAACACATTGGTTTTTTTCATTTGTATATTTGAACAACATTGTCATATGTCTTTTCTTGGATCTAAATAATTCGAAACCTCGCTCCATGATTTGAAGTTAAAATCCTCAAATATGGTAAAATATTGACTTTTTCACGTTAATCATGTAGTTTGATATTACGCAAATATATTAATTTTTACCAATATTTCGATACTATTTCATGTAGTATCAGGATATGTGATTTGGCCTTCAAATCTCAGAATGTCGCATAATATTGCATTTCAAGCAAGTTTTCTTGCATTTCGTTTCGTACGAAAAATCACCGAACTTAGCAATATTTCGACGTTTATCATCTCTTTTTCCTCTATGTGATTTAAACAAAATATCATCGAATTAGGCAATATTTTGCCGTTTTTCCTCGTTTTTTTGAATTTTTAGTTTATGGGTATTAATTCATTATATATACGATAAAAATGATGCAAACACATAATTGATTTGATAATAACCTTAAATACTTCATTTTCAATCAACCATTTGTTTTTCGTTAAAATACTGAATAAGATATTGAAAAGGGGAGAAGTTCTGTTTTTATTGCATATATCGACGTTTCAGTCGCAATAGAGCGGTTTTCGTGTACATCTTCCATCGGTAATTTAAACGGAAAATTAGGAACATTTTAGTTAATTCTAATGAAAACACATTGGTTTATATCATTTGTATTGGAAACAACATTGTCATATGTCTATTCTTGGATCTAAATAATACGAAACCTCGCTCTATGATTTGAAGTTAAAATCCTCATATATGGTAAAATAGTGACTTTTTCACGTTAATCATGTATTTTGATATTACGTAAATATATTCATTTTTACCAATATTTCGATACTATTTCATGTAGTATCAGGATATGTGATTTGGCCTTCAAATCTCAGAATGTCGCATAATATTGCATTTTAAGCAAGTTTTCTTGCATTTTGTTTCGTACGAAAAATCACCGAATTTAGCAATATTTCGACGTTTATCATCTCTTTTTCCTCTATGTGATTTAAACAAAATATCATCGAATTAGGCAATATTTTGCCGTTTTTCCACGTTTTTTTGAATTTTTAGTTTATGGGTATTAATTCATTATATATACGATAAAAATGATGCAAACACATAATTGATTAGATAATAACCTTAAATACTTCATTTTCAATCAACCATTTGTTTTTCGTTAAAACACTGAGTAAGATATTGAAAAGGGGAGAAGTTCTGTCTTTATTGCATATATCGACGTTTCAGCCGCAATAGAGCGGTTTTCGTGTACATCTTCCATCGGTAATTTAAACGGAAAATTAGGAACATTTTAGTTAATTCCAATGAAAATACATTGGTTTTTATCATTTGTATATTTGGACAACATTGTCATATGTCTTTTCTTGGATCGAAATAATACGAAGCCTCGCTCCATGATTTGAAGTTAAAATCCTCAAATATGTTAAAATAGTGACTTTTTCACGTTAATCATGTAGTTTGATATTACGCAAATATATTAATTTTTACCAATATTTCGATACTATTTCATGTAGTATCACGATATGTGATTTGGCCTTCAAATCTCAGAATGTCGCATAATATTGCATTTTAAGCAAGTTTTCTTGCATTTTGTTTCGTACGAAAAATCACCGAATTTAGCAATATTTTGACGTTTATCATCTCCTTTTCCTTTATGTGATTTAAACAAAATATCATCGAATTAGGCAATATTTTGCCGTTTTTCCACGTTTTTTTGAATTTTTAGTTTATGGGTATTAATTCATTATATATACGATAAAAATGATGCAAACACATAATTGATTAGATAATAGCCTTAAATACTTCATTTTCAATCAACTATTGGTTTTTCGTTGAAATACCGAGTAGGATATTGACGAGGGGAGAAGTTCGGTTTTTATTGCATATATCGACGTTTCAGCCGGAATAGAGCGGTTTTCGTGTACATCTTCCATCGGTAATATAAACGGAAAATCAGGAACATTTTAGTTAATTCTAATGAAAACACATTGGTTTTTATCATTTGTATTGGAAACAACATTGTCATATGTCTATTCTTGGATCTAAATAATACGAAACCTCGCTCTATGATTTGAAGTTAAAATCCTCATATATGGTAAAATAGTGACTTTTTCACGTTAATCGTGTAGTTTGATATTACGTAAATATATTCATTTTTTTCAATATTTCGATACTATTTCATGTAGTATCACGATATGTGATTTGGCCTTCAAATCTCAGAATGTCGCATAATATTGCATTTTAAGCAAGTTTTCTTGCATTTTGTTTCGTACGAAAAATCATCGAATTTAGCAATATTTTTACGTTTATCATCCCCTTTTCCTCTATGTGATTTAAACAAAATATCATCGAATTAGGCAATATTTTGCCGTTTTTCCACGTTTTTTGAATTTTCAGTTTATGGGTATTAATTCATTATATATACGATAAAAATGATGCAAACACATAATTGATTAGAAATTAACCTTAAATACTTCATTTTCAATCAACTATTTGTTTCTCGTTAAAATACTGAGTAGGATATTGAAGAGGGGAGAAGTTCTGTTTTTATTGCATATATCGACGTTTCAGCCGGATTAGAGCGGTTTTACGTGTACATCTTCCATCTGTAATATAAAAGGAAAATCAGGAATATTTTAGTTAATTCTTATGAAAACACATTGTTTTTTATCATTTGTTTTGGAAACAACATTGTCATATGTCTTTTCTTGGATGTAAATAATACAAAACCTCGCTCTATGATTTGAAGTCAAAATCCTCAAATATGGTAAAATAGTGACTTTTTCACGTTAATCATGTAGTTTGATATTACGCAAATATATTAATTTTTACCAATATTTCGATGCTATTTCATGTAGTATCACGATAGGTGATTTGGCCTTCAAATCTCAGAATGTCGCATATTATTGCATTTTAAGCAGGTTTTCTTGCATTTTGTTTCGTACGAAAAATCACCGAATTTAGCAATATTTTGACGTTTATCATCCCCTTTTCCTCTATGTGATTTAAACAAAATATCATCGAATTATGCAATATTTTTCCGTTTTTCAACATTTTTTTGAACTATCAGTTTATGGGTATTAATTCATTATATATACGATAAAAATGATGCAAACACATAATTGATTAGATAATAACCTTAAATACTTCATTTTCAATCAACTATTTGTTTCTCGTTAAAATACTGAGTAAGATATTGAAAAGGGGAGAAGTTCTGTTTTTATTGCATATATCGACATTTCAGCCGGAATAGAGCGGTTTTCGTGTATATCTTCCATCGGTAATATAAACGGAAAATCAGGAACATTTTAGTTAATTCAATTGAAAACACATTGGTTTTTATCATTTGTATTGGAAACATTATTGTCATATGTCTTTTCTTGGATCTAAATAATACGAAACCACGCTCTATGATTTGAAGTTAAAATCCTCAAATAAGGTAAAATAGTGACTTTTTCACGTTAATCATGTAGTTTGATATTACGTAAATATATTCATTTTTACCAATATTTCGATACTATTTCATGTAGTATCGCAATATGTGATTTGGCCTTCAAATCTCAGAATGTCGCATAATATTGCATTTTAAGCAAGTTTTCTTGCATTTTGTTTCGTACGAAAAATCACCGAATTTAGCAATATTTTGACGTTTAACATCTCTTTTTCCTCTATGTGATTTAAACAAAATATCATCGAATTAGGCAATATTTTGCCGTTTTTCCACGTTTTTGTGAATTTTCAGTGTATGGGTATTAATTCAATAAATATACGATAAAAATGATGCAAACACATAATTGATTAGAAATTAACCTTAAATACTTCATTTTCAATCAACCATTTGTTTCTCGTTGAAATACCGAGTAGGATATTGAAGAGGGGAGAAGTTCGGTTTTTATTGCATGAAAATCATGAACATTTTAGTTAATTCTAATGAAAACACATTGGTTTATATCATTTGTATTGGAAACAACATTGTCATATGTCTTTTCTTGGATCTAAATAATTCGAAACCTCGCTCTATGATTTGAAGATAAAATCCTCATATATGGTAAAATAGTGACTTTTTTCACGTTTTTCATGTAGTGTGATTTTACGTAAATATATTCATTTTTTCCAATATTTCGATACTATTTCATGTAGTATCACGATATGTGATTTGGCCTTCAAATCTCAGAATGTCGCATAATATTGCATTTTAAGCAAGCTTTGTTGCATTTTGTTTCGTACGAAAAATCATCGAATTTAGCAATATTTTGACGTTTATCATCCCCTTTTCCTCTATGTGATTTAAAAAAAATATCGAATTAGGCAATATTTTGCTGTTTTTCCACGTTTTTTTTTGAATTTTCAGTTTATAGGTATTAATTCATTATATATACGATAAAAATGATGCAAACACATAATTGATTAGATAATAACCTTAAATACTTCATTTTCAATCAACTATTTGTTTTTCGATAAAATACTGAGTAAGTTATTGAAAAGGGGGGAAGTTCTGTTTTTATTGCATATATCGACGTTTCAGCCGGAATAGAGCGGTTTTCGTGTACATCTTCCATCGGTAATATAAACGGAAAATCAGGAACATTTTAGTTAATTCTAATGAAAACACATTGGTTTCTATCATTTGTATTGGAAACAACATTGTCATATGTCTTTTCTTGGATCTAAATAATCCGAAACCTCGCTCTATGATTTGAAGTTAAAATCCTCATATATGGTAAAATAGTGACTTTTTTCACGTTTTTCATGTAGTGTGATTTTACGTAAATATATTCATTTTTTCCAATATTTCGATACTATTTCATGTAGTATCACGATATGTGATTTGGCCTTCAAATCTCAGAATGTCGCATAATATTGCATTTTAAGCAAGCTTTGTTGCATTTTGTTTCGTACGAAAAATCATCGAATTTAGCAATATTTTGACGTTTATCATCCCCTTTTCCTCTATGTGATTTAAAAAAAATATCGAATTAGGCAATATTTTGCTGTTTTTCCACGTTTTTTTTGAATTTTCAGTTTATAGGTATTAATTCATTATATATACGATAAAAATGATGCAAACACATAATTGATTAGATAATAACCTTAAATACTTCATTTTCAATCAACTATTTGTTTCTCGATAAAATACTGAGTAAGTTATTGAAAAGGGGGGAAGTTCTGTTTTTATTGCATATATCGACGTTTCAGCCGGAATAGAGCGGTTTTCGTGTACATCTTCCATCGGTAATATAAACGGAAAATCAGTAACATTTTAGTTAATTCTAATGAAAACACATTGGTTTCTATCATTTGTATTGGAAACAACATTGTCATATGTCTTTTCTTGGATCTAAATAATCCGAAACCTCGCTCTATGATTTGAAGTTAAAATCCTCATATATGGTAAAATAGTGACTTTTTTCACGTTTTTCATGTAGTGTGATTTTACGTAAATATATTCGTTTTTACCAATATTTCGATACTATTTCATGTAGTATCACGATACGTGATTTGGCCTTCAAATCTCAGAATTTCGCGTAATATTGCATTTTAAGCAAGTTTTCTTGCATTTTGTTTCGTGCGAAAAATCCTCGAATTTAGCCATATTTTGACGTTTATCATCTCTTTTTCCTTTATGGGAATAAACAAAATATCATCGAATTAGGCAATATTTTGCCGTTTTTCCACGTTTTTTTGAATTTCTAGTTTATGGGTATTAATTCTCTATATATACGATAAAAATGATGCAAACACATAATTGATTAGATAATAACTTTAAATACTTCATTTTCAATCAACTATTTGTTTCTCGTTAAAATACTGAGTAAGATATTGAAAAGGGGAGAAGTTCTGTTTTTATTGCATATATCGACGTTTCAGCCGGAATAGAGCGGTTTTCGTGTACATCTTCCATCGGTAATTTAAATGGAAAATCAGTAACATTTTAGTTAATTCTAATGAAAACACATTGGTTTTTATCATTTGTATATTTGAACAACATTGTCATATGTCTTTTTTTGGATCTAAATAATACGAAACCACGCTCCATGATTTGAAGTTAAAATCCTCATATATGGTAAAATAGTGACTTTTTTCATGTAGTGTTATTTTACGTAAATATATTCGTTTTTACGAATATTTCGATACTATTTCATGTAGTATCACGATATGTGATTTGCCCTTTAAATCTCAGAATTTCGCGTAATATTGCATTTTAAGCAAGTTTTCTTGCATTTTGTTTCGTACGAAAAATCACCGAATTTAGCAATATTTCGACGTTTATCATCTCTTTTTCCTCTATGTGATTATTAACAAAATATCATCGAATTAGGCAATATTTTGCCGTTTTTCCACGTTTTTTTGAATTTTTAGTTTATGGGTATTAATTCATTATATATACGATAAAAATGATGCAAACACATAATTGATTAGATAGTAACCTTAAATACTTCATTTTCAATCAACCATTTGTTTTTCGTTAAAACACTGAGTAAGATATTGAAAAGGGGAGAAGTTCTGTTTTTATTGCATATATCGACGTTTCAGCCGCAATAGAGCGGTTTTCGTGTACATCTTCCATCGGTAATTTAAACGGAAAATTAGGAACATTTTAGTTAATTCT
The DNA here is from genome assembly GCF_040958095.1 of Procambarus clarkii. Lineage (NCBI taxonomy): Eukaryota > Metazoa > Arthropoda > Malacostraca > Decapoda > Cambaridae > Procambarus > Procambarus clarkii. The sequence continues at coordinate 20,603,246 of NC_091177.1, forward strand.
AATAAAAACACATTGGTTTTTATCATTTGTATATTTGAACAACATTGTCATATGTCGTTTCTTGGATCGAAATAATACGAAACCTCGCTCCATGATTTGAAGTTAAAATCCTCAAATATGGTAAAATAGTGACTTTTTCACGTTAATCATGTAGTTTGATATTACGCAAATATATTAATTTTTACCAATATTTCGATACTGTTTCATGTAGTATCACGATATGTGATTTGGCCTTCAAATCTCAGAATGTCGCATAATATTGCATTTTAAGCAAGTTTTCTTGCATTTTGTTTCGTACGAAAAATCACCGAATTTAGCAATATTTTGACGTTTATCATCTCCTTTTCCTTTATGTGATTTAAACAAAATATCATCGAATTAGGCAATATTTTGCCGTTTTTCCACGTTTTTTTGAATTTTTAGTTTATGGGTATTAATTCATTATATATACGATAAAAATGATGCAAACACATAATTGATTAGATAATAACCTTAAATACTTCATTTTCAATCAACTATTTGTTTTTCGTTGAAATACCGAGTAGGATATTGAAGAGGGGAGAAGTTCGGTTTTTATTGCATATATCGACGTTTCAGCCGGAATAGAGCGGTTTTCGTGTACATCTTACATCGGTAATATAAACGGAAAATCAGGAACATTTTAGTTAATTCTAATGAAAACACATTGGTTTTTATCATTTGTATTGGAAACAACATTGTCATATGTATATTCTTGGATCTAAATAATACGAAACCTCGCTCTATGATTTGAAGTTAAAATCCTCATATATGGTAAAATAGTGACTTTTTCACGTTAATCGTGTAGTTTGATATTACGTAAATATATTCATTTTTACCAATAATTCGATACTATTTCATGTAGTATCACGATATGTGATTTGGCCTTCAAATCTCAGAATGTCGCATAATATTGCATTTTAAGCAAGTTTTCTTGCATTTTGTTTCGTACGAAAAATCATCGAATTTAGCAATATTTTGACGTTTATCATCCCCTTTTCCTCTATGGGATTTAAACAAAATATCATCGAATTAGGCAATATTTTGCCGTTTTTCCACGTTTTTTGAATTTTCAGTTTATGGGTATTAATTCATTATATATACGATAAAAATGATGCAAACACATAATTGATTAGAAATTAACCTTAAAAACTTCATTTTCAATCAACTATTTGTTTCTCGTTAAAATACTGAGTAGGATATTGAAGAGGGGAGAAGTTCGGTTTTTATTGCATATATCGACGTTTCAGCCGGATTAGAGCGGTTTTACGTGTACATCTTCCATCTGTAATATAAACGGAAAATCAGGAATATTTTAGTTAATTCTTATGAAAACACATTGTTTTTTATCATTTGTTTTGGAAACAACATTGTCATATGTCTTTTCTTGGATGTAAATAATACAAAACCTCGCTCTATGATTTGAAGTCAAAATCCTCAAATATGGTAAAATAGTGACTTTTTCACGTTAATCATGTAGTTTGATATTACGCAAATATATTAATTTTTACCAATATTTCGATGCTATTTCATGTAGTATCACGATAGGTGATTTGGCCTTCAAATCTCAGAATGTCGCATAATATTGCATTTTAAGCAAGTTTTCTTGCATTTTGTTTCGTACGAAAAATCACCGAATTTAGCAATATTTTGACGTTTATCATCTCCTTTTCCTTTATGTGATTTAAACAAAATATCATCGAATTAGGCAATATTTTGCCGTTTTTCCACGTTTTTTTGAATTTTTAGTTTATGGGTATTAATTCATTATATATACGATAAAAATGATGCAAACACATAATTGATTAGATAATAACCTTAAATACTTCATTTTCAATCAACTATTTGTTTTTCGTTGAAATACCGAGTAGGATATTGAAGAGGGGAGAAGTTCGGTTTTTATTGCATATATCGACGTTTCAGCCGGAATAGAGGGGTTTTCGTGTACATCTTCCATCGGTAATATAAACGGAAAATCAGGAACATTTTAGTTAATTCTAATGAAAACACATTGGTTTCTATCATTTGTATTGGAAACAACATTGTCATATGTCTTTTCTTGGATCTAAATAATCCGAAACCTCGCTCTATGATTTGAAGTTAAAGTCCTCATATATGGTAAAATTGTGACTTTTTTCACGTTTTTCATGTAGTGTGATTTTACGTAAATATATTCGTTTTTACCAATATTTCGATACTATTTCATGTAGTATCACGATACGTGATTTGGCCTTCAAATCTCAGAATTTCGCGTAATATTGCATTTTAAGCAAGTTTTCTTGCATTTTGTTTCGTGCGAAAAATCCTCGAATTGAGCCATATTTTGACGTTTATCATCTCTTTTTCCTTTGTGGGAATAAACAAAATATCATCGAATTAGGCAATATTTTGCCGTTTTTCCACGTTTTTTTGAATTTCTAGTTTATGGGTATTAATTCTCTATATATACGATAAAAATGATGCAAACACATAATTGATTAGATAATAACTTTAAATACTTCATTTTCAATCAACTATTTGTTTCTCGTTAAAATACTGAGTAAGATATTGAAAAGGGGAGAAGTTCTGTTTTTATTGCATATATCGACGTTTCAGCCGGAATAGAGCGGTTTTCGTGTACATCTTCCATCGGTAATTTAAATGGAAAATCAGTAACATTTTAGTTAATTCTAATGAAAACACATTGGTTTTTATCATTTGTATATTTGAACAACATTGTCATATGTCTTTTTTTGGATCTAAATAATACGAAACCACGCTCCATGATTTGAAGTTAAAATCCTCATATATGGTAAAATAGTGACTTTTTTCATGTAGTGTTATTTTACGTAAATATATTCGTTTTTACGAATATTTCGATACTATTTCATGTAGTATCACGATATGTGATTTGCCCTTTAAATCTCAGAATTTCGCGTAATATTGCATTTTAAGCAAGTTTTCTTGCATTTTGTTTCGTACGAAAAATCACCGAATTTAGCAATATTTCGACGTTTATCATCTCTTTTTCCTCTATGTGATTATTAACAAAATATCATCGAATTAGGCAATATTTTGCCGTTTTTCCACGTTTTTTTGAATTTTTAGTTTATGGGTATTAATTCATTATATATACGATAAAAATGATGCAAACACATAATTGATTAGATAGTAACCTTAAATACTTCATTTTCAATCAACCATTTGTTTTTCGTTAAAACACTGAGTAAGATATTGAAAAGGGGAGAAGTTCTGTTTTTATTGCATATATCGACGTTTCAGCCGCAATAGAGCGGTTTTCGTGTACATCTTCCATCGGTAATTTAAACGGAAAATTAGGAACATTTTAGTTAATTCTAATAAAAACACATTGGTTTTTATCATTTGTATATTTGAACAACATTGTCATATGTCTTTTCTTGGATCGAAATAATACGAAACCTCGCTCCATGATTTGAAGTTAAAATCCTCAAATATGGTAAAATAGTGACTTTTTCACGTTAATCATGTAGTTTGATATTACGCAAATATATTAATTTTTACCAATATTTCGATACTGTTTCATGTAGTATCACGATATGTGATTTGGCCTTCAAATCTCAGAATGTCGCATAATATTGCATTTTAAGCAAGTTTTCTTGCATTTTGTTTCGTACGAAAAATCACCGAATTTAGCAATATTTTGACGTTTATCATCTCCTTTTCCTTTATGTGATTTAAACAAAATATCATCGAATTAGGCAATATTTTGCCGTTTTTCCACGTTTTTTTGAATTTTTAGTTTATGGGTATTAATTCATTATATATACGATAAAAATGATGCAAACACATAATTGATTAGATAATAACCTTAAATACTTCATTTTCAATCAACTATTTGTTTTTCGTTGAAATACCGAGTAGGATATTGAAGAGGGGAGAAGTTCGGTTTTTATTGCATATATCGACGTTTCAGCCGGAATAGAGCGGTTTTCGTGTACATCTTACATCGGTAATATAAACGGAAAATCAGGAACATTTTAGTTAATTCTAATGAAAACACATTGGTTTTTATCATTTGTATTGGAAACAACATTGTCATATGTATATTCTTGGATCTAAATAATACGAAACCTCGCTCTATGATTTGAAGTTAAAATCCTCATATATGGTAAAATAGTGACTTTTTCACGTTAATCGTGTAGTTTGATATTACGTAAATATATTCATTTTTACCAATAATTCGATACTATTTCATGTAGTATCACGATATGTGATTTGGCCTTCAAATCTCAGAATGTCGCATAATATTGCATTTTAAGCAAGTTTTCTTGCATTTTGTTTCGTACGAAAAATCATCGAATTTAGCAATATTTTGACGTTTATCATCCCCTTTTCCTCTATGGGATTTAAACAAAATATCATCGAATTAGGCAATATTTTGCCGTTTTTCCACGTTTTTTGAATTTTCAGTTTATGGGTATTAATTCATTATATATACGATAAAAATGATGCAAACACATAATTGATTAGAAATTAACCTTAAAAACTTCATTTTCAATCAACTATTTGTTTCTCGTTAAAATACTGAGTAGGATATTGAAGAGGGGAGAAGTTCGGTTTTTATTGCATATATCGACGTTTCAGCCGGATTAGAGCGGTTTTACGTGTACATCTTCCATCTGTAATATAAACGGAAAATCAGGAATATTTTAGTTAATTCTTATGAAAACACATTGTTTTTTATCATTTGTTTTGGAAACAACATTGTCATATGTCTTTTCTTGGATGTAAATAATACAAAACCTCGCTCTATGATTTGAAGTCAAAATCCTCAAATATGGTAAAATAGTGACTTTTTCACGTTAATCATGTAGTTTGATATTACGCAAATATATTAATTTTTACCAATATTTCGATGCTATTTCATGTAGTATCACGATAGGTGATTTGGCCTTCAAATCTCAGAATGTCGCATAATATTGCATTTTAAGCAAGTTTTCTTGCATTTTGTTTCGTACGAAAAATCACCGAATTTAGCAATATTTTGACGTTTATCATCTCCTTTTCCTTTATGTGATTTAAACAAAATATCATCGAATTAGGCAATATTTTGCCGTTTTTCCACGTTTTTTTGAATTTTTAGTTTATGGGTATTAATTCATTATATATACGATAAAAATGATGCAAACACATAATTGATTAGATAATAACCTTAAATACTTCATTTTCAATCAACTATTTGTTTTTCGTTGAAATACCGAGTAGGATATTGAAGAGGGGAGAAGTTCGGTTTTTATTGCATATATCGACGTTTCAGCCGGAATAGAGGGGTTTTCGTGTACATCTTCCATCGGTAATATAAACGGAAAATCAGGAACATTTTAGTTAATTCTAATGAAAACACATTGGTTTCTATCATTTGTATTGGAAACAACATTGTCATATGTCTTTTCTTGGATCTAAATAATCCGAAACCTCGCTCTATGATTTGAAGTTAAAGTCCTCATATATGGTAAAATAGTGACTTTTTTCACGTTTTTCATGTAGTGTGATTTTACGTAAATATATTCGTTTTTACCAATATTTCGATACTATTTCATGTAGTATCACGATACGTGATTTGGCCTTCAAATCTCAGAATTTCGCGTAATATTGCATTTTAAGCAAGTTTTCTTGCATTTTGTTTCGTGCGAAAAATCCTCGAATTGAGCCATATTTTGACGTTTATCATCTCTTTTTCCTTTATGGGAATAAACAAAATATCATCGAATTAGGCAATATTTTGCCGTTTTTCCACGTTTTTTTGAATTTCTAGTTTATGGGTATTAATTCTCTATATATACGATAAAAATGATGCAAACACATAATTGATTAGATAATAACTTTAAATACTTCATTTTCAATCAACTATTTGTTTCTCGTTAAAATACTGAGTAAGATATTGAAAAGGGGAGAAGTTCTGTTTTTATTGCATATATCGACGTTTCAGCCGGAATAGAGCGGTTTTCGTGTACATCTTCCATCGGTAATTTAAATGGAAAATCAGTAACATTTTAGTTAATTCTAATGAAAACACATTGGTTTTTATCATTTGTATATTTGAACAACATTGTCATATGTCTTTTTTTGGATCTAAATAATACGAAACCACGCTCCATGATTTGAAGTTAAAATCCTCATATATGGTAAAATAGTGACTTTTTTCATGTAGTGTTATTTTACGTAAATATATTCGTTTTTACGAATATTTCGATACTATTTCATGTAGTATCACGATATGTGATTTGCCCTTTAAATCTCAGAATTTCGCGTAATATTGCATTTTAAGCAAGTTTTCTTGCATTTTGTTTCGTACGAAAAATCACCGAATTTAGCAATATTTCGACGTTTATCATCTCTTTTTCCTCTATGTGATTATTAACAAAATATCATCGAATTAGGCAATATTTTGCCGTTTTTCCACGTTTTTTTGAATTTTTAGTTTATGGGTATTAATTCATTATATATACGATAAAAATGATGCAAACACATAATTGATTAGATAGTAACCTTAAATACTTCATTTTCAATCAACCATTTGTTTTTCGTTAAAACACTGAGTAAGATATTGAAAAGGGGAGAAGTTCTGTTTTTATTGCATATATCGACGTTTCAGCCGCAATAGAGCGGTTTTCGTGTACATCTTCCATCGGTAATTTAAACGGAAAATTAGGAACATTTTAGTTAATTCTAATAAAAACACATTGGTTTTTATCATTTGTATATTTGAACAACATTGTCATATGTCTTTTCTTGGATCGAAATAATACGAAACCTCGCTCCATGATTTGAAGTTAAAATCCTCAAATATGGTAAAATAGTGACTTTTTCACGTTAATCATGTAGTTTGATATTACGCAAATATATTAATTTTTACCAATATTTCGATACTGTTTCATGTAGTATCACGATATGTGATTTGGCCTTCAAATCTCAGAATGTCGCATAATATTGCATTTTAAGCAAGTTTTCTTGCATTTTGTTTCGTACGAAAAATCACCGAATTTAGCAATATTTTGACGTTTATCATCTCCTTTTCCTTTATGTGATTTAAACAAAATATCATCGAATTAGGCAATATTTTGCCGTTTTTCCACGTTTTTTTGAATTTTTAGTTTATGGGTATTAATTCATTATATATACGATAAAAATGATGCAAACACATAATTGATTAGATAATAACCTTAAATACTTCATTTTCAATCAACTATTTGTTTTTCGTTGAAATACCGAGTAGGATATTGAAGAGGGGAGAAGTTCGGTTTTTATTGCATATATCGACGTTTCAGCCGGAATAGAGCGGTTTTCGTGTACATCTTACATCGGTAATATAAACGGAAAATCAGGAACATTTTAGTTAATTCTAATGAAAACACATTGGTTTTTATCATTTGTATTGGAAACAACATTGTCATATGTATATTCTTGGATCTAAATAATACGAAACCTCGCTCTATGATTTGAAGTTAAAATCCTCATATATGGTAAAATAGTGACTTTTTCACGTTAATCGTGTAGTTTGATATTACGTAAATATATTCATTTTTACCAATAATTCGATACTATTTCATGTAGTATCACGATATGTGATTTGGCCTTCAAATCTCAGAATGTCGCATAATATTGCATTTTAAGCAAGTTTTCTTGCATTTTGTTTCGTACGAAAAATCATCGAATTTAGCAATATTTTGACGTTTATCATCCCCTTTTCCTCTATGGGATTTAAACAAAATATCATCGAATTAGGCAATATTTTGCCGTTTTTCCACGTTTTTTGAATTTTCAGTTTATGGGTATTAATTCATTATATATACGATAAAAATGATGCAAACACATAATTGATTAGAAATTAACCTTAAAAACTTCATTTTCAATCAACTATTTGTTTCTCGTTAAAATACTGAGTAGGATATTGAAGAGGGGAGAAGTTCGGTTTTTATTGCATATATCGACGTTTCAGCCGGATTAGAGCGGTTTTACGTGTACATCTTCCATCTGTAATATAAACGGAAAATCAGGAATATTTTAGTTAATTCTTATGAAAACACATTGTTTTTTATCATTTGTTTTGGAAACAACATTGTCATATGTCTTTTCTTGGATGTAAATAATACAAAACCTCGCTCTATGATTTGAAGTCAAAATCCTCAAATATGGTAAAATAGTGACTTTTTCACGTTAATCATGTAGTTTGATATTACGCAAATATATTAATTTTTACCAATATTTCGATGCTATTTCATGTAGTATCACGATAGGTGATTTGGCCTTCAAATCTCAGAATGTCGCATAATATTGCATTTTAAGCAAGTTTTCTTGCATTTTGTTTCGTACGAAAAATCACCGAATTTAGCAATATTTTGACGTTTATCATCTCCTTTTCCTTAATGTGATTTAAACAAAATATCATCGAATTAGGCAATATTTTGCCGTTTTTCCACGTTTTTTTGAATTTTTAGTTTATGGGTATTAATTCATTATATATACGATAAAAATGATGCAAACACATAATTGATTAGATAATAACCTTAAATACTTCATTTTCAATCAACTATTTGTTTTTCGTTGAAATACCGAGTAGGATATTGAAGAGGGGAGAAGTTCGGTTTTTATTGCATATATCGACGTTTCAGCCGGAATAGAGGGGTTTTCGTGTACATCTTCCATCGGTAATATAAACGGAAAATCAGGAACATTTTAGTTAATTCTAATGAAAACACATTGGTTTTTATCATTTGTATTGGAAACAACATTGTCATATGTCTATTCTTGGATCTAAATAATACGAAACCTCGCTCTATGATTTGAAGTTAAAATCCTCATATATGGTAAAATAGTGACTTTTTCACGTTAATCGTGTAGTTTGATATTACGTAAATATATTCATTTTTACCAATATTTCGATACTATTTCATGTAGTATCACGATATGTGATTTGGCCTTCAAATCTCAGAATGTCGCATAATATTGCATTTTAAGCAAGTTTTCTTGCATTTTGTTTCCTACGAAAAATCATCGAATTTAGCAATATTTTGACGTTTATCATCCCCTTTTCCTCTATGTGATTTAAACAAAATATCATCGAATTAGGCAATATTTTGCCGTTTTTCCACGTTTTTTGAATTTTCAGTTTATGGGTATTAATTCATTATATATACGATAAAAATGATGCAAACACATAATTGATTAGAAATTAACCTTAAAAACTTCATTTTCAATCAACTATTTGTTTCTCGATAAAATACTGAGTAAGTTATTGAAAAGGGGGGAAGTTCTGTTTTTATTGCATATATCGACGTTTCAGCCGGAATAGAGCGGTTTTCGTGTACATCTTCCATCAGTAATATAAACGGAAAATCAGGAACATTTTAGTTAATTCTAATGAAAACACATTGGTTTCTATCATTTGTATTGGAAACAACATTGTCATATGTCTTTTCTTGGATCTAAATAATCCGAAACCTCGCTCTATGATTTGAAGTTAAAATCCTCATATATGGTAAAATAGTGACTTTTTTCACGTTTTTCATGTAGTGTGATTTTACGTAAATATATTCGTTTTTACCAATATTTCGATACTATTTCATGTAGTATCACGATACGTGATTTGGCCTTCAAATCTCAGAATTTCGCGTAATATTGCATTTTAAGCAAGTTTTCTTGCATTTTGTTTCGTGCGAAAAATCCTCGAATTTAGCCATATTTTGACGTTTATCATCTCTTTTTCCTTTATGGGAATAAACAAAATATCATCGAATTAGGCAATATTTTGCCGTTTTTCCACGTTTTTTTGAATTTCTAGTTTATGGGTATTAATTCTCTATATATACGATAAAAATGATGCAAACACATAATTGATTAGATAATAACTTTAAATACTTCATTTTCAATCAACTATTTGTTTCTCGTTAAAATACTGAGTAAGATATTGAAAAGGGGAGAAGTTCTGTTTTTATTGCATATATCGACGTTTCAGCCGGAATAGAGCGGTTTTCGTGTACATCTTCCATCGGTAATTTAAACGGAAAATCAGTAACATTTTAGTTAAATCTAATGAAAACACATTGGTTTTTATCATTTGTATATTTGAACAACATTGTCATATGTCTTTTTTTGGATCTAAATAATACGAAACCACGCTCCATGATTTGAAGTTAAAATCCTCATATATGGTAAAATAGTGACTTTTTTCATGTAGTGTTATTTTACGTAAATATATTCGTTTTTACGAATATTTCGATACTATTTCATGTAGTATCACGATATGTGATTTGCCCTTTAAATCTCAGAATTTCGCGTAATATTGCATTTTAAGCAAGTTTTCTTGCATTTTGTTTCGTACGAAAAATCACCGAATTTAGCAATATTTCGACGTTTATCATCTCTTTTTCCTCTATGTGATTTAAACAAAATATCATCGAATTAGGCAATATTTTGCCGTTTTTCCACGTTTTTTTGAATTTTTAGTTTATGGGTATTAATTCATTATATATACGATAAAAATGATGCAAACACGTAATTGATTAGATAATAACCTTAAATACTTCATTTTCAATCAACCATTTGTTTTTCGATAAAACACTGAGTAAGATATTGAAAAGGGGAGAAGTTCTGTTTTTATTGCATATATCGACGTTTCAGCCGCAATAGAGCGGTTTTCGTGTACATCTTCCATCGGTAATTTAAACGGAAAATTAGGAACATTTTAGTTAATTCTAATGAAAACACATTGGTTTTTATCATTTGTATATTTGAACAACATTGTCATATGTCTTTTCTTGGATCGAAATAATACGAAACCTCGCTCCATGATTTGAAGTTAAAATCCTCAAATATGGTAAAATAGTGACTTTTTCACGTTAATCATGTAGTTTGATATTACGCAAATATATTAATTTTTACCAATATTTCGATACTATTTCATGTAGTATCACGATATGTGATTTGGCCTTCAAATCTCAGAATGTCGCATAATATTGCATTTTAAGCAAGTTTTCTTGCATTTTGTTTCGTACGAAAAATCACCGAATTTAGCAATATTTTGACGTTTATCATCTCCTTTTCCTTTTTGTGATTTAAACAAAATATCATCGAATTAGGCAATATTTTGCCGTTTTTCCACGTTTTTTTGAATTTTTAGTTTATGGGTATTAATTCATTATATATACGATAAAAATGATGCAAACACATAATTGATTAGAAATTAACCTTAAATACTTCATTTTCAATCAACTATTTGTTTCTCGTTAAAATACTGAGTAGGATATTGAAGAGGGGAGAAGTTCTGTTTTTATTGCATATATCGACGTTTCAGCCGGATTAGAGCGGTTTTACGTGTACATCTTCCATCTGTAATATAAACGGAAAATCAGGAATATTTTAGTTAATTCTTATGAAAACACATTGTTTTTTATCATTTGTTTTGGAAACAACATTGTCATATGTCTTTTCTTGGATGCAAATAATACAAAACCTCGCTCTATGATTTGAAGTCAAAATCCTCAAATATGGTAAAATAGTGACTTTTTCACGTTAATCATGTAGTTTGATATTACGCAAATATATTAATTTTTACCAATATTTCGATGCTATTTCATGTAGTATCATGATAGGTGATTTGGCCTTCAAATCTCAGAATGTCGCATATTATTGCATTTTAAGCAAGTTTTCTTGCATTTTGTTTCGTACGAAAAATCACCGAATTTAGCAATATTTTGACGTTTATCATCCCCTTTTCCTCTATGTGATTTAAACAAAATATCATCGAATTATGCAATATTTTCCGTTTTTCCACATTTTTTTGAACTATCAGTTTATGGGTATTAATTCATTATATATACGATAAAAATGATGCAAACACATAATTGATTAGATAATAACCTTAAATACTTCATTTTCAATCAACTATTTGTTTCTCGATAAAATACTGAGTAAGTTATTGAAAAGGGGGGAAGTTCTGTTTTTATTGCATATATCGACGTTTCAGCCGGAATAGAGCGGTTTTCGTGTACATCTTCCATCAGTAATATAAACGGAAAATCAGGAACATTTTAGTTAATTCTAATGAAAACACATTGGTTTCTATCATTTGTATTGGAAACAACATTGTCATATGTCTTTTCTTGGATCTAAATAATCCGAAACCTCGCTCTATGATTTGAAGTTAAAATCCTCATATATGGTAAAATAGTGACTTTTTTCACGTTTTTCATGTAGTGTGATTTTACGTAAATATATTCGTTTTTACCAATATTTCGATACTATTTCATGTAGTATCACGATACGTGATTTGGCCTTCAAATCTCAGAATTTCGCGTAATATTGCATTTTAAGCAAGTTTTCTTGCATTTTGTTTCGTGCGAAAAATCCTCGAATTTAGCCATATTTTGACGTTTATCATCTCTTTTTCCTTTATGGGAATAAACAAAATATCATCGAATTAGGCAATATTTTGCCGTTTTTCCACGTTTTTTTGAATTTCTAGTTTATGGGTATTAATTCTCTATATATACGATAAAAATGATGCAAACACATAATTGATTAGATAATAACTTTAAATACTTCATTTTCAATCAACTATTTGTTTCTCGTTAAAATACTGAGTAAGATATTGAAAAGGGGAGAAGTTCTGTTTTTATTGCATATATCGACGTTTCAGCCGGAATAGAGCGGTTTTCGTGTACATCTTCCATCGGTAATTTAAACGGAAAATCAGTAACATTTTAGTTAAATCTAATGAAAACACATTGGTTTTTATCATTTGTATATTTGAACAACATTGTCATATGTCTTTTTTTGGATCTAAATAATACGAAACCACGCTCCATGATTTGAAGTTAAAATCCTCATATATGGTAAAATAGTGACTTTTTTCATGTAGTGTTATTTTACGTAAATATATTCGTTTTTACGAATATTTCGATACTATTTCATGTAGTATCACGATATGTGATTTGCCCTTTAAATCTCAGAATTTCGCGTAATATTGCATTTTAAGCAAGTTTTCTTGCATTTTGTTTCGTACGAAAAATCACCGAATTTAGCAATATTTCGACGTTTATCATCTCTTTTTCCTCTATGTGATTTAAACAAAATATCATCGAATTAGGCAATATTTTGCCGTTTTTCCACGTTTTTTTGAATTTTTAGTTTATGGGTATTAATTCATTATATATACGATAAAAATGATGCAAACACGTAATTGATTAGATAATAACCTTAAATACTTCATTTTCAATCAACCATTTGTTTTTCGATAAAACACTGAGTAAGATATTGAAAAGGGGAGAAGTTCTGTTTTTATTGCATATATCGACGTTTCAGCCGCAATAGAGCGGTTTTCGTGTACATCTTCCATCGGTAATTTAAACGGAAAATTAGGAACATTTTAGTTAATTCTAATGAAAACACATTGGTTTTTATCATTTGTATATTTGAACAACATTGTCATATGTCTTTTCTTGGATCGAAATAATACGAAACCTCGCTCCATGATTTGAAGTTAAAATCCTCAAATATGGTAAAATAGTGACTTTTTCACGTTAATCATGTAGTTTGATATTACGCAAATATATTAATTTTTACCAATATTTCGATACTATTTCATGTAGTATCACGATATGTGATTTGGCCTTCAAATCTCAGAATGTCGCATAATATTGCATTTTAAGCAAGTTTTCTTGCATTTTGTTTCGTACGAAAAATCACCGAATTTAGCAATATTTTGACGTTTATCATCTCCTTTTCCTTTTTGTGATTTAAACAAAATATCATCGAATTAGGCAATATTTTGCCGTTTTTCCACGTTTTTTTGAATTTTTAGTTTATGGGTATTAATTCATTATATATACGATAAAAATGATGCAAACACATAATTGATTAGAAATTAACCTTAAATACTTCATTTTCAATCAACTATTTGTTTCTCGTTAAAATACTGAGTAGGATATTGAAGAGGGGAGAAGTTCTGTTTTTATTGCATATATCGACGTTTCAGCCGGATTAGAGCGGTTTTACGTGTACATCTTCCATCTGTAATATAAACGGAAAATCAGGAATATTTTAGTTAATTCTTATGAAAACACATTGTTTTTTATCATTTGTTTTGGAAACAACATTGTCATATGTCTTTTCTTGGATGTAAATAATACAAAACCTCGCTCTATGATTTGAAGTCAAAATCCTCAAATATGGTAAAATAGTGACTTTTTCACGTTAATCATGTAGTTTGATATTACGCAAATATATTAATTTTTACCAATATTTCGATGCTATTTCATGTAGTATCACGATAGGTGATTTGGCCTTCAAATCTCAGAATGTCGCATATTATTGCATTTTAAGCAAGTTTTCTTGCATTTTGTTTCGTACGAAAAATCACCGAATTTAGCAATATTTTGACGTTTATCATCCCCTTTTCCTCTATGTGATTTAAACAAAATATCATCGAATTATGCAATATTTTTCCGTTTTTCCACATTTTTTTGAACTATCAGTTTATGGGTATTAATTCATTATATATACGATAAAAATGATGCAAACACATAATTGATTAGATAATAACCTTAAATACTTCATTTTCAATCAACTATTTGTTTCTCGTTAAAATACTGAGTAAGATATTGAAAAGGGGAGAAGTTCTGTTTTTATTGCATATATCGACATTTCAGCCGGAATAGAGCGGTTTTCGTGTATATCTTCCATCGGTAATATAAACGGAAAATCAGGAACAGTTTAGTTAATTCAATTGAAAACACATTGGTTTTTATCATTTGTATTGGAAACATTATTGTCATATGTCTTTTCTTGGATCTAAATAATACGAAACCACGCTCTATGATTTGAAGTTAAAATCCTCAAATAAGGTAAAATAGTGACTTTTTCACGTTAATCATGTAGTTTGATATTACGTAAATATATTCATTTTTACCAATATTTCGATACTATTTCATGTAGTATCACAATATGTGATTTGGCCTTCAAATCTCAGAATGTCGCATAATATTGCATTTTAAGCAAGTTTTCTTGCATTTTGTTTCGTACGAAAAATCACCGAATTTAGCAATATTTTGACGTTTAACATCTCTTTTTCCTCTATGTGATTTAAACAAAATATCATCGAATTAGGCAATATTTTGCCGTTTTTCCACGTTTTTGTGAATTTTCAGTGTATGGGTATTAATTCAATAAATATACGATAAAAATGATGCAAACACATAATTGATTAGAAATTAACCTTAAATACTTAATTTTCAATCAACCATTTGTTTCTCGTTGAAATACCGAGTAGGATATTGAAGAGGGGAGAAGTTCGGTTTTTATTGCATATATCGACGGTTCAGCCGGAATAGAGCGGTTTTCGTGTACATCTTCCATCGGTAATATAAACGGAAAATCAGGAACATTTTAGTTAATTCTAATGAAAACACATTGGTTTTTATCATTTGTATTGGAAACAACATTGTCATATGTCTTTTCTTGGATCTAAATAATACGAAACCTCGCTCTATGATTTGAAGATAAAATCCTCATATATGGTAAAATAGTGACTTTTTTCACGTTTTTCATGTAGTGTGATTTTACGTAAATATATTCATTTTTACCAATATTTCGATACTATTTCATGTAGTATCACGATATGTGATTTGGCCTTCAAATCTCAGAATGTCGCATAATATTGCATTTTAAGCAAGTTTTCTTGCATTTTGTTTCGTACGAAAAATCACCGAATTTAGCAATATTTTGACGTTTAACATCTCTTTTTCCTCTATGTGATTTAAACAAAATATCATCGAATTAGGCAATATTTTGCCGTTTTTCCACGTTTTTGTGAATTTTCAGTTTATAGGTATTAATTCATTATATATACGATAAAAATGATGCAAACACATAATTGATTAGATAATAACCTTAAATAATTCATTTTCAATCAACTATTTGTTTCTCGATAAAATACTGAGTAAGTTATTGAAAAGGGGGGAAGTTCTGTTTTTATTGCATATATCGACGTTTCAGCCGGAATAGAGCGGTTTTCGTGTACATCTTCCATCGGTAATATAAACGGAAAATCAGGAACATTTTAGTTAATTCTAATGAAAACACATTGGTTTCTATCATTTGTATTGGAAACAAAATTGTCATATGTCTTTTCTTGGATCTAAATAATCCGAAACCTCGCTCTATGATTTGAAGTTAAAATCCTCATATATGGTAAAATAGTGACTTTTTTCACGTTTTTCATGTAGTGTGATTTTACGTAAATATATTCGTTTTTACCAATATTTCGATACTATTTCATATAGTATCACGATACGTGATTTGGCCTTCAAATCTCAGAATTTCGCGTAATATTGCATTTTAAGCAAGTTTTCTTGCATTTTGTTTCGTGCGAAAAATCCTCGAATTTAGCAATATTTTGACGTTTATCATCTCCTTTTCCTTTATGGGAATAAACAAAATATCATCGAATTAGGCAATATTTTGCCGTTTTTGCACGTTTTTTTGAATTTCTAGTTTATGGGTATTAATTCTCTATATATACGATAAAAATGATGCAAACACATAATTGATTAGATAATAACTTTAAATACTTCATTTTCAATCAACTATTTGTTTCTCGTTAAAATACTGAGTAAGATATTGAAAAGGGGAGAAGTTCTGTTTTTATTGCATATATCGACGTTTCAGCCGGAATAGAGCGGTTTTCGTGTACATCTTCCATCGGTAATTTAAACGGAAAATCAGTAACATTTTAGTTAATTCTAATGAAAACACATTGGTTTTTATCATTTGTATATTTGAACAACATTGTCATATGTCTTTTTTTGGATCTAAATAATACGAAACCTCGCTCCATGATTTGAAGTTAAAATCCTCATATATGGTAAAATAGTGACTTTTTTCATGTAGTGTTATTTTACGTAAATATATTCGTTTTTACGAATATTTCGATACTATTTCATGTAGTATCACGATATGTGATTTGCCCTTTAAATCTCAGAATTTCGCGTAATATTGTATTTTAAGCAAGTTTTCTTGCATTTTGTTTCGTACGAAAAATCACCGAATTTAGCAATATTTTGACGTTTATCATCTCCTTTTCCATTATGTGATTTAAACAAAATATCATCGAATTAGGCAATATTTTGCCGTTTTTCCGCGTTTTTGTGAATTTTCAGTCTATGGGTATTAATTCAATAAATATACGATAAAAATGATGCAAACACATAATTTATTAGAAATTAACCTTAAATACTTCATTTTCAATCAACCATTTGTTTCTCGTTGAAATACCGAGTAGGATATTGAAGAGGGGAGAAGTTCGGTTTTTATTGCATATATCGACGTTTCAGCCGGAAGAGAGCGGTTTTCGTGTACATCTTCCATCGGTAATATAAATGGAAAATCAATAACATTTTAGTTAATTCTAATGAAAACACATTGGTTTTTATCATTGTATTGGAAACAACATTGTCATATGTCTATTCTTGGATCTAAATAATACGAAACCTCGCTCTATGATTTGAAGTTAAAATCCTCATATATGGTAAAATAGTGACTTTTTCACGTTAATCATGTAGTTTGATATTACGTAAATATATTAATTTTTACCAATATTTCGATACTATTTCATGTAGTATCACGATATGTGATTTGGCCTTCAAATGATAAAAAATGATAAAAATGATGCAAGCACATAATTGATTAGATAATAACCTTAAATACTTCATTTTCAATCAACTATTTCTTTCTCGTTAAAATACTGAGTAGGATATTGAAGAGGGGAGAAGTTCTGTTTTTATTGCATATATCGACGTTTCAGCCGGATTAGAGCGGTTTTACGTGTACATCTTCCATCTGTAATATAAACGGAAAATCAGGAATATTTTAGTTAATTCTTATGAAAACACATTGTTTTTTATCATTTGTTTTGGAAACAACATTGTCATATGTCTTTTCTTGGATCTAAATAATACAAAACCTCGCTCTATGATTTGAAGTCAAAATCCTCAAATATGGTAAAATAGTGACCTTTTCACGTTAATCATCTAGTTTGATATTACGCAAATATATTAATTTTTACCAATATTTCGATACTATTTCATGTAGTATCACGATAGGTGATTTGGCCTTCAAATCTCAGAATGTCGCATATTATTGCATTTTAAGCAAGTTTTCTTGCATTTTGTTTCGTACGAAAAATCACCGAATTTAGCAATATTTTGACGTTTATCATCTCATTTTCCTCTATGTGATTTAAACAAAATATCATCGAATTATGCAATATTTTGCCGTTTTTCCACATTTTTTTGAACTTTCAGTTTATGGGTATTAATTCATTATATATACGATAAAAATGATGCAAACACATAATTGATTAGATAATAACCTTAAATACTTCATTTTCAATCAACTATTTGTTTCTCGTTAAAATACTGAGTAAGATATTGAAAAGGGGAGAAGTTCTGTTTTTATTGCATATATCGACATTTCAGCCGGAATAGTGCGGTTTTCGTGTACATCTTCTATCGGTAATATAAACGGAAAATCAGGAACATTTTAGTTAATTCAATTGAAAACACATTGGTTTTTATCATTTGTATTGGAAACATTATTGTCATATGTCTTTTCTTGGATCTAAATAATACGAAACCACGCTCTATGATTTAAAGTTAAAATCCTCAAATAAGGTAAAATAGTGACTTTTTCACGTTAATCATGTAGTTTGATATTATGTAAATATATTCATTTTTACCAATATTTCGATACTATTTCATGTAGTATCACAATATGTGATTTGGCCTTCAAATCTCAGAATGTCGCATAATATTGCATTTTAAGCAAGTTTTCTTGCATTTTGTTTCGTACGAAAAATCACCGAATTTAGCAATATTTGGACGTTTAACATCTCTCTTTCCTCTATGTGATTTAAACAAAATATCATCGAATTAGGCAATATTTTGCCGTTTTTCCACGTTTTATTTTTAATTTTTAGTTTATGGGTATTAATTCATTATATATCCGATAAAAATGATGCAAACACATAATTGATTAGATAATAACCTTAAATACTTCATTTTCAATCAACTATTTGTTTCTCGTTAAAATACTGAGTAAGATATTGAAAAGAGGAGAAGTTCTGTTTTTATTGCATATATCGACGTTTCTGCCGGAAAAGAGCCGTTTTCGTGTACATCTTCCATCGGTAATATAAACGGAAAATCAGGAACATTTTAGTTAATTCTAATGAAAACACATTGGTTTTTATCATTTGCATTGGAAACAACATTGTCATATGTCTTTTCTTGGATCTAAATAATACGAAACCTCGCTCCATGATTTCAAGTTAAAATCCTCATATATGGTAAAATAGTGACTTTTTTCATGTAGTGTTATTTTACGTAAATATATTCGTTTTTACGAATATTTCGATACTATTTCATGTAGTATCACGATATGTGATTTGGCCTTCAAATCTCAGAATTTCGCGTAATATTGCATTTAAAGCAAGTTTTCTTGCATTTTGTTTCGTACGAAAAAGTCACCGAATTTAGCAATATTTTGACTTTTATCATCTCCTTTTCCTTTATGTGATTTAAACAAAATATCATCGAATTAGGCAATATTTTGCCGTTTTTCCACGTTTTTGTGAATTTTCAGTCTATGGGTATTAATTCAATAAATATACGATAAAAATGACGCAAACACATAATTGATTAGAAATTAACCTTAAATACTTCATTTTCAATCAACCATTTTTTTCTCGTTAAAATACCGAGTAGGATATTGAAGAAGGGAGAAGTTCGGTTTTTATTGCATATATCGACGTTTCAGCCGGAATAGAGCGGTTTTCGTGTACATCTTCCATCGGTAATATCAACGGAAAATCAGGAACATTTTAGTTAATTCTAATGAAAACACATTGGTTTTTATCATTTGTATTGGAAACAACATTGTCATATGTCTTTTCTTGGATCTAAATAATACGATCCTCGCTCTATGATTTAAAGTTAAAATCCTCATATATGGTAAAATAGTGACTTTTTTCACGTTTTTCATGTAGTGTGATTTTACGTAAATATATTCATTTTTCCCAATATTTCGATACTATTTCATGTAGTATCACGATATGTGATTTGGCCTTCAAATCTCAGAATGTCGCATAATATTGCATTTTAAGCAAGTTTTCTTGCATTTTTTTCGTACGAAAAATCATCGAATTTAGCAATATTTTGACGTTTATCATCCCCTTTTCCTCTATGTGATTTAAAAAAAATATCATCGAATTAGGCAATATTTTTCTGTTTTTCCACGTTTTTTTTGAATTTTCAGTTTATGGGTATTAATTCATTATATATACGATAAAAATGATGCAAACACATAATTGATTAGATAATAACCTTAAATACTTCATTTTCAATCAACTATTTGTTTCTCGTTAAAATACTGAGTAGGATATTGAAGAGGGGAGAAGTTCTGTTTTTATTGCATATATCGACGTTTCAGCCGGATTAGAGCGGTTTTACGTGTACATCTTCCATCTGTAATATAAACGGAAAATCAGGAATATTTTAGTTAATTCTTATGAAAACACATTGTTTTTAATCATTTGTTTTGGAAACAACATTGTCATATGTCTTTTCTTGGATCTAAATAATACAAAACCTCGCTCTATGATTTGAAGTCAAAATCCTCAAATATGGTAAAATAGTGACTTTTTCACGTTAATCATCTAGTTTGATATTACGCAAATATATTAATTTTTACCAATATTTCGATACTATTTCATGTAGTATCACGATAGGTGATTTGGCCTTTAAATCTCAGAATGTCGCATATTATTGCATTTTAAGCAAGTTTTCTTGCATTTTGTTTCGTACGAAAAATCACCGAATTTAGCAATATTTTGACGTTTATCATCTCATTCTCCTCTATGTGATTTAAACAAAATATCATCGAATTATGCAATATTTTGCCGTTTTTCCACATTTTTTTGAACTTTCAGTTTTTGGGTATTAATTCATTATATATACGATAAAAATGATGCAAACACATAATTGATTAGATAATAACCTTAAATACTTCATTTTCAATCAACAATTTTTTCTCGTTAAAATACTGAGTAAGATATTGAAAAGGGGAGAAGTTCTGTTTTTATTGCATATATCGACATTTCAGCCGGAAGAGAGCGGTTTTCGTGTACATCTTTTATCGGTAATATAAACGGAAAATCAGGAACATTTTAGTTAATTCTAATGAAAACACATTGGTTTTTATCATTTGTATTGGAAACAACATTGTCATATGTCTTTTCTTGGATCTAAATAATTCGAAACCTCGCTCTATGATTTGAAGTTAAAATCCTCATATATGGTAAAATAGTGACTTTTTCACGTTAATCATGTAGTTTGATATTACGTAACTATATTCAATTTTACCAATATTTCGATACTATTTCATGTAGTATCACGATATGTGATTTGGCCTTCAAATGATAAAAAATGATAAAAATGATGCAAGCACATAATTGATTAGATAATAACCTTAAATACTTCATTTTCAATCAACTATTTGTTTCTCGTTAAAATACTGAGTAGGATATTGAAGAGGGGAGAAGTTCTGTTTTTATTGCATATATCGACGTTTCAGCCGGATTAGAGCCGTTTTACGTGTACATCTTCCATCTGTAATATAAACGGAAAATCAGGAATATTTTAGTTAATTCTTATGAAAACACATTGTTTTTTATCATTTGTTTTGGAAACAACATTGTCATATGTCTTTTCTTGGATCTAAATAATACAAAACCTCGCTCTATGATTTGAAGTCAAAATCCTCAAATATGGTAAAATAGTGACTTTTTCACGTCAATCATCTAGTTTGATATTACGCAAATATATTAATTTTTACCAATATTTCGATACTATTTCATGTAGTATCACGATAGGTGATTTGGCCTTCAAATCTCAGAATGTCGCATATTATTGCATTTTAAGCAAGTTTTCTTGCATTTTGTTTCGTACGAAAAATCACCGAATTTAGCAATATTTTGACGTTTATCATCTCATTTTCCTCTATGTGATTTAAACAAAATATCATCGAATTATGCAATATTTTGCCGTTTTTCCACATTTTTTTGAACTTTCAGTTTATGGGTATTAATTCATTATATATACGATAAAAATGATGCAAACACATAATTGATTAGATAATAACCTTAAATACTTCATTTTCAATCAACTATTTGTTTCTCGTTAAAATACTGAGTAAGATATTGAAAAGGGGAGAAGTTCTGTTTTTATTGCATATATCGACATTTCAGCCGGAATAGAGCGGTTTTCGTGTACATCTTCTATCGGTAATATAAACGGAAAATCAGGAACATTTTAGTTAATTCAATTGAAAACACATTGGTTTTTATCATTTGTATTGGAAACATTATTGTCATATGTCTTTTCTTGGATCTAAATAATACGAAACCACGCTCTATGATTTAAAGTTAAAATCCTCAAATAAGGTAAAATAGTGACTTTTTCACGTTAATCATGTAGTTTGATATTATGTAAATATATTCATTTTTACCAATATTTCGATACTATTTCATGTAGTATCACAATATGTGATTTGGCCTTCAAATCTCAGAATGTCGCATAATATTGCATTTTAAGCAAGTTTTCTTGCATTTTGTTTCGTACGAAAAATCACCGAATTTAGCAATATTTGGACGTTTAACATCTCTCTTTCCTCTATGTGATTTAAACAAAATATCATCGAATTAGGCAATATTTTGCCGTTTTTCCACGTTTTATTTTGAATTTTTAGTTTATGGGTATTAATTCATTATATATCCGATAAAAATGATGCAAACACATAATTGATTAGATAATAACCTTAAAAACTTCATTTTCAATCAACTATTTGTTTCTCGTTAAAATACTGAGTAAGATATTGAAAAGAGGAGAAGTTCTGTTTTTATTGCATATATCGACGTTTCTGCCGGAAAAGAGCCGTTTTCGTGTACATCTTCCATCGGTAATATAAACGGAAAATCAGGAACATTTTAGTTAATTCTAATGAAAACACATTGGTTTTTATCATTTGCATTGGAAACAACATTGTCATATGTCTTTTCTTGGATCTAAATAATACGAAACCTCGCTCCATGATTTGAAGTTAAAATCCTCATATATGGTAAAATAGTGACTTTTTTCATGTAGTGTTATTTTACGTAAATATATTCGTTTTTACGAATATTTCGATACTATTTCATGTAGTATCACGATATGTGATTTGGCCTTCAAATCTCAGAATTTCGCGTAATATTGCATTTAAAGCAAGTTTTCTTGCATTTTGTTTCGTACGAAAAAGTCACCGAATTTTGCAATATTTTGACGTTTATCATCTCCTTTTCCTTTATGTGATTTAAACAAAATATCATCGAATTAGGCAATATTTTGCCGTTTTTCCACGTTTTTGTGAATTTTCAGTCTATGGGTATTAATTCAATAAATATACGATAAAAATGACGCAAACACATAATTAATTAGAAATTAACCTTAAATACTTCATTTTCAATCAACCATTTTTTTCTCGTTAAAATACCGAGTAGGATATTGAAGAAGGGAGAAGTTCGGTTTTTATTGCATATATCGACGTTTCAGCCGGAATAGAGCGGTTTTCGTGTACATCTTCCATCGGTAATATCAACGGAAAATCAGGAACATTTTAGTTAATTCTAATGAAAACACATTGGTTTTTATCATTTGTATTGGAAACAACATTGTCATATGTCTTTTCTTGGATCTAAATAATACGATCCTCGCTCTATGATTTAAAGTTAAAATCCTCATATATGGTAAAATAGTGACTTTTTTCACGTTTTTCATGTAGTGTGATTTTACGTAAATATATTCATTTTTCCCAATATTTCGATACTATTTCATGTAGTATCACGATATGTGATTTGGCCTTCAAATCTCAGAATGTCGCATAATATTGCATTTTAAGCAAGTTTTCTTGTATTTTGTTTCGTACGAAAAATCATCGAATTTAGCAATATTTTGACGTTTATCATCCCCTTTTCCTCTATGTGATTTAAAAAAAATATCATCGAATTAGGCAATATTTTTCTGTTTTTCCACGTTTTTTTTGAATTTTCAGTTTATAGGTATTAATTCATTATATATACGATAAAAATGATGCAAACACATAATTGATGAGATAATAACCTTAAATACTTCATTTTCAATCAACTATTTGTTTCTCGTTAAAATACTGAGTAGGATATTGAAGAGGGGAGAAGTTCTGTTTTTATTGCATATATCGACGTTTCAGCCGGATTAGAGCGGTTTTACGTGTACATCTTCCATCTGTAATATAAACGGAAAATCAGGAATATTTTAGTTAATTCTTATGAAAACACATTGTTTTTAATCATTTGTTTTGGAAACAACATTGTCATATGTCTTTTCTTGGATCTAAATAATACAAAACCTCGCTCTATGATTTGAAGTCAAAATCCTCAAATATGGTAAAATAGTGACTTTTTCACGTTAATCATCTAGTTTGATATTACGCAAATATATTAATTTTTACCAATATTTCGATACTATTTCATGTAGTATCACGATAGGTGATTTGGCCTTTAAATCTCAGAATGTCGCATATTATTGCATTTTAAGCAAGTTTTCTTGCATTTTGTTTCGTACGAAAAATCACCGAATTTAGCAATATTTTGACGTTTATCATCTCATTCTCCTCTATGTGATTTAAACAAAATATCATCGAATTATTCAATATTTTGCCGTTTTTCCACATTTTTTTGAACTTTCAGTTTTTGGGTATTAATTCATTATATATACGATAAAAATGATGCAAACACATAATTGATTAGATAATAACCTTAAATACTTCATTTTCAATCAACAATTTTTTCTCGTTAAAATACTGAGTAAGATATTGAAAAGGGGAGAAGTTCTGTTTTTATTGCATATATCGACATTTCAGCCGGAAGAGAGCGGTTTTCGTGTACATCTTTTATCGGTAATATAAACGGAAAATCAGGAACATTTTAGTTAATTCTAATGAAAACACATTGGTTTTTATCATTTGTATTGGAAACAACATTGTCATATGTCTTTTCTTGGATCTAAATAATTCGAAACCTCGCTCTATGATTTGAAGTTAAAATCCTCATATATGGTAAAATAGTGACTTTTTCACGTTAATCATGTAGTTTGATATTACGTAACTATATTCAATTTTACCAATATTTCGATACTATTTCATGTAGTATCACGATATGTGATTTGGCCTTCAAATGATAAAAAATGATAAAAATGATGCAAGCACATAATTGATTAGATAATAACCTTAAATACTTCATTTTCAATCAACTATTTGTTTCTCGTTAAAATACTGAGTAGGATATTGAAGAGGGGAGAAGTTCTGTTTTTATTGCATATATCGACGTTTCAGCCGGATTAGAGCGGTTTTACGTGTACATCTTCCATCTGTAATATAAACGGAAAATCAGGAATATTTTAGTTAATTCTTATGAAAACACATTGTTTTTTATCATTTGTTTTGGAAACAACATTGTCATATGTCTTTTCTTGGATCTAAATAATACAAAACCTCGCTCTATGATTTGAAGTCAAAAACCTCAAATATGGTAAAATAGTGACTTTTTCACGTTAATCATCTAGTTTGATATTACGCAAATATATTAATTTTTACCAATATTTCGATACTATTTCATGTAGTATCACGATAGGTGATTTGGCCTTCAAATCTCAGAATGTCGCATATTATTGCATTTTAAGCAAGTTTTCTTGCATTTTGTTTCGTACGAAAAATCACCGAATTTAGCAATATTTTGACGTTTATCATCTCATTTTCCTCTATGTGATTTAAACAAAATATCATCGAATTATGCAATATTTTGCCGTTTTTCCACATTTTTTTGAACTTTCAGTTTATGGGTATTAATTCATTATATATACGATAAAAATGATGCAAACACATAATTGATTAGATAATAACCTTAAATACTTCATTTTCAATCAACTATTTGTTTCTCGTTAAAATACTGAGTAAGATATTGAAAAGGGGAGAAGTTCTGTTTTTATTGCATATATCGACATTTCAGCCGGAATAGAGCGGTTTTCGTGTACATCTTCTATCGGTAATATAAACGGAAAATCAGGAACATTTTAGTTAATTCAATTGAAAACACATTAGTTTTTATCATTTGTATTGGAAACATTATTGTCATATGTCTTTTCTTGGATCTAAATAATTCGAAACCACGCTCTATGATTTAAAGTTAAAATCCTCAAATAAGGTAAAATAGTGACTTTTTCACGTTAATCATGTAGTTTGATATTATGTAAATATATTCATTTTTACCAATATTTCGATACTATTTCATGTAGTATCACGATAGGTGATTTGTCCTTCAAATCTCAGAATGTCGCATATTATTGCATTTTAAGCAAGTTTTCTTGCATTTTGTTTCGTACGAAAAATCACCGAATTTAGCAATATTTAGACGTTTATCATCTCATTTTCCTCTATGTGATTTAAACAAAATATCATCGAATTATGCAATATTTTGCCGTTTTTCCACATTTTTTTGAACTTTCAGTTTGTGGGTATTAATTCATTATATATACGATAAAAATGATGCAAACACATAATTGATTAGATAATAACCTTAAATACTTCATTTTCAATCAAGTATTTGTTTCTCGTTAAAATACTGAGTAAGATATTGAAAAGGGGAGAAGTTCTGTTTTTATTGCATATATCGACATTTCAGCCGAAAGAGAGCGGTTTTCGTGTACATCTTTTATCGGTAATATAAACGGAAAATCAGGAACATTTTAGTTAATTCTAATGAAAACACATTGGTTTTTATCATTTGTATTGGAAACAACATTGTCATATGTCTATTCTTGGATCTAAATAATTCGAAACCTCGCTCTATGATTTGAAGTAAAATCCTCATATATGGTAAAATAGTGACTTTTTCACGTTAATCATGTAGTTTGATATTACGTAACTATATTCATTTTTACCAATATTTCGATACTATTTCATGTAGTATCACGATATGTGATTTGGCCTTCAAATGATAAAAAATGATAAAAATGATGCAAGCACATAATTGATTAGATAATAACCTTAAATACTTCATTTTCAATCAACTATTTGTTTCTCGTTAAAATACTGAGTAGGATATTGAAGAGGGGAGAAGTTCTGTTTTTATTGCATATATCGACGTTTCAGCCGGATTAGAGCGGTTTTACGTGTACATCTTCCATCTGTAATATAAACGGAAAATCAGGAATATTTTAGTTAATTCTTATGAAAACACATTGTTTTTTATCATTTGTTTTGGAAACAACATTGTCATATGTCTTTTCTTGGATCTAAATAATACAAAACCTCGCTCTATGATTTGAAGTCAAAATCCTCAAATATGGTAAAATAGTGACTTTTTCACGTTAATCATCTAGTTTGATATTACGCAAATATATTAATTTTTACCAATATTTCGATACTATTTCATGTAGTATCACGATAGGTGATTTGGCCTTCAAATCTCAGAATGTCGCATATTATTGCATTTAAAGCAAGTTTTCTTGCATTTTGTTTCGTACGAAAAATCACCGAATTTATCAATATTTTGACGTTTATCATCTCATTTTCCTCTATGTGATTTAAACAAAATATCATCGAATTATGCAATATTTTGCCGTTCTTCCACATTTTTTTGAACTTTCAGTTTATGGGTATTAATTCATTATATATACGATAAAAATGATGCAAACACATAATTGATTAGATAATAACCTTAAATACTTCATTTTCAATCAACTATTTGTTTCTCGTTAAAATACTGAGTAAGATATTGAAAAGGGGAGAAGTTCTGTTTTTATTGCATATATCGACATTTCACCTGGAATAGAGCGGTTTTCGTGTACATCTTCTATCGGTAATATAAACGGAAAATCAGGAACATTTTAGTTAATTCAATTGAAAACACATTGGTTTTTATCATTTGTATTGGAAACATTATTGTCATATGTCTTTTCTTGGATCTAAATAATACGAAACCACGCACTATGATTTAAAGTTAAAATCCTCAAATAAGGTAAAATAGTGACTTTTTCACGTTAATCATGTAGTTTGATATTATGTATATATATTCATTTTTACCAATATTTCGATACTATTTCATGTAGTATCACAATATGTGATTTGGCCTTCAAATCTCAGAATGTCGCATAATATTGCATTTTAAGCAAGTTTTCTTGCATTTTGTTTCATACGAAAAATCACCGAATTTAGCAATATTTTGACGTTTAACATCTCTCTTTCCTCTATGTGATTTAAACTAAATATCATCGAATTAGGCAATATTTTGCCGTTTTTCCACGTTTTTTTTTAATTTTTAGTTTATGGGTATTAATTCATTATATATACGATAAAAATGATGCAAACACATAATTGATTAGATAATAACCTTAAATACTTCATTTTCAATCAACTATTTGTTTCTCGTTAAAATACTGAGTAAGATATTGAAAAGAGGAGAAGTTCTGTTTTTATTGCATATATCGACGTTTCTGCCGGAAAAGAGCCGTTTTCGTGTACATCTTCCATCGGTAATATAAACGGAAAATCAGGAACATTTTAGTTAATTCTAATGAAAACACATTGGTTTTTATCATTTGTATATGAAAACAACATTGTCATATGTCTTTTCTTGGATCTAAATAATACGATCCTCGCTCTATGATTTAAAGTTAAAATCCTCATATATGGTAAAATAGTGACTTTTTTCACGTTTTTCATGTTGTGTGATTTTACGTAAATATATTCATTTTTCCCAATATTTCGATACTATTTCATGTAGTATCACGATATGTGATTTGGCCTTCAAATCTCAGAATGTCGCATAATATTGCATTTTAACAAGTTTTCTTGCATTTTGTTTCGTACGAAAAATCATCGAATTTAGCAACATTTTGACGTTTATCATCCCCTTTTCCTCTATGTGATTTAAAAAAAATATCATCGAATTAGGCAATATTTTGCTGTTTTTCCACGTTTTTTTTTAAATTTTCAGTTTATGGGTATTAATTCATTATATATACGATAAAAATGATGCAAACACATAATTGATTAGATAATAACCTTAAATACTTCATTTTCAATCAACTATTTGTTTCTCGATAAAATACTGAGTAAATTATTGAAAAGGGGGAAGCTCTGTTTTTATTGCATATATCGACGTTTCAGCCGGAATAGAGCGGTTTTCGTGTACATCTTCCATTGGTAATATAAACGGAAAATCAGGAACATTTTAGTTAATTCTAATGAAAACACATTGGTTTCAATCATTTGTATTGGAAACAACATTGTCATATGTCTTTTCTTGGATCTAAATAATCCGAAACCTCGCTCTATGATTTGAAGTTAAAATCCTCATATATGGTAAAATAGTGACTTTTTTCACGTTTTTCATGTAGTGTGATTTTTCGTAAATATATTCGTTTTTACCAATATTTCGATACTATTTCATGTCGTATCACGATACGTGATTTGGCCTTCAAATCTCAGAATTTCGCGTAATATTGCATTTTAAGCAAGTTTTCTTGCATTTTGTTTCGTACGAAAAATCCTTGAATTTAGCAATATTTTGACGTTTATCATCTCTTTTTCCTTTATGGGAATAAACAAAATATCATCGAATTAGGCAACATTTTGCCGTTTTTCCAAGTTTTGTGAATTTTCAGTCAATGGGTATTAATTCAATAAATATACGATGCAAATGATGCAAACACATAATTGATTAGAAAATAACCTTAAATACTTCATTTTCAATCAACCATTTGTTTCTCGTTAAAATACTGAGTAGGATATTGAAGAGGGGAGAAATTCGGTTTTTATTGCATATATCGACGTTTCAGATGGAATAGAGCGGTTTTCGTGTACATCTTCCATCGGTAATTTAAACGGAAAATCAGGAACATTTTAGTTAATTCTAATGAAAACACATTGGTTTTTATCATTTGTATTGGAAACAACATTGTCATATGTCTTTTCTTGGATCTAAATAATACGAAACCTCACTCTATGATTTGAAGTTAAAATCCTCATATATGGTAAAATAGTGACTTTTTTTCACGTTTTTCATGTAGTGTGATTTCACGTAAATACATTCATTTTACCAATATTTCGATACTATTTCATGTAGTATCACGATATGTGATTTGCCCTTCAAATCTCAGAATTTCGCGTAATATAGCATTTTAAGCAAGTTTTCTTGCATTTTGTTTCGTACGAAAAATCACCGAATTTAGCATTATTTTGACGTTTATCATCTCCATTTCCTCTATATGATTTAAACAAAATATCATCGAATTAGGCAATATTTTGCCGTTTTTCCACGTTTTTGTGAATTTTCAGTCTATGGGTATATCGTATATTCAATAAATATACGATAAAAATGATGCAAACACATAATTGATAATAACCATAAATACTTCATTTTCAATCAACTATTTGTTTCTCGGTAAAATACTGAGTAAGATATTGAAGAGGGGAGAAGTTCGGTTTTTATTGCATATATCGACGTTTCAGCCGGAATAGAGCGGTTTTCGTGTACATCTTCCATCGGTAATATAAACGGAAAATCAGGAACATTTTAGTTAATTCTAATGAAAACACATTGGTTTTTATCATTTGTATTGGAAACAACATTGTCATATGTCTATTCTTGGATCTAAATAATACGAAACCTCGCTCTATGATTTGAAGTTAAAATCCTCATATATGGTAAAATAGTGACTTTTTCACGTTAATCATATAGTTTGATATTACGTAAATATATTCATTTTTACCAATATTTCGATACTATTTCATGTAGTATCACGATATGTGATTTGGCCTTCAAATCTCAGAATGTCGCATAATATTGCATTTTAAGCAAGTTTTCTTGCATTTTGTTTAGTACGAAAAATCACCGAATTTAGCAATATTTTGACGTTTATCATCTCATTTTCCTCTATGTTTTTTAAACAAAATATCATCGAATTATGCAATATTTTGCCGTTTTTCCACATTTTTTTGAACTTTCAGTTTATGGGTATTAATTCATTATATATACGATAAAAATGATGCAAACACATAATTGATTAGATAATAACCTTAAATACTTCATTTTCAATCAACTATTTGTTTCTCGTTAAAATACTGAGTAAGATATTGAAAAGAGGAGAAGTTCTGTTTTTATTGCATATATCGACGTTTCTGCCGGAAAAGAGCCGTTTTCGTGTACATCTTCCATCGGTAATATAAACGGAAAATCAGGAACATTTTAGTTAATTCTAATGAAAACACATTGGTTTTTATCATTTGCATTGGAAACAACATTGTCATATGTCTTTTCTTGGATCTAAATAATACGAAACCTCGCTCCATGATTTGAAGTTAAAATCCTCATATATGGCAAAATAGTGACTTTTTTCATGTAGTGTTATTTTACGTAAATATATTCGTTTTTACGAATATTTCGATACTATTTCATGTAGTATCACGATATGTGATTTGGCCTTCAAATCTCAGAATTTCGCGTAATATTGCATTTAAAGCAAGTTTTCTTGCATTTTGTTTCGTACGAAAAAGTCACCGAATTTAGCAATATTTTGACGTTTATCATCTCCTTTTCCTATATGTGATTTAAACAAAATATCATCGAATTAGGCAATATTTTGCCGTTTTTCCACGTTTTTGTGAATTTTCAGTCTATGGGTATTAATTCAATAAATATACGATAAAAATGATGCAAACACATAATTGATTAGAAATTAACCTTAAATACTTCATTTTCAATCAACCATTTTTTTCTCGTTAAAATACCGAGTAGGATATTGAAGAAGGGAGAAGTTCGGTTTTTATTGCATATATCGACGTTTCAGCCGGAATAGAGCGGTTTTCGTGTACATCTTCCATCGGTAATATAAACGGAAAATCAGGAACATTTTAGTTAATTCTAATGAAAACACATTGGTTTTTATCATTTGTATTGGAAACAACATTGTCATATGTCTTTTCTTGGATCTAAATAATACGATCCTCACTCTATGATTTGAAGTTAAAATCCTCATATATGGTAAAATAGTGACTTTTTTCACGTTTTTCATGTTGTGTGATTTTACGTAAATATATTCATTTTTTCCAATATTTCGATACTATTTCATGTAGTATCACGATATGTGATTTGGCCTTCAAATCTCAGAATGTCGCATAATATTGCATTTTAAGCAAGTTTTCTTGCATTTTGTTTCGTACGAAAAATCATCGAATTTAGCAATATTTTGACGTTTATCATCCCCTTTTCCTCTATGTGATTTAAAAAAAATATCATCGAATTAGGCAATATTTTGCTGTTTTTCCACGTTTTTTTTTAATTTTCTGTTTATGGGTATTAATTCATTAAATATACGATAAAAATGATGCAAACACATAATTGATTAGATAATAACCTTAAATACTTCATTTTCAATCAACTATTTGTTTCTCGATAAAATACTAAGTTATTGAAAAGGGGGAAGTTCTGTTTTTATTGCATATATCGACGTTTCAGCCGGAATAGAGCGGTTTTCGTGTACATCTTCCAACGGTAATATAAACGGAAAATCAGGAACATTTTAGTTAATTCTAATGAAAACACATTGGTTTCTATCATTTGTATTGGAAACAACATTGTCATATGTCTTTTCTTGGATCTAAATAATCCGAAACCTCGCTCTATGATTTGAAGTTAAAATCCTCATATATGGTAAAATAGTGACTTTTTTCATGTAGTGTGATTTTACGTAAATATATTCGTTTTTACCAATATTTCGATACTATTTCATGTAGTATCACGATAAGTGATTTGGCCTTCAAATCTCAGAATTTCGCGTAATATTGCATTTTAAGCAAGTTTTCTTGCATTTTGTTTCGTACGAGAAATCCTTGAATTTAGCAATATTTTGACGTTTATCATCTCCTTTTCCTATATGTGATTTAAACAAAATATCATCGAATTAGGCAATATTTTGCCGTTTTTCCACGTTTTTGTGAATTTTCAGTCTATGGGTATTAATTCAATAAATATACGATAAAAATGATGCAAACACATAATTGATTAGAAATTAACCTTAAATACTTCATTTTCAATCAACCATTTTTTTCTCGTTAAAATACCGAGTAGGATATTGAAGAAGGGAGAAGTTCGGTTTTTATTGCATATATCGACGTTTCAGCCGGAATAGAGCGGTTTTCGTGTACATCTTCCATCGGTAATATAAACGGAAAATCAGGAACATTTTAGTTAATTCTAATGAAAACACATTGGTTTTTATCATTTGTATTGGAAACAACATTGTCATATGTCTATTCTTGGATCTAAATAATACGAAACCTCGCTCTATGATTTGAAGTTAAAATCCTCATATATGGTAAAATAGTGACTTTTTCACGTTAATCATATAGTTTGATATTACGTAAATATATTCATTTTTACCAATATTTCGATACTATTTCATGTAGTATCACGATATGTGATTTGGCCTTCAAATCTCAGAATGTCGCATAATATTGCATTTTAAGCAAGTTTTCTTGCATTTTGTTTAGTACGAAAAATCACCGAATTTAGCAATATTTTGACGTTTATCATCTCATTTTCCTCTATGTGATTTAAACAAAATATCATCGAATTATGCAATATTTTGCCGTTTTTCCACATTTTTTTGAACTTTCAGTTTATGGGTATTAATTCATTATATATACGATAAAAATGATGCAAACACATAATTGATTAGATAATAACCTTAAATACTTCATTTTCAATCAACTATTTGTTTCTCGTTAAAATACTGAGTAAGATATTGAAAAGAGGAGAAGTTCTGTTTTTATTGCATATATCGACGTTTCTGCCGGAAAAGAGCCGTTTTCGTGTACATCTTCCATCGGTAATATAAACTGAAAATCAGGAACATTTTAGTTAATTCTAATGAAAACACATTGGTTTTTATCATTTGCATTGGAAACAACATTGTCATATGTCTTTTCTTGGATCTAAATAATACGAAACCTCGCTCCATGATTTGAAGTTAAAATCCTCATATATGGCAAAATAGTGACTTTTTTCATGTAGTGTTATTTTACGTAAATATATTCGTTTTTACGAATATTTCGATACTATTTCATGTAGTATCACGATATGTGATTTGGCCTTCAAATCTCAGAATTTCGCGTAATATTGCATTTAAAGCAAGTTTTCTTGCATTTTGTTTCGTACGAAAAAGTCACCGAATTTAGCAATATTTTGACGTTTATCATCTCCTTTTCCTATATGTGATTTAAACAAAATATCATCGAATTAGGCAATATTTTGCCGTTTTTCCACGTTTTTGTGAATTTTCAGTCTATGGGTATTAATTCAATAAATATACGATAAAAATGATGCAAACACATAATTGATTAGAAATTAACCTTAAATACTTCATTTTCAATCAACCATTTTTTTCTCGTTAAAATACCGAGTAGGATATTGAAGAAGGGAGAAGTTCGGTTTTTATTGCATATATCGACGTTTCAGCCGGAATAGAGCGGTTTTCGTGTACATCTTCCATCGGTAATATAAACGGAAAATCAGGAACATTTTAGTTAATTCTAATGAAAACACATTGGTTTTTATCATTTGTATTGGAAACAACATTGTCATATGTCTTTTCTTGGATCTAAATAATACGATCCTCACTCTATGATTTGAAGTTAAAATCCTCATATATGGTAAAATAGTGACTTTTTTCACGTTTTTCATGTTGTGTGATTTTACGTAAATATATTCATTTTTCCCAATATTTCGATACTATTTCATGTAGTATCACGATATGTGATTTGGCCTTCAAATCTCAGAATGTCGCATAATATTGCATTTTAAGCAAGTTTTCTTGCATTTTGTTTCGTACGAAAAATCATCGAATTTAGCAATATTTTGACGTTTATCATCCCCTTTTCCTCTATGTGATTTAAAAAAAATATCATCGAATTAGGCAATATTTTGCTGTTTTTCCACGTTTTTTTTTAATTTTCAGTTTATGGGTATTAATTCATTAAATATACGATAAAAATGATGCAAACACATAATTGATTAGATAATAACCTTAAATACTTCATTTTCAATCAACTATTTGTTTCTCGATAAAATACTAAGTTATTGAAAAGGGGGAAGTTCTGTTTTTATTGCATATATCGACGTTTCAGCCGGAATAGAGCGGTTTTCGTGTACATCTTCCAACGGTAATATAAACGGAAAATCAGGAACATTTTAGTTAATTCTAATGAAAACACATTGGTTTCTATCATTTGTATTGGAAACAACATTGTCATATGTCTTTTCTTGGATCTAAATAATCCGAAACCTCGCTCTATGATTTGAAGTTAAAATCCTCATATATGGTAAAATAGTGACTTTTTTCACGTTTTTCATGTAGTGTGATTTTACGTAAATATATTCGTTTTTACCAATATTTCGATACTATTTCATGTAGTATCACGATAAGTGATTTGGCCTTCAAATCTCAGAATTTCGCGTAATATTGCATTTTAAGCAAGTTTTCTTGCATTTTGTTTCGTACGAGAAATCCTTGAATTTAGCAATATTTTGACGTTTATCATCTCCTTTTCCTTTATGGGAATAAACAAAATATCATCGAATTAGGCAACATTTTGCCGTTTTCCAAGTTTTGTGAATTTTCAGTCAATGGGTATTAATTCAATAAATATACGATACAAATGATGCAAACACATAATTGATTAGAAAATAACCTTAAATACTTCATTTTCAATCAACCATTTGTTTCTCGTTAAAATACTGAGTAGGATATTGAAGAGGGGAGAAATTCGGTTTTTATTGCATATATCGACGTTTCAGCTGGATAAGAGCGGTTTTACCTGTACATCTTCCATCTGTAATATAAACTGAAAATCAGGAACATTTTAGTTAATTCTAATGAAAACACATTGGTTTTTATCATTTGTATATTTGAACAACATTGTCATATGTCTTTTCTTGGATCTAAATAATACGAAACTTCGCACAATGATTTGAAGTTAAAATCCTCATATATGGTAAAATAGTGACTTTTTTCATGTAGTGTTATTTTACGTAAATATATTCGTTTTTACGAATATTTCGATACTATTTCATGTAGTATCACGATATGTGATTTGCCCTTCAAATCTCAGAATTTCGCGTAATATAGCATTTTAAGCAAGTTTTCTTGCATTTTGTTTCGTACGAAAAATCACCGAATTTAGCATTATTTTGACGTTTATCATCTCCTTTTCCTCTATATGATTTAAACAAAATATCATCGAATTAGGCAATATTTTGCCGTTTTTCCACGTTTTTGTGAATTTTCAGTCTATGAGTATTAATTCAATAAATATACGATAAAAAATGATGCAAACACATAATTGATAATAACCTTAAATACTTCATTTTCAATCAACTATTTGTTTCTCGTTAAAATACTGAGTAAGATATTGAAAAGGGGAGAAGTTCTGTTTTTATTGCATATATCGACGTTTCTGCCGGAATAGAGCCGTTTTCGTGTACATCTTCCATCGGTAATATAAACGGAAAATCAGGAACATTTTAGTTAATTCTAATGAAAACACATTGGTTTTTATCATTTGTATTGGAAACAACATTGTCATATGTCTTTTCTTGGATTTAAATAATACGAAACCTAGCTCCATGATTTGAAGTTAAAATCCTCAAATATGGTAAAATAGTGACTTTTTCACGTTAATCATGTAGTTTGATATTACGCAAATATATTAATTTTTACCATTATTTCGATACTATTTCATGTAGTATCAGGATATGTGATTTGCCCTTCAAATCTCAGAATTTCGCGTAATATTGCATTTTAATCAAGTTTTCTTGCATTTTGTTTCGTACGAAAAATCACCGAATTTAGCAATATTTTGACGTTTATCATCTCCTTTTCCTTTATGTGATTTAAACAAAATATCATCGAATTAGGCAATATTTTGCCGTTTTTCCACGTTTTTGTGAATTTTCAGTCTATGGGTATTAATTCAATAAATATACGATAAAAATGATGCAAACACATAATTGATTAGAAATTAACCTTAAATACTTCATTTTCAATCAACTATTTGTTTCTCGGTAAAATACTGAGTAAGATATTGAAGAGGGGAGAAGTTCGGTTTTTATTGCATATATCGACGTTTCAGCCGGAATAGAGCGGTTTTCGTGTACATCTTCCATCGGTAATATAAACGGAAAATCAGGAACATTTTAGTTAATTCAATTGAAAACACATTGGTTTTTATCATTTGTATTGGAAACATTATTGTCATATGTCTTTTCTTGGATCTAAATAATACGAAACCACGCTCTATGATTTGAAGTTAAAATCCTCATATATGGTAAAATAGTGACTTTTTCACGTTAATCATGTAGTTTGATATTACGTAAATATATTCATTTTTACCAATATTTCGATACTATTTCATGTAGTATCTCAATATGTGATTTGGCCTTCAAATCTCAGAATGTCGCATAATATTGCATTTTAAGCAAGTTTTCTTGCATTTTGTTTCGTACGAAAAATCATCGAATTTAGCAATATTTTGACGTTTATCATCCCCTTTTCCTCTATGTGATTTAAAAAAAATATCATCGAATTAGGCAATATTTTGCTGTTTTTCCACGTTTTTTTTTAATTTTC
The DNA here is from genome assembly GCF_040958095.1 of Procambarus clarkii. Taxonomy (NCBI): domain Eukaryota; kingdom Metazoa; phylum Arthropoda; class Malacostraca; order Decapoda; family Cambaridae; genus Procambarus; species Procambarus clarkii. The sequence goes on from NC_091177.1 coordinate 20,641,093, forward strand.
AGTTTATGGGTATTAATTCATTAAATATACGATAAAAATGATGCAAACACATAATTGATTAGATAATAACCTTAAATACTTCATTTTCAATCAACTATTTGTTTCTCGATAAAATACTAAGTTATTGAAAAGGGGGAAGTTCTGTTTTTATTGCATATATCGACGTTTCAGCCGGAATAGAGCGGTTTTCGTGTACATCTTCCAACGGTAATATAAACGGAAAATCAGGAACATTTTAGTTAATTCTAATGAAAACACATTGGTTTCTATCATTTGTATTGGAAACAACATTGTCATATGTCTTTTCTTGGATCTAAATAATCCGAAACCTCGCTCTATGATTTGAAGTTAAAATCCTCATATATGGTAAAATAGTGACTTTTTTCACGTTTTTCATGTAGTGTGATTTTACGTAAATATATTCGTTTTTACCAATATTTCGATACTATTTCATGTAGTATCACGATAAGTGATTTGGCCTTCAAATCTCAGAATTTCGCGTAATATTGCATTTTAAGCAAGTTTTCTTGCATTTTGTTTCGTACGAGAAATCCTTGAATTTAGCAATATTTTGACGTTTATCATCTCCTTTTCCTTTATGGGAATAAACAAAATATCATCGAATTAGGCAACATTTTGCCGTTTTCCAAGTTTTGTGAATTTTCAGTCAATGGGTATTAATTCAATAAATATACGATACAAATGATGCAAACACATAATTGATTAGAAAATAACCTTAAATACTTCATTTTCAATCAACCATTTGTTTCTCGTTAAAATACTGAGTAGGATATTGAAGAGGGGAGAAATTCGGTTTTTATTGCATATATCGACGTTTCAGCTGGATAAGAGCGGTTTTACCTGTACATCTTCCATCTGTAATATAAACTGAAAATCAGGAACATTTTAGTTAATTCTAATGAAAACACATTGGTTTTTATCATTTGTATATTTGAACAACATTGTCATATGTCTTTTCTTGGATCTAAATAATACGAAACTTCGCACAATGATTTGAAGTTAAAATCCTCATATATGGTAAAATAGTGACTTTTTTCATGTAGTGTTATTTTACGTAAATATATTCGTTTTTACGAATATTTCGATACTATTTCATGTAGTATCACGATATGTGATTTGCCCTTCAAATCTCAGAATTTCGCGTAATATAGCATTTTAAGCAAGTTTTCTTGCATTTTGTTTCGTACGAAAAATCACCGAATTTAGCATTATTTTGACGTTTATCATCTCCTTTTCCTCTATATGATTTAAACAAAATATCATCGAATTAGGCAATATTTTGCCGTTTTTCCACGTTTTTGTGAATTTTCAGTCTATGAGTATTAATTCAATAAATATACGATAAAAAATGATGCAAACACATAATTGATAATAACCTTAAATACTTCATTTTCAATCAACTATTTGTTTCTCGTTAAAATACTGAGTAAGATATTGAAAAGGGGAGAAGTTCTGTTTTTATTGCATATATCGACGTTTCTGCCGGAATAGAGCCGTTTTCGTGTACATCTTCCATCGGTAATATAAACGGAAAATCAGGAACATTTTAGTTAATTCTAATGAAAACACATTGGTTTTTATCATTTGTATTGGAAACAACATTGTCATATGTCTTTTCTTGGATTTAAATAATACGAAACCTAGCTCCATGATTTGAAGTTAAAATCCTCAAATATGGTAAAATAGTGACTTTTTCACGTTAATCATGTAGTTTGATATTACGCAAATATATTAATTTTTACCATTATTTCGATACTATTTCATGTAGTATCAGGATATGTGATTTGCCCTTCAAATCTCAGAATTTCGCGTAATATTGCATTTTAATCAAGTTTTCTTGCATTTTGTTTCGTACGAAAAATCACCGAATTTAGCAATATTTTGACGTTTATCATCTCCTTTTCCTTTATGTGATTTAAACAAAATATCATCGAATTAGGCAATATTTTGCCGTTTTTCCACGTTTTTGTGAATTTTCAGTCTATGGGTATTAATTCAATAAATATACGATAAAAATGATGCAAACACATAATTGATTAGAAATTAACCTTAAATACTTCATTTTCAATCAACTATTTGTTTCTCGGTAAAATACTGAGTAAGATATTGAAGAGGGGAGAAGTTCGGTTTTTATTGCATATATCGACGTTTCAGCCGGAATAGAGCGGTTTTCGTGTACATCTTCCATCGGTAATATAAACGGAAAATCAGAAACATTTTAGTTAATTCTAATGAAAACACATTGGTTTTTATCATTTGTATTGGAAACAACATTGTCATATGTCTATTCTTGGATCTAAATAATACGAAACCTCGCTCTATGATTTGAAGTTAAAATCCTCATATATGGTAAAATAGTGACTTTTTCACGTTAATCATATAGTTTGATATTACGCAAATATATTAATTTTTACCAATATTTCGATACTATTTCATGTAGTATCACGATATGTGATTTGGCCTTCAAATCTCAGAATGTCGCATAATATTGCATTTTAAGCAAGTTTTCTTGCATTTTGTTTCGTACGAAAAATCATCGAATTTAGCAATATTTTGACGTTTATCATCCCCTTTTCCTCTATGTGATTTAAACAAAATATCATCGAATTAGGCAATATTTTGCCGTTTTTCCACGTTTTTTTGAATTTTCAGTTTATGGGTATTAATTCATTATATATACGATAAAAATGATGCAAGCACATAATTGATTAGATAATAACCTTAAATACTTCATTTTCAATCAACTATTTGTTTCTCGTTAAAATACTGAGTAGGATATTGAAGAGGGGAGAAGTTCGGTTTTTATTGCATATATCGACGTTTCAGCCGGATTAGAGCGGTTTTACGTGTACATCTTCCATCTGTAATATAAACGGAAAATCAGGAATATTTTAGTTAATTCTTATGAAAACACATTGTTTTTTATCATTTGTTTTGGAAACAACATTGTCATATGTCTTTTCTTGGATCTAAATAATACAAAACCTCGCTCTATGATTTGAAATCAAAATCCTCAAATATGGTAAAATAGTGACTTTTTCACGTTAATCATGTAGTTTGATATTTCGTAAATTTATTCATTTTTACCAATATTTCGATACTATTTCATGTAGTATCACGATATGTGATTTGGCCTTCATATCTCAGAATGTCGCATAATATTGCATTTTAAGCATGTTTTCTTGCATTTTGTTTCGTACGAAAAATCACCGAATTTAGCAATATTTTGACGTTTATCATCTCATTTTCCCCTATGTGATTTAAACAAAATATAATCGAATTATGCAATATTTTGCCGTTTTTCCAAATTTTTTTGAACATTCAGTTTATGGGTATTAATTCATTATATATACGATAAAAATGATGCAAACACATAATTGATTAGATAATAACCTTAAATACTTCATTTTCAATCAACTATTTGTTTCTCGTTAAAATACTGAGTAAGATATTGAAAAGGGGAAAAGTTCTGTTTTTATTGCATATATCGACATTTCAGCCGGAATAGAGCGGTTTTCGTGTACATCTTCCATCGGTAATATAAACGGAAAATCAGGAACATTTTAGTTAATTCAATTGAAAACACATTGGTTTTTATCATTTGTATTGGAAACATTATTGTCATATGTCTTTTCTTGGATCTAAATAATACGAAACCACGCTCTATGATTTGAAGTTAAAATCCTCATATATGGTAAAATAGTGACTTTTTCACGTTAATCATGTAGTTTGATATTACGTAAATATATTCATTTTTACCAATATTTCGATACTATTTCATGTAGTATCTCAATATGTGATTTGGCCTTCAAATCTCAGAATGTCGCATAATATTGCATTTTAAGCAAGTTTTCTTGCATTTTGTTTCGTACGAAAAATTACCGAATTTAGCAATATTTTGACGTTTATCATCCCCTTTTCCTCTATGTGATTTAAACAAAATATCATCGAATTAGGCAATATTTTGCTGTTTTTCCAAGTTTTTTTTAATTTTTATTTTATGGGTATTAATTCATTATATATACGATAAAAATGATGCAAACACATAATTGATTAGATAATAACTTTCAATACTTAATTTTCAATCAACTATTTGTTTCTCGTTAAAATACTGAGCAAGATATTGAAAAGAGGAGAAGTTCTGTTTTTATTGCATATATCGACGTTTCTGCCGGAATAGAGCCGTTTTCGTGTACATCTTCCATCGGTAATATAAACGGAAAATCAGGAACATTTTAGTTAATTCTAATGAAAACACATTGGTTTTTATCATTTGCATTGGAAACAACATTGTCATATGTCTTTTCTTGGATCTAAATAATACAAAACCTCGCTCTATGATTTGAAGTCAAAATCCTCAAATATGGTAAAATAGTGACTTTTTCACGTTAATCATGTAGTTTGATATTACGTAAATATATTAATTTTTACCAATATTTCGATACTATTTCATGTAGTATCACGATATGTGATTTGGCCTTCAAATCTCAGAATGTCGCATAATATTGCATTTTAAGCAAGTTTTCTTGCATTTTGTTTCGTACGAAAAATCACCGAATTTAGCAATATTTTGACGTTTATCATCTCATTTTCCTCTATGTGATTTAAACAAAATATCATCGAATTATGCAATATTTTGCCGTTTTTCCACGTTTTTGTGAATTTTCAGTGTATGGGTATTAATTCAATAAATATACGATAAAAATGATGCAAACACATAATTGATTAGAAATTAACCTTAAATACTTCATTTTCAATCAACCATTTGTTTCTCGTTGAAATACCGAGTAGGATATTGAAGAGGGGAGAAGTTCGGTTTTTATTGCATATATCGACGTTTCAGCCGGAATAGAGCGGTTTTCGTGTACATCTTCCAATGGTAATATAAACGGAAAATCAGGAACATTTTAGTTAATTCTAATGAAAACACATTGTTTTTTATCATTTGTATTGGAAACAACATTGTCATATGTCTTTTCTTGGATCTAAATAATACGAAACTCGCTCTATGATTTGAAGTTAAAATCCTCATATAGGGTAAAATAGTGACTTTTTTCACGTTTTTCATGTAGTGTGATTTTACGTAAATATATTCATTTTTACCAATATTTCGATACTATTTCATGTAGTATCACGATATGTGATTTGGCCTTCAAATCTCAGAATGTCGCATAATATTGCATTTTAAGCAAGCTTTCTTGCATTTTGTTTCGTACGAAAAATCATCGAATTTAGCAATATTTTGACGTTTATCATCCCCTTTTCCTCTATGTGATTGTGATTTAAAAAAAATATCGAATTAGGCAATATTTTGCTGTTTTTCCACGTTTTTTTTTTTTTCAGTTTATAGGTATTAATTCATTATATATACGATAAAAATGATGCAAACACATAATTGATTAGATAATAACCTTAAATACTTCATTTTCAATCAACTATTTGTTTCTCGATAAAATACTGAGTAAGTTATTGAAAAGGGGGGAAGTTCTGTTTTAATTGCATATATCGACGTTTCAGCCGGAATAGAGCGGTTTTCGTGTACATCTTCCATTGGTAATATAAACGGAAAATCAGGAACATTTTAGTTAATTCTAATGAAAACACATTGGTTTCTATCATTTGTATTGGAAACAACATTGTCATATGTCTTTTCTGGGATCTAAATAATCTGAAACCTCGCTCTATGATTTGAAGTTAAAATCCTCATATATGGTAAAATAGTGACTTTTTTCACGTTTTTCATGTAGTGTGATTTTACGTAAATATATTCGTTTTTACCAATATTTCGATACTATTTCATGTAGTATCACGATATGTGATTTGGCCTTCAAATCTCAGAATGTCGCATAATATTGCATTTTAAGCAAGTTTTCTTGCATTTTCTTTCGTACGAAAAATCATCGAATTTAGCAATATTTTGACGTTTATCATCCCCTTTTCCTCTATGTGATTTAAACAAAATATCATCGAATTAGGCAATATTTTGCCGTTTTTCCACGTTTTTTTGAATTTTCAGTTTATGGGTATTAATTCATTATATATACGATAAAAATGATGCAAGCACACAATTGATTAGATAATAACCTTAAATACTTCATTTTCAATCAACTATTTGTTTCTCGTTAAAATGCTGAGTAAGATATTGAAAAGGGGAGAAGTTCTGTTTTTATTGCATATATCGACATTTCAGCCGGAATAGAGCGGTTTTCGTGTACATCTTCTATCGGTAATATAAACGGAAAATCAGGAACATTTTAGTTAATTCAATTGAAAACACATTGGTTTTTATCATTTGCATTGGAAACAACATTGTCATATGTCTTTTCTTGGATCTAAATAATACGAAACTTCGCTCTATGATTTGAAGTTAAAATCCTCATATATGGTAAAATAGTGACTTTTTTCACGTTTTTCATGTAGTGTGATTTTACGTAAATATATTCATTTTTACCAATATTTCGATACTATTTCATGTAGTATCACGATATGTGATTTGGCCTTCAAATCTCAGAATGTCGCATAATATTGCATTTTAAGCAAGTTTTCTTGCATTTTGTTTCGTACGAAAAATCACCGAATTTAGCAATATTTTGACGTTTAACATTTCTTTTTCCTCTATGTGATTTAAACAAAATATCATCGAATTAGGCAATATTTTGCAGTTTTTCCACGTTTTTTTTAATTTTTAGTTTATGGGTATTAATTCATTATATATACGATAAAAATGATGCATACACATAATTGATTAGATAATAACCTTAAATACTTCATTTTCAATCAAATATTTGTTTCTCGTTAAAATACTGAGTAAGATATTGAAAAGAGGAGAAGTTCTGTTTTTATTGCATATATCGACGTTTCTGCCGGAAAAGAGCCGTTTTCGTGTACATCTTCCATCGGTAATATAAACGGAAAATCAGGAACATTTTAGTTAATTCTAATGAAAACACATTGGTTTTTATCATTTGCATTGGAAACAACATTGTCATATGTCTTTTCTTGGATCTAAATAATACGAAACCTCGCTCCATGATTTGAAGTTAAAATCCTCATATATGGTAAAATAGTGACTTTTTTCATGTAGTGTTATTTTACGTAAATATATTCGTTTTTACGAATATTTCGATACTATTTCATGTAGTATCACGATATGTGATTTGGCCTTCAAATCTCAGAATTTCGCGTAATATTGCATTTAAAGCAAGTTTTCTTGCATTTTGTTTCGTACGAAAAAGTCACCGAATTTAGCAATATTTTGACGTTTATCATCTCCTTTTCCTTTATGTGATTTAAACAAAATATCATCGAATTAGGCAATATTTTGCTGTTTTTTCACGTTTTTTTTTAATTTTCAGTTTATGGGTATTAATTCATTATATATACGATAAAAATGATGCAAACACATAATTGATTAGATAATAACCTTAAATACTTCATTTTCAATCAACTATTTGTTTCTCGATAAAATACTGAGTAAGTTATTGAAAAGGGGGGAAGTTCTGTTTTTATTGCATATATCGACGTTTCAGCCGGAATAGAGCGGTTTTCGTGTACATCTTCCATCGGTAATATAAACGGAAAATCAGGAACATTTTAGTTAATTCTAATGAAAACACAATGGTTTCTATCATTTGTATTGGAAACAACATTGTCATATGTCTTTTCTTGGATCTAAATAATCCGAAACCTCGCTCTATGATTTGAAGTTAAAATCCTCATATATGGTAAAATAGTGACTTTTTTCACGTTTTTCATGTAGTGTGATTTTACGTAAATATATTCGTTTTTACCAATATTTCGATACTATTTCATGTAGTATCACGATAAGTGATTTGGCCTTCAAATCTCAGAATTTCGCGTAATATTGCATTTTAAGCAAGTTTTCTTGCATTTTGTTTCGTACGAAAAATCCTTGAATTTTGCTATATTTTGACGTTTATCATCTCTTTTTCCTCTATGTGATTTAAACAAAATATCATCGAATTAGGCAATATTTTTCTGTTTTTCCACGTTTTTTTTGAATTTTCAGTTTATGGGTATTAATTCATTATATATACGATAAAAATGATGCAAACACATAATTGATGAGATAATAACCTTAAATACTTCATTTTCAATCAACTATTTGTTTCTCGTTAAAATACTGAGTAGGATATTGAAGAGGGGAGAAGTTCTGTTTTTATTGCATATATCGACGTTTCAGCCGGATTAGAGCGGTTTTACGTGTACATCTTCCATCTGTAATATAAACGGAAAATCAGGAATATTTTAGTTAATTCTTATGAAAACACATTGTTTTTAATCATTTGTTTTGGAAACAACATTGTCATATGTCTTTTCTTGGATCTAAATAATACAAAACCTCGCTCTATGATTTGAAGTCAAAATCCTCAAATATGGTAAAATAGTGACTTTTTCACGTTAATCATCTAGTTTGATATTACGCAAATATATTAATTTTTACCAATATTTCGATACTATTTCATGTAGTATCACGATAGGTGATTTGGCCTTTAAATCTCAGAATGTCGCATATTATTGCATTTTAAGCAAGTTTTCTTGCATTTTGTTTCGTACGAAAAATCACCGAATTTAGCAATATTTTGACGTTTATCATCTCATTCTCCTCTATGTGATTTAAACAAAATATCATCGAATTATTCAATATTTTGCCGTTTTTCCACATTTTTTTGAACTTTCAGTTTTTGGGTATTAATTCATTATATATACGATAAAAATGATGCAAACACATAATTGATTAGATAATAACCTTAAATACTTCATTTTCAATCAACAATTTTTTCTCGTTAAAATACTGAGTAAGATATTGAAAAGGGGAGAAGTTCTGTTTTTATTGCATATATCGACATTTCAGCCGGAAGAGAGCGGTTTTCGTGTACATCTTTTATCGGTAATATAAACGGAAAATCAGGAACATTTTAGTTAATTCTAATGAAAACACATTGGTTTTTATCATTTGTATTGGAAACAACATTGTCATATGTCTTTTCTTGGATCTAAATAATTCGAAACCTCGCTCTATGATTTGAAGTTAAAATCCTCATATATGGTAAAATAGTGACTTTTTCACGTTAATCATGTAGTTTGATATTACGTAACTATATTCAATTTTACCAATATTTCGATACTATTTCATGTAGTATCACGATATGTGATTTGGCCTTCAAATGATAAAAAATGATAAAAATGATGCAAGCACATAATTGATTAGATAATAACCTTAAATACTTCATTTTCAATCAACTATTTGTTTCTCGTTAAAATACTGAGTAGGATATTGAAGAGGGGAGAAGTTCTGTTTTTATTGCATATATCGACGTTTCAGCCGGATTAGAGCGGTTTTACGTGTACATCTTCCATCTGTAATATAAACGGAAAATCAGGAATATTTTAGTTAATTCTTATGAAAACACATTGTTTTTTATCATTTGTTTTGGAAACAACATTGTCATATGTCTTTTCTTGGATCTAAATAATACAAAACCTCGCTCTATGATTTGAAGTCAAAAACCTCAAATATGGTAAAATAGTGACTTTTTCACGTTAATCATCTAGTTTGATATTACGCAAATATATTAATTTTTACCAATATTTCGATACTATTTCATGTAGTATCACGATAGGTGATTTGGCCTTCAAATCTCAGAATGTCGCATATTATTGCATTTTAAGCAAGTTTTCTTGCATTTTGTTTCGTACGAAAAATCACCGAATTTAGCAATATTTTGACGTTTATCATCTCATTTTCCTCTATGTGATTTAAACAAAATATCATCGAATTATGCAATATTTTGCCGTTTTTCCACATTTTTTTGAACTTTCAGTTTATGGGTATTAATTCATTATATATACGATAAAAATGATGCAAACACATAATTGATTAGATAATAACCTTAAATACTTCATTTTCAATCAACTATTTGTTTCTCGTTAAAATACTGAGTAAGATATTGAAAAGGGGAGAAGTTCTGTTTTTATTGCATATATCGACATTTCAGCCGGAATAGAGCGGTTTTCGTGTACATCTTCTATCGGTAATATAAACGGAAAATCAGGAACATTTTAGTTAATTCAATTGAAAACACATTAGTTTTTATCATTTGTATTGGAAACATTATTGTCATATGTCTTTTCTTGGATCTAAATAATTCGAAACCACGCTCTATGATTTAAAGTTAAAATCCTCAAATAAGGTAAAATAGTGACTTTTTCACGTTAATCATGTAGTTTGATATTATGTAAATATATTCATTTTTACCAATATTTCGATACTATTTCATGTAGTATCACGATAGGTGATTTGTCCTTCAAATCTCAGAATGTCGCATATTATTGCATTTTAAGCAAGTTTTCTTGCATTTTGTTTCGTACGAAAAATCACCGAATTTAGCAATATTTAGACGTTTATCATCTCATTTTCCTCTATGTGATTTAAACAAAATATCATCGAATTATGCAATATTTTGCCGTTTTTCCACATTTTTTTGAACTTTCAGTTTGTGGGTATTAATTCATTATATATACGATAAAAATGATGCAAACACATAATTGATTAGATAATAACCTTAAATACTTCATTTTCAATCAAGTATTTGTTTCTCGTTAAAATACTGAGTAAGATATTGAAAAGGGGAGAAGTTCTGTTTTTATTGCATATATCAACATTTCAGCCGAAAGAGAGCGGTTTTCGTGTACATCTTTTATCGGTAATATAAACGGAAAATCAGGAACATTTTAGTTAATTCTAATGAAAACACATTGGTTTTTATCATTTGTATTGGAAACAACATTGTCATATGTCTATTCTTGGATCTAAATAATTCGAAACCTCGCTCTATGATTTGAAGTAAAATCCTCATATATGGTAAAATAGTGACTTTTTCACGTTAATCATGTAGTTTGATATTACGTAACTATATTCATTTTTACCAATATTTCGATACTATTTCATGTAGTATCACGATATGTGATTTGGCCTTCAAATGATAAAAAATGATAAAAATGATGCAAGCACATAATTGATTAGATAATAACCTTAAATACTTCATTTTCAATCAACTATTTGTTTCTCGTTAAAATACTGAGTAGGATATTGAAGAGGGGAGAAGTTCTGTTTTTATTGCATATATCGACGTTTCAGCCGGATTAGAGCGGTTTTACGTGTACATCTTCCATCTGTAATATAAACGGAAAATCAGGAATATTTTAGTTAATTCTTATGAAAACACATTGTTTTTTATCATTTGTTTTGGAAACAACATTGTCATATGTCTTTTCTTGGATCTAAATAATACAAAACCTCGCTCTATGATTTGAAGTCAAAATCCTCAAATATGGTAAAATAGTGACTTTTTCACGTTAATCATCTAGTTTGATATTACGCAAATATATTAATTTTTACCAATATTTCGATACTATTTCATGTAGTATCACGATAGGTGATTTGGCCTTCAAATCTCAGAATGTCGCATATTATTGCATTTAAAGCAAGTTTTCTTGCATTTTGTTTCGTACGAAAAATCACCGAATTTATCAATATTTTGACGTTTATCATCTCATTTTCCTCTATGTGATTTAAACAAAATATCATCGAATTATGCAATATTTTGCCGTTCTTCCACATTTTTTTGAACTTTCAGTTTATGGGTATTAATTCATTATATATACGATAAAAATGATGCAAACACATAATTGATTAGATAATAACCTTAAATACTTCATTTTCAATCAACTATTTGTTTCTCGTTAAAATACTGAGTAAGATATTGAAAAGGGGAGAAGTTCTGTTTTTATTGCATATATCGACATTTCACCTGGAATAGAGCGGTTTTCGTGTACATCTTCTATCGGTAATATAAACGGAAAATCAGGAACATTTTAGTTAATTCAATTGAAAACACATTGGTTTTTATCATTTGTATTGGAAACATTATTGTCATATGTCTTTTCTTGGATCTAAATAATACGAAACCACGCACTATGATTTAAAGTTAAAATCCTCAAATAAGGTAAAATAGTGACTTTTTCACGTTAATCATGTAGTTTGATATTATGTATATATATTCATTTTTACCAATATTTCGATACTATTTCATGTAGTATCACAATATGTGATTTGGCCTTCAAATCTCAGAATGTCGCATAATATTGCATTTTAAGCAAGTTTTCTTGCATTTTGTTTCATACGAAAAATCACCGAATTTAGCAATATTTTGACGTTTAACATCTCTCTTTCCTCTATGTGATTTAAACTAAATATCATCGAATTAGGCAATATTTTGCCGTTTTTCCACGTTTTTTTTTAATTTTTAGTTTATGGGTATTAATTCATTATATATACGATAAAAATGATGCAAACACATAATTGATTAGATAATAACCTTAAATACTTCATTTTCAATCAACTATTTGTTTCTCGTTAAAATACTGAGTAAGATATTGAAAAGAGGAGAAGTTCTGTTTTTATTGCATATATCGACGTTTCTGCCGGAAAAGAGCCGTTTTCGTGTACATCTTCCATCGGTAATATAAACGGAAAATCAGGAACATTTTAGTTAATTCTAATGAAAACACATTGGTTTTTATCATTTGTATATGAAAACAACATTGTCATATGTCTTTTCTTGGATCTAAATAATACGATCCTCGCTCTATGATTTAAAGTTAAAATCCTCATATATGGTAAAATAGTGACTTTTTTCACGTTTTTCATGTTGTGTGATTTTACGTAAATATATTCATTTTTCCCAATATTTCGATACTATTTCATGTAGTATCACGATATGTGATTTGGCCTTCAAATCTCAGAATGTCGCATAATATTGCATTTTAACAAGTTTTCTTGCATTTTGTTTCGTACGAAAAATCATCGAATTTAGCAACATTTTGACGTTTATCATCCCCTTTTCCTCTATGTGATTTAAAAAAAATATCATCGAATTAGGCAATATTTTGCTGTTTTTCCACGTTTTTTTTTAAATTTTCAGTTTATGGGTATTAATTCATTATATATACGATAAAAATGATGCAAACACATAATTGATTAGATAATAACCTTAAATACTTCATTTTCAATCAACTATTTGTTTCTCGATAAAATACTGAGTAAATTATTGAAAAGGGGGAAGCTCTGTTTTTATTGCATATATCGACGTTTCAGCCGGAATAGAGCGGTTTTCGTGTACATCTTCCATTGGTAATATAAACGGAAAATCAGGAACATTTTAGTTAATTCTAATGAAAACACATTGGTTTCTATCATTTGTATTGGAAACAACATTGTCATATGTCTTTTCTTGGATCTAAATAATCCGAAACCTCGCTCTATGATTTGAAGTTAAAATCCTCATATATGGTAAAATAGTGACTTTTTTCACGTTTTTCATGTAGTGTGATTTTTCGTAAATATATTCGTTTTTACCAATATTTCGATACTATTTCATGTCGTATCACGATACGTGATTTGGCCTTCAAATCTCAGAATTTCGCGTAATATTGCATTTTAAGCAAGTTTTCTTGCATTTTGTTTCGTACGAAAAATCCTTGAATTTAGCAATATTTTGACGTTTATCATCTCTTTTTCCTTTATGGGAATAAACAAAATATCATCGAATTAGGCAACATTTTGCCGTTTTTCCAAGTTTTGTGAATTTTCAGTCAATGGGTATTAATTCAATAAATATACGATGCAAATGATGCAAACACATAATTGATTAGAAAATAACCTTAAATACTTCATTTTCAATCAACCATTTGTTTCTCGTTAAAATACTGAGTAGGATATTGAAGAGGGGAGAAATTCGGTTTTTATTGCATATATCGACGTTTCAGCTGGATTAGAGCGGTTTTACCTGTACATCTTCCATCTGTAATATAAACGGAAAATCAGGAACATTTTAGTTAATTCTAATGAAAACACATTGGTTTTTATCATTTGTATATTTGAACAACATTGTCATATGTCTTTTCTTGGATCTAAATAATACGAAACTTCGCTCCATGATTTGAAGTTAAAATCCTCATATATGGTAAAATAGTGACTTTTTTCATGTAGTGTTATTTTACGTAAATATATTCGTTTTTACGAATATTTCGATACTATTTCATGTAGTATCACGATATGTGATTTGCCCTTCAAATCTCAGAATTTCGCGTAATATAGCATTTTAAGCAAGTTTTCTTGCATTTTGTTTCGTACGAAAAATCACCGAATTTAGCATTATTTTGACGTTTATCATCTCCATTTCCTCTATATGATTTAAACAAAATATCATCGAATTAGGCAATATTTTGCCGTTTTTCCACGTTTTTGTGAATTTTCAGTCTATGGGTATATCGTATATTCAATAAATATACGATAAAAATGATGCAAACACATAATTGATAATAACCATAAATACTTCATTTTCAATCAACTATTTGTTTCTCGGTAAAATACTGAGTAAGATATTGAAGAGGGGAGAAGTTCGGTTTTTATTGCATATATCGACGTTTCAGCCGGAATAGAGCGGTTTTCGTGTACATCTTCCATCGGTAATATAAACGGAAAATCAGGAACATTTTAGTTAATTCTAATGAAAACACATTGGTTTTTATCATTTGTATTGGAAACAACATTGTCATATGTCTATTCTTGGATCTAAATAATACGAAACCTCGCTCTATGATTTGAAGTTAAAATCCTCATATATGGTAAAATAGTGACTTTTTCACGTTAATCATATAGTTTGATATTACGTAAATATATTCATTTTTACCAATATTTCGATACTATTTCATGTAGTATCACGATATGTGATTTGGCCTTCAAATCTCAGAATGTCGCATAATATTGCATTTTAAGCAAGTTTTCTTGCATTTTGTTTAGTACGAAAAATCACCGAATTTAGCAATATTTTGACGTTTATCATCTCATTTTCCTCTATGTGATTTAAACAAAATATCATCGAATTATGCAATATTTTGCCGTTTTTCCACATTTTTTTGAACTTTCAGTTTATGGGTATTAATTCATTATATATACGATAAAAATGATGCAAACACATAATTGATTAGATAATAACCTTAAATACTTCATTTTCAATCAACTATTTGTTTCTCGTTAAAATACTGAGTAAGATATTGAAAAGAGGAGAAGTTCTGTTTTTATTGCATATATCGACGTTTCTGCCGGAAAAGAGCCGTTTTCGTGTACATCTTCCATCGGTAATATAAACGGAAAATCAGGAACATTTTAGTTAATTCTAATGAAAACACATTGGTTTTTATCATTTGCATTGGAAACAACATTGTCATATGTCTTTTCTTGGATCTAAATAATACGAAACCTCGCTCCATGATTTGAAGTTAAAATCCTCATATATGGCAAAATAGTGACTTTTTTCATGTAGTGTTATTTTACGTAAATATATTCGTTTTTACGAATATTTCGATACTATTTCATGTAGTATCACGATATGTGATTTGGCCTTCAAATCTCAGAATTTCGCGTAATATTGCATTTAAAGCAAGTTTTCTTGCATTTTGTTTCGTACGAAAAAGTCACCGAATTTAGCAATATTTTGACGTTTATCATCTCCTTTTCCTATATGTGATTTAAACAAAATATCATCGAATTAGGCAATATTTTGCCGTTTTTCCACGTTTTTGTGAATTTTCAGTCTATGGGTATTAATTCAATAAATATACGATAAAAATGATGCAAACACATAATTGATTAGAAATTAACCTTAAATACTTCATTTTCAATCAACCATTTTTTTCTCGTTAAAATACCGAGTAGGATATTGAAGAAGGGAGAAGTTCGGTTTTTATTGCATATATCGACGTTTCAGCCGGAATAGAGCGGTTTTCGTGTACATCTTCCATCGGTAATATAAACGGAAAATCAGGAACATTTTAGTTAATTCTAATGAAAACACATTGGTTTTTATCATTTGTATTGGAAACAACATTGTCATATGTCTTTTCTTGGATCTAAATAATACGATCCTCACTCTATGATTTGAAGTTAAAATCCTCATATATGGTAAAATAGTGACTTTTTTCACGTTTTTCATGTTGTGTGATTTTACGTAAATATATTCATTTTTCCCAATATTTCGATACTATTTCATGTAGTATCACGATATGTGATTTGGCCTTCAAATCTCAGAATGTCGCATAATATTGCATTTTAAGCAAGTTTTCTTGCATTTTGTTTCGTACGAAAAATCATCGAATTTAGCAATATTTTGACGTTTATCATCCCCTTTTCCTCTATGTGATTTAAAAAAAATATCATCGAATTAGGCAATATTTTGCTGTTTTTCCACGTTTTTTTTTAATTTTCAGTTTATGGGTATTAATTCATTAAATATACGATAAAAATGATGCAAACACATAATTGATTAGATAATAACCTTAAATACTTCATTTTCAATCAACTATTTGTTTCGCGATAAAATACTAAGTTATTGAAAAGGGGGAAGTTCTGTTTTTATTGCATATATCGACGTTTCAGCCGGAATAGAGCGGTTTTCGTGTACATCTTCCAACGGTAATATAAACGGAAAATCAGGAACATTTTAGTTAATTCTAATGAAAACACATTGGTTTCTATCATTTGTATTGGAAACAACATTGTCATATGTCTTTTCTTGGATCTAAATAATCCGAAACCTCGCTCTATGATTTGAAGTTAAAATCCTCATATATGGTAAAATAGTGACTTTTTTCATGTAGTGTGATTTTACGTAAATATATTCGTTTTTACCAATATTTCGATACTATTTCATGTAGTATCACGATAAGTGATTTGGCCTTCAAATCTCAGAATTTCGCGTAATATTGCATTTTAAGCAAGTTTTCTTGCATTTTGTTTCGTACGAGAAATCCTTGAATTTAGCAATATTTTGACGTTTATCATCTCCTTTTCCTATATGTGATTTAAACAAAATATCATCGAATTAGGCAATATTTTGCCGTTTTTCCACGTTTTTGTGAATTTTCAGTCTATGGGTATTAATTCAATAAATATACGATAAAAATGATGCAAACACATAATTGATTAGAAATTAACCTTAAATACTTCATTTTCAATCAACCATTTTTTTCTCGTTAAAATACCGAGTAGGATATTGAAGAAGGGAGAAGTTCGGTTTTTATTGCATATATCGACGTTTCAGCCGGAATAGAGCGGTTTTCGTGTACATCTTCCATCGGTAATATAAACGGAAAATCAGGAACATTTTAGTTAATTCTAATGAAAACACATTGGTTTTTATCATTTGTATTGGAAACAACATTGTCATATGTCTATTCTTGGATCTAAATAATACGAAACCTCGCTCTATGATTTGAAGTTAAAATCCTCATATATGGTAAAATAGTGACTTTTTCACGTTAATCATATAGTTTGATATTACGTAAATATATTCATTTTTACCAATATTTCGATACTATTTCATGTAGTATCACGATATGTGATTTGGCCTTCAAATCTCAGAATGTCGCATAATATTGCATTTTAAGCAAGTTTTCTTGCATTTTGTTTAGTACGAAAAATCACCGAATTTAGCAATATTTTGACGTTTATCATCTCATTTTCCTCTATGTGATTTAAACAAAATATCATCGAATTATGCAATATTTTGCCGTTTTTCCACATTTTTTTGAACTTTCAGTTTATGGGTATTAATTCATTATATATACGATAAAAATGATGCAAACACATAATTGATTAGATAATAACCTTAAATACTTCATTTTCAATCAACTATTTGTTTCTCGTTAAAATACTGAGTAAGATATTGAAAAGAGGAGAAGTTCTGTTTTTATTGCATATATCGACGTTTCTGCCGGAAAAGAGCCGTTTTCGTGTACATCTTCCATCGGTAATATAAACTGAAAATCAGGAACATTTTAGTTAATTCTAATGAAAACACATTGGTTTTTATCATTTGCATTGGAAACAACATTGTCATATGTCTTTTCTTGGATCTAAATAATACGAAACCTCGCTCCATGATTTGAAGTTAAAATCCTCATATATGGCAAAATAGTGACTTTTTTCATGTAGTGTTATTTTACGTAAATATATTCGTTTTTACGAATATTTCGATACTATTTCATGTAGTATCACGATATGTGATTTGGCCTTCAAATTTCAGAATTTCGCGTAATATTGCATTTAAAGCAAGTTTTCTTGCATTTTGTTTCGTACGAAAAAGTCACCGAATTTAGCAATATTTTGACGTTTATCATCTCCTTTTCCTATATGTGATTTAAACAAAATATCATCGAATTAGGCAATATTTTGCCGTTTTTCCACGTTTTTGTGAATTTTCAGTCTATGGGTATTAATTCAATAAATATACGATAAAAATGATGCAAACACATAATTGATTAGAAATTAACCTTAAATACTTCATTTTCAATCAACCATTTTTTTCTCGTTAAAATACCGAGTAGGATATTGAAGAAGGGAGAAGTTCGGTTTTTATTGCATATATCGACGTTTCAGCCGGAATAGAGCGGTTTTCGTGTACATCTTCCATCGGTAATATAAACGGAAAATCAGGAACATTTTAGTTAATTCTAATGAAAACACATTGGTTTTTATCATTTGTATTGGAAACAACATTGTCATATGTCTTTTCTTGGATCTAAATAATACGATCCTCACTCTATGATTTGAAGTTAAAATCCTCATATATGGTAAAATAGTGACTTTTTTCACGTTTTTCATGTTGTGTGATTTTACGTAAATATATTCATTTTTCCCAATATTTCGATACTATTTCATGTAGTATCACGATATGTGATTTGGCCTTCAAATCTCAGAATGTCGCATAATATTGCATTTTAAGCAAGTTTTCTTGCATTTTGTTTCGTACGAAAAATCATCGAATTTAGCAATATTTTGACGTTTATCATCCCCTTTTCCTCTATGTGATTTAAAAAAAATATCATCGAATTAGGCAATATTTTGCTGTTTTTCCACGTTTTTTTTTAATTTTCAGTTTATGGGTATTAATTCATTAAATATACGATAAAAATGATGCAAACACATAATTGATTAGATAATAACCTTAAATACTTCATTTTCAATCAACTATTTGTTTCTCGATAAAATACTAAGTTATTGAAAAGGGGGAAGTTCTGTTTTTATTGCATATATCGACGTTTCAGCCGGAATAGAGCGGTTTTCGTGTACATCTTCCAACGGTAATATAAACGGAAAATCAGGAACATTTTAGTTAATTCTAATGAAAACACATTGGTTTCTATCATTTGTATTGGAAACAACATTGTCATATGTCTTTTCTTGGATCTAAATAATCCGAAACCTCGCTCTATGATTTGAAGTTAAAATCCTCATATATGGTAAAATAGTGACTTTTTTCACGTTTTTCATGTAGTGTGATTTTACGTAAATATATTCGTTTTTACCAATATTTCGATACTATTTCATGTAGTATCACGATAAGTGATTTGGCCTTCAAATCTCAGAATTTCGCGTAATATTGCATTTTAAGCAAGTTTTCTTGCATTTTGTTTCGTACGAGAAATCCTTGAATTTAGCAATATTTTGACGTTTATCATCTCCTTTTCCTTTATGGGAATAAACAAAATATCATCGAATTAGGCAACATTTTGCCGTTTTCCAAGTTTTGTGAATTTTCAGTCAATGGGTATTAATTCAATAAATATACGATACAAATGATGCAAACACATAATTGATTAGAAAATAACCTTAAATACTTCATTTTCAATCAACCATTTGTTTCTCGTTAAAATACTGAGTAGGATATTGAAGAGGGGAGAAATTCGGTTTTTATTGCATATATCGACGTTTCAGCTGGATAAGAGCGGTTTTACCTGTACATCTTCCATCTGTAATATAAACTGAAAATCAGGAACATTTTAGTTAATTCTAATGAAAACACATTGGTTTTTATCATTTGTATATTTGAACAACATTGTCATATGTCTTTTCTTGGATCTAAATAATACGAAACTTCGCACAATGATTTGAAGTTAAAATCCTCATATATGGTAAAATAGTGACTTTTTTCATGTAGTGTTATTTTACGTAAATATATTCGTTTTTACGAATATTTCGATACTATTTCATGTAGTATCACGATATGTGATTTGCCCTTCAAATCTCAGAATTTCGCGTAATATAGCATTTTAAGCAAGTTTTCTTGCATTTTGTTTCGTACGAAAAATCACCGAATTTAGCATTATTTTGACGTTTATCATCTCCTTTTCCTCTATATGATTTAAACAAAATATCATCGAATTAGGCAATATTTTGCCGTTTTTCCACGTTTTTGTGAATTTTCAGTCTATGAGTATTAATTCAATAAATATACGATAAAAAATGATGCAAACACATAATTGATAATAACCTTAAATACTTCATTTTCAATCAACTATTTGTTTCTCGTTAAAATACTGAGTAAGATATTGAAAAGGGGAGAAGTTCTGTTTTTATTGCATATATCGACGTTTCTGCCGGAATAGAGCCGTTTTCGTGTACATCTTCCATCGGTAATATAAACGGAAAATCAGGAACATTTTAGTTAATTCTAATGAAAACACATTGGTTTTTATCATTTGTATTGGAAACAACATTGTCATATGTCTTTTCTTGGATTTAAATAATACGAAACCTAGCTCCATGATTTGAAGTTAAAATCCTCAAATATGGTAAAATAGTGACTTTTTCACGTTAATCATGTAGTTTGATATTACGCAAATATATTAATTTTTACCATTATTTCGATACTATTTCATGTAGTATCAGGATATGTGATTTGCCCTTCAAATCTCAGAATTTCGCGTAATATTGCATTTTAATCAAGTTTTCTTGCATTTTGTTTCGTACGAAAAATCACCGAATTTAGCAATATTTTGACGTTTATCATCTCCTTTTCCTTTATGTGATTTAAACAAAATATCATCGAATTAGGCAATATTTTGCCGTTTTTCCACGTTTTTGTGAATTTTCAGTCTATGGGTATTAATTCAATAAATATACGATAAAAATGATGCAAACACATAATTGATTAGAAATTAACCTTAAATACTTCATTTTCAATCAACTATTTGTTTCTCGGTAAAATACTGAGTAAGATATTGAAGAGGGGAGAAGTTCGGTTTTTATTGCATATATCGACGTTTCAGCCGGAATAGAGCGGTTTTCGTGTACATCTTCCATCGGTAATATAAACGGAAAATCAGAAACATTTTAGTTAATTCTAATGAAAACACATTGGTTTTTATCATTTGTATTGGAAACAACATTGTCATATGTCTATTCTTGGATCTAAATAATACGAAACCTCGCTCTATGATTTGAAGTTAAAATCCTCATATATGGTAAAATAGTGACTTTTTCACGTTAATCATATAGTTTGATATTACGCAAATATATTAATTTTTACCAATATTTCGATACTATTTCATGTAGTATCACGATATGTGATTTGGCCTTCAAATCTCAGAATGTCGCATAATATTGCATTTTAAGCAGGTTTTCTTGCATTTTGTTTCGTACGAAAAATCATCGAATTTAGCAATATTTTGACGTTTATCATCCCCTTTTCCTCTATGTGATTTAAACAAAATATCATCGAATTAGGCAATATTTTGCCGTTTTTCCACGTTTTTTTGAATTTTCAGTTTATGGGTATTAATTCATTATATATACGATAAAAATGATGCAAGCACATAATTGATTAGATAATAACCTTAAATACTTCATTTTCAATCAACTATTTGTTTCTCGTTAAAATACTGAGTAGGATATTGAAGAGGGGAGAAGTTCGGTTTTTATTGCATATATCGACGTTTCAGCCGGATTAGAGCGGTTTTACGTGTACATCTTCCATCTGTAATATAAACGGAAAATCAGGAATATTTTAGTTAATTCTTATGAAAACACATTGTTTTTTATCATTTGTTTTGGAAACAACATTGTCATATGTCTTTTCTTGGATCTAAATAATACAAAACCTCGCTCTATGATTTGAAATCAAAATCCTCAAATATGGTAAAATAGTGACTTTTTCACGTTAATCATGTAGTTTGATATTTCGTAAATTTATTCATTTTTACCAATATTTCGATACTATTTCATGTAGTATCACGATATGTGATTTGGCCTTCATATCTCAGAATGTCGCATAATATTGCATTTTAAGCATGTTTTCTTGCATTTTGTTTCGTACGAAAAATCACCGAATTTAGCAATATTTTGACGTTTATCATCTCATTTTCCCCTATGTGATTTAAACAAAATATAATCGAATTATGCAATATTTTGCCGTTTTTCCAAATTTTTTTGAACATTCAGTTTATGGGTATTAATTCATTATATATACGATAAAAATGATGCAAACACATAATTGATTAGATAATAACCTTAAATACTTCATTTTCAATCAACTATTTGTTTCTCGTTAAAATACTGAGTAAGATATTGAAAAGGGGAGAAGTTCTGTTTTTATTGCATATATCGACATTTCAGCCGGAATAGAGCGGTTTTCGTGTACATCTTCCATCGGTAATATAAACGGAAAATCAGGAACATTTTAGTTAATTCAATTGAAAACACATTGGTTTTTATCATTTGTATTGGAAACATTATTGTCATATGTCTTTTCTTGGATCTAAATAATACGAAACCACGCTCTATGATTTGAAGTTAAAATCCTCATATATGGTAAAATAGTGACTTTTTCACGTTAATCATGTAGTTTGATATTACGTAAATATATTCATTTTTACCAATATTTCGATACTATTTCATGTAGTATCTCAATATGTGATTTGGCCTTCAAATCTCAGAATGTCGCATAATATTGCATTTTAAGCAAGTTTTCTTGCATTTTGTTTCGTACGAAAAATTACCGAATTTAGCAATATTTTGACGTTTATCATCCCCTTTTCCTCTATGTGATTTAAACAAAATATCATCGAATTAGGCAATATTTTGCTGTTTTTCCAAGTTTTTTTTAATTTTTATTTTATGGGTATTAATTCATTATATATACGATAAAAATGATGCAAACACATAATTGATTAGATAATAACTTTCAATACTTAATTTTCAATCAACTATTTGTTTCTCGTTAAAATACTGAGCAAGATATTGAAAAGAGGAGAAGTTCTGTTTTTATTGCATATATCGACGTTTCTGCCGGAATAGAGCCGTTTTCGTGTACATCTTCCATCGGTAATATAAACGGAAAATCAGGAACATTTTAGTTAATTCTAATGAAAACACATTGGTTTTTATCATTTGCATTGGAAACAACATTGTCATATGTCTTTTCTTGGATCTAAATAATACAAAACCTCGCTCTATGATTTGAAGTCAAAATCCTCAAATATGGTAAAATAGTGACTTTTTCACGTTAATCATGTAGTTTGATATTACGTAAATATATTAATTTTTACCAATATTTCGATACTATTTCATGTAGTATCACGATATGTGATTTGGCCTTCAAATCTCAGAATGTCGCATAATATTGCATTTTAAGCAAGTTTTCTTGCATTTTGTTTCGTACGAAAAATCACCGAATTTAGCAATATTTTGACGTTTATCATCTCATTTTCCTCTATGTGATTTAAACAAAATATCATCGAATTATGCAATATTTTGCCGTTTTTCCACGTTTTTGTGAATTTTCAGTGTATGGGTATTAATTCAATAAATATACGATAAAAATGATGCAAACACATAATTGATTAGAAATTAACCTTAAATACTTCATTTTCAATCAACCATTTGTTTCTCGTTGAAATACCGAGTAGGATATTGAAGAGGGGAGAAGTTCGGTTTTTATTGCATATATCGACGTTTCAGCCGGAATAGAGCGGTTTTCGTGTACATCTTCCAATGGTAATATAAACGGAAAATCAGGAACATTTTAGTTAATTCTAATGAAAACACATTGTTTTTTATCATTTGTATTGGAAACAACATTGTCATATGTCTTTTCTTGGATCTAAATAATACGAAACTCGCTCTATGATTTGAAGTTAAAATCCTCATATAGGGTAAAATAGTGACTTTTTTCACGTTTTTCATGTAGTGTGATTTTACGTAAATATATTCATTTTTACCAATATTTCGATACTATTTCATGTAGTATCACGATATGTGATTTGGCCTTCAAATCTCAGAATGTCGCATAATATTGCATTTTAAGCAAGCTTTCTTGCATTTTGTTTCGTACGAAAAATCATCGAATTTAGCAATATTTTGACGTTTATCATCCCCTTTTCCTCTATGTGATTGTGATTTAAAAAAAATATCGAATTAGGCAATATTTTGCTGTTTTTCCACGTTTTTTTTTTTCAGTTTATAGGTATTAATTCATTATATATACGATAAAAATGATGCAAACACATAATTGATTAGATAATAACCTTAAATACTTCATTTTCAATCAACTATTTGTTTCTCGATAAAATACTGAGTAAGTTATTGAAAAGGGGGGAAGTTCTGTTTTAATTGCATATATCGACGTTTCAGCCGGAATAGAGCGGTTTTCGTGTACATCTTCCATTGGTAATATAAACGGAAAATCAGGAACATTTTAGTTAATTCTAATGAAAACACATTGGTTTCTATCATTTGTATTGGAAACAACATTGTCATATGTCTTTTCTGGGATCTAAATAATCTGAAACCTCGCTCTATGATTTGAAGTTAAAATCCTCATATATGGTAAAATAGTGACTTTTTTCACGTTTTTCATGTAGTGTGATTTTACGTAAATATATTCGTTTTTACCAATATTTCGATACTATTTCATGTAGTATCACGATATGTGATTTGGCCTTCAAATCTCAGAATGTCGCATAATATTGCATTTTAAGCAAGTTTTCTTGCATTTTCTTTCGTACGAAAAATCATCGAATTTAGCAATATTTTGACGTTTATCATCCCCTTTTCCTCTATGTGATTTAAACAAAATATCATCGAATTAGGCAATATTTTGCCGTTTTTCCACGTTTTTTTGAATTTTCAGTTTATGGGTATTAATTCATTATATATACGATAAAAATGATGCAAGCACACAATTGATTAGATAATAACCTTAAATACTTCACTTTCAATCAACTATTTGTTTCTCGTTAAAATACTGAGTAGGATATTGAAGAGGGGAGAAGTTCTGTTTTTATTGCATATATCGACGTTTCAGCCGGATTAGAGCGGTTTTACGTGTACATCTTCCATCTGTAATATAAACGGAAAATCAGGAATATTTTAGTTAATTCTTATGAAAACACATTGTTTTTTATCATTTGTTTTATAAACAACATTGTCATATGTCTTTTCTTGGATCTAAATAATACAAAACCTCGCTCTATGATTTGAAGTCAAAATCCTCAAATATGGTAAAATAGTGACTTTTTCACGTTAATCATCTAGTTTGATATTACGCAAATATATTAATTTTTACCAATATTTCGATACTATTTCATGTAGTATCACGATAGGTGATTTGGCCTTCAAATCTCAGAATGTCGCATATTATTGCATTTTAAGCAAGTTTTCTTGCATTTTGTTTCGTACGAAAAATCACCGAATTTAGCAATATTTTGACGTTTATCATCTCATTTTCCTCTATGTGATTTAAACAAAATATCATCGAATTATGCAATATTTTGCCGTTTTTCCACATTTTTTTGAACTTTCAGTTTATGGGTATTAATTCATTATATATACGATAAAAATGATGCAAACACATAATTGATTAGATAATAACCTTAAATACTTCATTTTCAATCAACTATTTGTTTCTCGTTAAAATGCTGAGTAAGATATTGAAAAGGGGAGAAGTTCTGTTTTTATTGCATATATCGACATTTCAGCCGGAATAGAGCGGTTTTCGTGTACATCTTCTATCGGTAATATAAACGGAAAATCAGGAACATTTTAGTTAATTCAATTGAAAACACATTGGTTTTTATCATTTGCATTGGAAACAACATTGTCATATGTCTTTTCTTGGATCTAAATAATACGAAACTTCGCTCTATGATTTGAAGTTAAAATCCTCATATATGGTAAAATAGTGACTTTTTTCACGTTTTTCATGTAGTGTGATTTTACGTAAATATATTCATTTTTACCAATATTTCGATACTATTTCATGTAGTATCACGATATGTGATTTGGCCTTCAAATCTCAGAATGTCGCATAATATTGCATTTTAAGCAAGTTTTCTTGCATTTTGTTTCGTACGAAAAATCACCGAATTTAGCAATATTTTGACGTTTAACATTTCTTTTTCCTCTATGTGATTTAAACAAAATATCATCGAATTAGGCAATATTTTGCAGTTTTTCCACGTTTTTTTTAATTTTTAGTTTATGGGTATTAATTCATTATATATACGATAAAAATGATGCATACACATAATTGATTAGATAATAACCTTAAATACTTCATTTTCAATCAAATATTTGTTTCTCGTTAAAATACTGAGTAAGATATTGAAAAGAGGAGAAGTTCTGTTTTTATTGCATATATCGACGTTTCTGCCGGAAAAGAGCCGTTTTCGTGTACATCTTCCATCGGTAATATAAACGGAAAATCAGGAACATTTTAGTTAATTCTAATGAAAACACATTGGTTTTTATCATTTGCATTGGAAACAACATTGTCATATGTCTTTTCTTGGATCTAAATAATACGAAACCTCGCTCCATGATTTGAAGTTAAAATCCTCATATATGGTAAAATAGTGACTTTTTTCATGTAGTGTTATTTTACGTAAATATATTCGTTTTTACGAATATTTCGATACTATTTCATGTAGTATCACGATATGTGATTTGGCCTTCAAATCTCAGAATTTCGCGTAATATTGCATTTAAAGCAAGTTTTCTTGCATTTTGTTTCGTACGAAAAAGTCACCGAATTTAGCAATATTTTGACGTTTATCATCTCCTTTTCCTTTATGTGATTTAAACAAAATATCATCGAATTAGGCAATATTTTGCTGTTTTTTCACGTTTTTTTTTAATTTTCAGTTTATGGGTATTAATTCATTATATATACGATAAAAATGATGCAAACACATAATTGATTAGATAATAACCTTAAATACTTCATTTTCAATCAACTATTTGTTTCTCGATAAAATACTGAGTAAGTTATTGAAAAGGGGGGAAGTTCTGTTTTTATTGCATATATCGACGTTTCAGCCGGAATAGAGCGGTTTTCGTGTACATCTTCCATCGGTAATATAAACGGAAAATCAGGAACATTTTAGTTAATTCTAATGAAAACACAATGGTTTCTATCATTTGTATTGGAAACAACATTGTCATATGTCTTTTCTTGGATCTAAATAATCCGAAACCTCGCTCTATGATTTGAAGTTAAAATCCTCATATATGGTAAAATAGTGACTTTTTTCACGTTTTTCATGTAGTGTGATTTTACGTAAATATATTCGTTTTTACCAATATTTCGATACTATTTCATGTAGTATCACGATAAGTGATTTGGCCTTCAAATCTCAGAATTTCGCGTAATATTGCATTTTAAGCAAGTTTTCTTGCATTTTGTTTCGTACGAAAAATCCTTGAATTTTGCTATATTTTGACGTTTATCATCTCTTTTTCCTCTATGTGATTTAAACAAAATATCATCGAATTAGGCAATATTTTGCCGTTTTTCCACGTTTTTTTGAATTTCTAGTTTATGGGTATTAATTCTCTATATATACGATAAAAATGATGCAAACACATAATTGATTAGATAATAACCTTAAATACTTCATTTTCAATCAACTATTTGTTTCTCGTTAAAATACTGAGTAGGATATTGAAGAGGGGAGAAGTTCTGTTTTTATTGCATATATCGACGTTTCAGCCGGATTAGAGCGGTTTTACGTGTACATCTTCCATCTGTAATATAAACGGAAAATCAGGAATATTTTAGTTAATTCTTATGAAAACACATTGTTTTTTATCATTTGTTTTGGAAACAACATTGTCATATGTCTTTTCTTGGATCTAAATAATACAAAACCTCGCTCTATGATTTGAAGTCAAAATCCTCAAATATGGTAAAATAGTGACTTTTTCACGTTAATCATCTAGTTTGATATTACGCAAATATATTAATTTTTACCAATATTTCGATACTATTTCATGTAGTATCACGATAGGTGATTTGGCCTTCAAATCTCAGAATGTCGCATATTATTGCATTTTAAGCAAGTTTTCTTGCATTTTGTTTCGTAGGAAAAATCCTCGAATTTAGCAATATTTTGACGTTTATCATCTCATTTTCCTCTATGTGATTTAAACAAAATATCATCGAATTATGCAATATTTTGCCGTTTTTCCACATTTTTTTGAACTTTCAGTTTATGGGTTTTAATTCATTATATATACGATAAAAATGATGCAAGCACATAATTGATTAGATAATAACCTTAAATACTTCATTTTCAATCAACTATTTGTTTCTCGTTAAAATACTGAGTAGGATATTGAAGAGGGGAGAAGTTCGGTTTTTATTGCATATATCGACGTTTCAGCCGGATTAGAGCGGTTTTAAGTGTACATCTTCCATCTGTAATATAAACGGAAAATCAGGAATATTTTAGTTAATTCTTATGAAAACACATTGTTTTTTATCATTTGTTTTATAAACAACATTGTCATATGTCTTTTCTTGGATCTAAATAATACAAAACCTCGCTCTATGATTTGAAGTCAAAATCCTCAAATATGGTAAAATAGTGACTTTATCACGTTAATCATCTAGTTTGATATTACGCAAATATATTAATTTTTACCAATATTTCGATACTATTTCATGTAGTATCACGATATGTGATTTGGCCTTCAAATCTCAGAATGTCACATAATATTGCATTTTAAGCAAGTTTTCTTGCATTTTGTTTCGTACGAAAAATCACCGAATTTAGCAATATTTCGACGTTTATCATCTCTTTTTCCTCTATGTGATTTAAACAAAATATCATCGAATTAGGCAATATTTTGCCGTTTTTCCACGTTTTTTTGAATTTCTAGTTTATGGGTATTAATTCTCTATATATACGATAAAAATGATGCAAACACATAATTGATTAGATAATAACTTTAAATACTTCATTTTCAATCAACTATTTGTTTCTCGTTAAAATACTGAGTAAGATATTGAAAAGGGGAGAAGTTCTGTTTTATTGCATATATCGACGTTTCAGCCGGAATAGAGCGGTTTTCGTGTACATCTTCCATCGGTAATTTAAACGGAAAATCAGTAACATTTTAGTTAATTCTAATGAAAACACATTGGTTTTTATCATTTGTATATTTGAACAACATTGTCATATGTCTTTTTTTGGATCTAAATAATACGAAACCTCGCTCCATGATTTGAAGTTAAAATCCTCATATATGGTAAAATAGTGACTTTTTTCATGTAGTGTTATTTTACGTAAATATATTCGTTTTTACGAATATTTCGATACTATTTCATGTAGTATCGCGATATGTGATTTGCCCTTTAAATCTCAGAATTTCGCGTAATATTGCATTTTAAGCAAGTTTTCTTGCATTTTGTTTCGTACGAAAAATCACCGAATTTAGCAATATTTTGACGTTTATCATCTCCTTTTCCATTATGTGATTTAAACAAAATATCATCGAATTAGGCAATATTTTGCCGTTTTTCCGCGTTTTTGTGAATTTTCAGTCTATGGGTATTAATTCAATAAATATACGATAAAAATGATGCAAACACATAATTGATTAGAAATTAACCTTAAATACTTCATTTTCAATCAACCATTTGTTTCTCGTTGAAATACCGAGTAGGATATTGAAGAGGGGAGAAGTTCGGTTTTTATTGCATATATCGACGTTTCAGCCGGAAGAGAGCGGTTTTCGTGTACATCTTCCATCGGTAATATAAACGGAAAATCAGGAACATTTTAGTTAATTCTAATGAAAACACATTGGTTTTTATCATTGTATTGGAAACAACATTGTCATATGTCTATTCTTGGATCTAAATAATACGAAACCTCGCTCTATGATTTAAAGTTAAAATCCTCATATATGGTAAAATAGTGACTTTTTCACGTTAATCATGTAGTTTGATATTACGTAAATATATTCATTTTTACCAATATTTCGATACTATTTCATGTAGTATCACGATATGTGATTTGGCCTTCAAATCTCAGAATGTCGCATAATATTGCATTTTAAGCAAGTTTTCTTGCATTTTCTTTCGTACGAAAAATCATCGAATTTAGCAATATTTTGACGTTTATCATCCCCTTTTCCTCTATGTGATTTAAACAAAATATCATCGAATTAGGCAATATTTTGCCGTTTTTCCACGTTTTTTTTGAATTTTCAGTTTATGGGTATTAATTCATTATATATACGATAAAAATGATGCAAGCACATAATTGATTAGATAATAACCTTAAATACTTCATTTTCAATCAACTATTTGTTTCTCGTTAAAATACTGAGTAGGATATTGAAGAGGGGAGAAGTTCTGTTTTTATTGCATATATCGACGTTTCAGCCGGATTAGAGCGGTTTTAAGTGTACATCTTCCATCTGTAATATAAACGGAAAATCAGGAATATTTTAGTTAATTCTTATGAAAACACATTGTTTTTTATCATTTGTTTTATAAACAACATTGTCATATGTCTTTTCTTGGATCTAAATAATACAAAACCTCGCTCTATGATTTGAAGTCAAAATCCTCAAATATGGTAAAATAGTGACTTTATCACGTTAATCATCTAGTTTGATATTACGCATATATATTAATTTTTACCAATATTTCGATACTATTTCATGTAGTATCACGATAGGTGATTTGGCCTTCAAATCTCAGAATGTCGCATATTATTGCATTTTAAGCAAGTTTTCTTGCATTTTGTTTCGTACGAAAAATCACCGAATTTAGCAATATTTTGACGTTTATCATCTCATTTTCCTCTATGTGATTTAAACAAAATATCATCGAATTATGCAATATTTTGCCGTTTTTCCACATTTGTTTGAACTTTCAGTTTATGGGTATTAATTCATTATATATACGATAAAAATGATGCAAACACATAATTGATTAGATAATAACCTTAAATACTTCATTTTCAATCAACTATTTGTTTCTCGTTAAAATACTGAGTAAGATATTGAAAAGGGGAGAAGTTCTGTTTTTATTGCATATATCGACGTTTCAGCCGGAATAGAGCGGTTTTCGTGTACATCTTCCATCGGTAATTTAAACGGAAAATCAGTAACATTTTAGTTAATTCTAATGAAAACACATTGGTTTTTATCATTTGTATATTTGAACAACATTGTCATATGTCTTTTTTTGGATCTAAATAATACGAAACCTCGCTCTATGATTTGAAGTTAAAATCCTCATATATGGTAAAATAGTGACTTTTTTCACGTTTTTCATGTAGTGTGATTTTACGTAAATATATTCATTTTTACCAATATTTCGATACTATTTCATGTAGTATCACGATATGTGATTTGGCCTTCAAATCTCAGAATGTCGCATAATATTGCATTTTAAGCAAGTTTTCTTGCATTTTGTTTCGTACGAAAAATCACAGAATTTAGCAATATTTTGACGTTTAACATTTCTTTTTCCTCTATGTGATTTAAACAAAATATCATCGAATTAGGCAATATTTTGCAGTTTTTCCACGTTTTTTTTAATTTTTAGTTTATGGGTATTAATTCATTATATATACGATAAAATGATGCAAACACATAATTGATTAGATAATAACCTTAAATACTTCATTTTCAATCAAATATTTGTTTCTCGTTAAAATACTGAGTAAGATATTGAAAAGAGGAGAAGTTCTGTTTTTATTGCATATATCGACGTTTCTGCCGGAAAAGAGCCGTTTTCGTGTACATCTTCCATCGGTAATATAAACGGAAAATCAGGAACATTTTAGTTAATTCTAATGAAAACACATTGGTTTTTATCATTTGTATTGGAAACAACATTGTCATATGTCTTTTCTTGGATCTAAATAATACGATCCTCGCTCTATGATTTGAAGTTAAAATCCTCATATATGGTAAAATAGTGACTTTTTTCACGTTTTTCATGTAGTGTGATTTTACGTAAATATATTCATTTTTACCAATATTTCGATACTATTTCATGTAGTATCACGATATGTGATTTGGCCTTCAAATCTCAGAATGTCGCATAATATTGCATTTTAAGCAAGTTTTCTTGCATTTTGTTTCGTACGAAAAATCATCGAATTTAGCAATATTTTGACGTTTATCATCCCCTTTTCCTCTATGTGATTTAAAAAAAATATCATCGAATTAGGCAATATTTTGCTGTTTTTCCACGTTTTTTTTTAATTTTCAGTTTATGGGTATTAATTCATTATATATACGATAAAAATGATGCAAACACATAATTGATTAGATAATAACCTTAAATACTTCATTTTCAATCAACTATTTGTTTCTCGATAAAATACTGAGTAAGTTATTGAAAAGGGGGGAAGTTCTGTTTTTATTGCATATATCGACGTTTCAGCCGGAATAGAGCGGTTTTCGTGTACATCTTCCATCGGTAATATAAACGGAAAATCAGGAACATTTTAGTTAATTCTAATGAAAACACATTGGTTTCTATCATTTGTATTGGAAACAACATTGTCATATGTCTTTTCTTGGATCTAAATAATCCGAAACCTCGCTCTATGATTTGAAGTTAAAATCCTCATATATGGTAAAATAGTGACTTTTTTCACGTTTTTCATGTAGTGTGATTTTACGTAAATATATTCGTTTTACCAATATTTCGATACTATTTCATGTAGTATCACGATACGTGATTTGGCCTTCAAATCTCAGAATTTCGCGTGATATTGCATTTTAAGCAAGTTTTCTTGCATTGTGTTTCGTACGAAAAATCCTTGAATTTTGCTATATTTTGACGTTTATCATCTCCTTTTCCTTTATGGGAATAAACAAAATATCATGGAATTAGGCAACATTTTGCCGTTTTTCCAAGTTTTGTGAATTTTCAGTCTATGGGTATTAATTCAATAAATATACGATACAAATGATGCAAACACATAATTGATTAGAAAATAACCTTAAATACTTCATTTTCAATCAACCATTTGTTTCTCGTTAAAATACTGAGTAGGATATTGAAGAGGGGAGAAATTCGGTTTTTATTGCATATATCGACGTTTCAGCCGGATTAGAGCGGTTTTACCTGTACATCTTCCATCTGTAATATAAACGGAAAATCAGGAACATTTTAGTTAATTCTAATGAAAACACATTGTTTTTTATCATTTGTATTGGAAACAACATTGTCATATGTCTTTTCTTGGATCTAAATAATACGAAACCTCGCTTTATGATTTGAAGTTAAAATCCTCAAATATGGTAAAATAGTGACTTTTTCACATTAATTATGTAGTTTGATATTACGCAAATATATTAATTTTTACCAATATTTCGATACTATTTCATGTAGTATCACGATATGTGATTTGGCCTTCAAATCTCAGAATGTCACATAATATTGCATTTTAAGCAAGTTTTCTTGCATTTTGTTTCGTACGAAAAATCACCGAATTTAGCAATATTTCGACGTTTATCATCTCTTTTTCCTCTATGTGATTTAAACAAAATATCATCGAATTAGGCAATATATTGCCGTTTTTCCACGTTTTTTTGAATTTCTAGTTTATGGGTATTAATTCTCTATATATACGATAAAAATGATGCAAACACATAATTGATTAGATAATAACTTTAAATACTTCATTTTCAATCAACTATTTGTTTCTCGTTAAAATACTGAGTAAGATATTAAAAAGGGGAGAAGTTCTGTTTTTATTGCATATATCGACGTTTCAGCCGGAATAGAGCGGTTTTCGTGTACATCTTTCATCGGTAATTTAAATGGAAAATCAGTAACATTTTAGTTAATTCTAATGAAAACACATTGGTTTTTATCATTTGTATATTTGAACAACATTGTCATATGTCTTTTTTTGGATCTAAATAATACGAAACCTCGCTCCATGATTTGAAGTTAAAATCCTCATATATGGTAAAATAGTGACTTTTTTCATGTAGTGTTATTTTACGTAAATATATTCGTTTTTACGAATATTTCGATACTATTTCATGTAGTATCACGATATATGATTTGCCCTTTAAATCTCAGAATTTCGCGTAATATTGCATTTTAAGCAAGTTTTCTTGCATTTTGTTTCGTACGAAAAATCACCGAATTTAGCAATATTTTGACGTTTATCATCTCCTTTTCCATTATGTGATTTAAACAAAATATCATCGAATTAGGCAATATTTTGCCGTTTTTCCGCGTTTTTGTGAATTTTCAGTCTATGGGTATTAATTCAATAAATATACGATAAAAATGATGCAAACACATAATTGATTAGAAATTAACCTTAAATACTTCATTTTCAATCAACCATTTGTTTCTCGTTGAAATACCGAGTAGGATATTGAAGAGGGGAGAAGTTCGGTTTTTATTGCATATATCGACGTTTCAGCCGGAAGAGAGCGGTTTTCGTGTACATCTTCCATCGGTAATATAAACGGAAAATCAGGAACATTTTAGTTAATTCTAATGAAAACACATTGGTTTTTATCATTGTATTGGAAACAACATTGTCATATGTCTATTCTTGGATCTAAATAATACGAAACCTCGCTCTATGATTTGAAGTTAAAATCCTCATATATGGTAAATTAGTGACTTTTTCACGTTAATCATGTAGTTTGATATTACGTAAATATATTCATTTTTACCAATATTTCGATACTATTTCATGTAGTATCACGATATGTGATTTGGCCTTCAAATCTCAGAATGTCGCATAATATTGCATTTTAAGCAAGTTTTCTTGCATTTTGTTTCGTACGAAAAATCACCGAATTTAGCAATATTTTGACGTTTATCATCTCATTTTCCTCTATGTGATTTAAACAAAATATCATCGAATTATGCAATATTTTGCCGTTTTTCCACATTTTTTTGAACTTTCAGTTTATGGGTATTAATTCATTATATATACGATAAAAATGATGCAAACACATAATTGATTAGATAATAACCTCAAATACTTCATTTTCAATCAACTATTTGTTTCTCGTTAAAATACTGAGTAAGATATTGAAAAGGGGAGAAGTTCTGTTTTTATTGCATATATCGACATTTCAGCCGGAAGAGAGCGGTTTTCGTGTACATCTTTTATCGGTAATATAAACGGAAAATCAGAAACATTTTAGTTAATTCTAATGAAAACACATTGTTTTTTATCATTTGTATTGGAAACAACATTGTCATATGTCTTTTCTTGGATCTAAATAATACGAAACCTCGCTTTATGATTTGAAGTTAAAATCCTCATATATGGTAAAATAGTGACTTTTTCACATTAATCATGTAGTTTGATATTACGCAAATATATTAATTTTTACCAATATTTCGATACTATTTCATGTAGTATCACGATATGTGATTTGGCCTTCAAATCTCAGAATGTCACATAATATTGCATTTTAAGCAAGTTTTCTTGCATTTTGTTTCGTACGAAAAATCACCGAATTTAGCAATATTTCGACGTTTATCATCTCTTTTTCGTCTATGTGATTTAAACAAAATATCATCGAATTAGGCAATATTTTGCCATTTTTCCACTTTTTTTGAATTTCTAGTTTATGGGTATTAATTCTCTATATATACGATAAAAATGATGCAAACACATAATTGATTAGATAATAACTTTAAATACTTCATTTTCAATCAACTATTTGTTTCTCGTTAAAGTACCGAGTAAGATATTGAAGAGGGGAGAAGTTCGGTTTTTATTGCATATATTGACGTTTCAGCCGGAAGAGAGCGGTTTTCGTGTACATCTTCCATCGGTAATTTAAACGGAAAATCAGGAAAATTTTAGTTAATTCTAATGAAAACACATTGGTTTTTATCATTGTATTGGAAACAACATTGTCATATGTCTATTCTTGGATCTAAATAATACGAAACCTCGCTCTA
This sequence comes from Procambarus clarkii, assembly GCF_040958095.1. NCBI lineage: Eukaryota > Metazoa > Arthropoda > Malacostraca > Decapoda > Cambaridae > Procambarus > Procambarus clarkii. The sequence continues at coordinate 20,677,245 of NC_091177.1, forward strand.
TGATTTGAAGTTAAAATCCTCATATATGGTAAAATAGTGACTTTTTCACGTTAATCATGTAGTTTGATATTACGTAAATATATTCATTTTTACCAATATTTCGATACTATTTCATGTAGTATCACGATATGTGATTTGGCCTTCAAATCTCAGAATGTCGCATAATATTGCATTTTAAGCAAGTTTTCTTGCATTTTCTTTCGTACGAAAAATCATCGAATTTAGCAATATTTTGACGTTAATCATCCCCTTTTCCTCTATGTGATTTAAACAAAATATCATCGAATTAGGCAATATTTTGCCGTTTTTCTACGTTTTTTTGAATTTTCAGTTTATGGGTATAAATTCATTATATATACGATAAAAATGATGCAAGCACATAATTGATTAGATAATAACCTTAAATACTTCATTTTCAATCAACTATTTGTTTCTCGTTAAAATACTGAGTAGGATATTGAAGAGGGGAGAAGTTCTAATTTTATTGCATATATCGACGTTTCAGCCGGATTAGAGCGGTTTTACGTGTACATCTTCCATCTGTAATATAAACGGAAAATCAGGAATATTTTAGTTAATTCTTATGAAAACACATTGTTTTTTATCATTTGTTTTGGAAACAACATTGTCTTATGTCTTTTCTTGGATCTAAATAATACAAAACCTCGCTCTATGATTTGAAGTCAAAATCCTCAAATATTGTAAAATAGTGACTTTTTCACGTTAATCATCTAGTTTGATATTACGCAAATATATTAATTTTTACCAATATTTCGATACTATTTCATGTAGTATCACGTAATGTGATTTGGCCTTCAATTCTCAGAATGTCGCATAATATTGCATTTTAAGCAAGTTTTCTTGCATTTTGTTTCGTACGAAAAATCATCGAATTTAGCAATACATTGACGTTTATCATCCCCTTTTCCTCTATGTGATTTAAAAAAAATATCATCGAATTAGGCAATATTTTGTTGTTTTTTAAACGTTTTTTTGAATTTTCAGTTTATGGGTATTAATTCATTATATATATGATAAAAATGATGCAAACACATAATTGATTAGATAATAACCTTAAATACTTCATTTTCAATCAACTATTTGTTTCTCGATAAAATACTGAGTAAGTTATTAAAAAGGGGGGAAGTTCTGTTTTTATTGCATATATCGACGTTTCAGCCGGAATAGAGCGGTTTTCGTGTGCATCTTCCATCGGTAATATAAACGGAAAATCAGGAACATTTTAGTTAATTCTAATGAAAACACATTGTTTTTTAACATTTGAGTTGAAAACAACATTGTCATATGTCTTTTCTTGGATCTAAATAATACAAAACCTCGCTCTATGATTTGAAGTTAAAATCCTCAAATAAGGTAAAATAGTGACTTTTTCACGTTAATCATGTAGTTTGATATTATGTAAATATATTAATTTTTACCAATATTTCGATACTATTTCATGTAGTATCACGATAGGTGATTTGGCCTTCAAATCTCAGAATGTCGCATATTATTGCATTTTAAGCAAGTTTTCTTGCATTTTGTTTCGTACGAAAAATCACCGAATTTAGCAATATTTTGACGTTTATCATCTCATTTTCCTCTATGTGATTTAAACAAAATATCATCTAATTATGCAATATTTTGCCGTTTTTCCACATTTTTTTGAACTTTCAGTTTGTGGGTATTAATTCATTATATATACGATAAAAATGATGCAAACACATAATTGATTAGATAATAACCTTAAATACTTCATTTTCAATCAACTATTTGTTTCTCGTTAAAATACTGAGTAAGATATTGAAAAGAGGAGAAGTTCTGTTTTTATTGCATATATCGACATTTCAGCCGGAAGAGAGCGGTTTTCGTGTACATCTTTTATCGGTAATATAAACGGAAAATCAGAAACATTTTAGTTAATTCTAATGAAAACACATTGGTTTTTATCATTTGTATTGGAAACAACATTGTCATATGTCTATTCTTGGATCTAAATAATACGAAACCTCGCTCTATGATTTGAAGTTAAAATCCTCAAATAAGGTAAAATAGTGACTTTTTCACGTTAATCATGTAGTTTGATATTACGTAACTATATTCATTTTTACCAATATTTCGATACTATTTCATGTAGTATCACGATATGTGATTTGGCCTTCAAATGATAAAAAATGATAAAAATGATGCAAGCACATAATTGATTAGATAATAACCTTAAATACTTCATTTTCAATCAACTATTTGTTTCTCGTTAAAATACTGAGTAGGATATTGAAGAGGGGAGAAGTTCTGTTTTTATTGCATATATCGACGTTTCAGCCGGATTAGAGCGGTTTTACGTGTACATCTTCCATCTGTAATATAAACGGAAAATCAGGAATATTTTAGTTAATTCTTATGAAAACACATTGTTTTTTATCATTTGTTTGGAAACAACATTGTCATTTGTCTTTTCTTGGATCTAAATAATACGAAACCACGCTCTATGATTTAAAGTTAAAATCCTCAAATAAGGTAAAATAGTGACTTTTTCACGTTAATCATGTAGTTTGATATTATGTAAATATATTCATTTTTACCAATATTTCGATACTATTTCATGTAGTATCACAATATGTTATTTGGCCTTCAAATCTCAGAATGTCGCATAATATTGCATTTTAAGCAAGTTTTCTTGCATTTTGTTTCGTACGAAAAATCACCGAATTTAGCAATATTTTGACGTTTAACATCTCTTTTTCCTCTATGTGATTTAAACAAAATATCATCGAATTAGGCAATATTTTGCCGTTTTTCCACGTTTTTTTTTAATTTTTAGTTTATGGGTATTAATTCATTATATATACGATAAAAATGATGCAAACACATAATTGATTAGATAATAACCTTAAATACTTCATTTTCAATCAAATATTTGTTTCTCGTTAAAATACTGAGTAAGATATTGAAAAGAGGAGAAGTTCTGTTTTTATTGCATATATCGACGTTTCTGCCGGAAAAGAGCCGTTTTCGTGTACATCTTCCATCGGTAATATAAACGGAAAATCAGGAACATTTTAGTTAATTCTAATGAAAACACATTGGTTTTTATCATTTGCATTGGAAACAACATTGTCATATGTCTTTTCTTGGATCTAAATAATAGGAAACCTTGTAACAAACTAGGCTGTTGTAAGAATTATTCCAGAAGGTTCCTGAAGTTCGAGTAGGGACCTGACCTCTCAACAACGCCCAGTCCCCTGGGAATTAGCAGGTCTGAGTCACAAATGGCGGGCATCTTTGTTCATAGCTGCGTATAATGAACCATCCTATAGTATTCAGTAATTTAGAGAAAATTAGCCTTTATTCATTTTGCATTAAAATTGTATTGTATAATAGTACTGGATACAATATCAAGAGTATTCTAATTATTGAGTTTAAGTCACCATCAGTGACGTCACGAATCAGATCTAACTTTTAAGGCGGAGTGACCGGCGGTCATAGGTCAGCAGGGTTGACATGTCTAATATTTCTCAAAGTTTTAATAACCATTTTTGTGATCGGGAACAGCTTTGCCGTTAGATGTTTGTGTAATCTAATTAAAGTAAAATAATTCAACCAGTCTGGATCAATTCAGTACAAACAGAGGTTAATTGTTATAACTTAAACCTTGCTAGGAACTGGGTAGAACTTTGACTAGGCGGAAGGATACAATACTCTTGTCTGGGGTAGACCAGACAAGGAAGAGATCAGTGTGATCTGCCGAGCAGCTGGGAGAGGTCAAACATCTTACCTCTCCCCAAGACCAGCCCAACACCTAGAGCTGGAAAACATAGAGGTATAGTTGCTATGGTTATGTATAGAAATAGTCTTCTCATTTGCCATTCAGGTCAAGTAGGGAGTGTTAAAGTGATAGGGAGTGAACATATTTAGATTTTGTTTTAGTTTTCTTTTAATAAATTAAATTTGTTATTAATTTGCATTTTATTGTTTCCATTTGGTTATGTGTAAACTTGTCCTGGTCACGTGGTCCACACGAGGCACAGTTGTATTGGGCGCCGATTCTAACATCGAATCGGAATTATCATTACCGTGTAATTTATTCCACACTCAAGTTTCCGAGGTTATAAACTACTAGTGGGGATCAAGCCCCCAGGTTGATTAATTACCGTGATCGATCCAGACCTCGATCATTGCTCTGTAGAGCTGGTCTGGTGGTGGCAGCATAGAGGCGACTCTAGGGTTTTGTTTAGAGCTTAGGTCACGTCATACTGGGTGTAGAATCCAAAGTCGGTCAATCGTCTTAGGACCACGTGGCGTGGAGTTGGCTTTGGTAAAAGTTTTGGAGTCCCTTGGTAGAGAATAATAAGTAAGAATACGGGTAGAGGGAGTAGAAAGAAGGAAGTAAAGAGAGAGGACCCGAACCCGAGTTACATTGGTGCACAGCGGTGGTTTCAACAATTTTGTTTGAAATTGTTGAAAGGCTCACGCGTCTAGCCGTTCGAACACGTGCGCGGATGCTAAGGAGACAGCCGCGGGCCAGGATTAGCAGTGCGCCCCACAACAGTGCATTTGAGTGGGGATTGGCGAATCTTGGGTCATGCGGGCTGATATGATTAAGGTTTAGTTAGTAAGATTAGGCTGTTAAATTAGATTTATTGAAAAGGAGACCGCTCCGAGTTGATTGGACTGGGTACCATACTCGACCCATTGCAATTAATTCAGAGGTGTTGGGAGCCACCATACTCTCAACAGCAGTTCCTTGAGGGCTGTCGGGGGCGGATATATCTGTGGGACGCCAGTAGATAGTCCGAGGGCGTTATTAGACGACCCAAAACGCTAGGAAAAACGTAATCCGTGAAGGGCGCTGCGGCCTCCGAGGGACGGACTAGTAACCTACCTAGCAGCGATTCAACAACTAAGTGATCGCACACTTAGTGGAGGTTGAGTCGTCCCTAGTCATAATTGTTGCTGAAAGCTGCGTGTCGCGCTGTTGGAACCTAGATGGTGTGGCCTCTAGGCTAGGTGTGGTACGGCGAGCCGGTAGGAGCAATTATAAGATTAAGTCGAGTGCATTTTTTTAATTAAGTATACTTAAATTTATAAAGTAATTTCCGTTTATTTGCGTTGTTCTAGATTAATTTTTTCCCCTAAATTCAATCCCCGGTTAAAATTTTTTCCAAGTGTTTGGCATTTTCTTGCATATTAGGCTAAGTGGGTACATTAAGTTTTGCTATTCCCTGTTGTATTAGTCTAAGTCAGAGGCGTTGTTTCTAGAGCGTAGTTAATCCTCTGGACTTAGGGCTATATGTTGGTCACGATAGATAAGTGAAGGAGTTTAAGGGATAGTAAGTTGCGTGTAAATGCTTAATAGAGTCCGTGGTATATTTCTAAGTATCTTGGGATAAGTTTTCGGCTAAGTCGATGTCGGAAAGTCGTTAACTGTAATTAATTTGTATTCGTGGGTCACGTGTATGTTCTGGGCGTCATTAGGATTCCCCAGTCGATGCGCGTGATATTTTCTAGTTTTACCAGTAAGACGGTAGAATTGTGTTTTTAGACTTAGAATTCTGTTTTCAGTAGAAACGTAGGTGGAAAATTTTCTAAGTCCAGCTTGGGCTAGAATCTGACTTTTTGGCGGAAATTCTAATTTTCATGTTTCATGTATATTCTGGGGTCAGTATTACTCTCTAGTGCGCGCAAGGGACGTAATTCTGTTCGTAAGGCATTAAACAGTGATAATTACATTTTTGCCGAATTTAGTTATTTTTCGAGAAAATCGTGTTGTAATTTTGTCAGAGTCCATTTGAGGTGAAAATCTCGGATTTTGACGAAAATTCGAATTAGTGAGTGTTGAAACCGCCCGAAGTGTCAGTATTGTTCTGTATACAACGTCAGTAGTAAATAATAACGTATTTATATCTGGAAACGAGAAACCCAAATTTTTGTGAATTAAAGGAGTTTTGTGATATTTGGGGTGATAGAAATTTTTTTCCCTCGGAGTCAGAAAAATTGGCAGAGTCCAGCAATTGAGTAAAAACGCAGTTTTTGATAAAAATTCAATTTTTAGTAAGCATTTATAGGTCCTGGGTGTCTATATTAATCGCTAGAGCGGTCTATTAACGTAAAACTAGTTATTTTCCTTCAGAACAAAAATTTTGATTTTTCAGCGTTTAAGCGAAAAAGCGCGGGACTTAGTTTTTTTTCAGCGCAGCTGGTCCCGCTCCATCAGTCATCAGGGGCCACGCTGCTCACTTCAAGTGCGCTTAGTATTCAAGTACAGTAAATATTCTTTATTAATCCATCACGAGTGCTGCGCGTTAGTTGCGTTATCATTTAAATTGTTTTATATAAATTAGATTCTTTAATTTTTTTAACGTAAAGGACTTAGGTTTCAGCAATAGAACTGCAGGATATTTCACGGTCAGACACGAGTGCGGGGCAGACACTCATTCATTGGATTCACTTCAGCGATTCTCTCGATAAATCGGTGTATTTCCTATTTTGGGAATTTAGTAGTTTTATCTTAGAATAGAGTTGTGATTTTTTTATTTGTGTAAGATCACGGTTGTAGTGAGTCCGGGTCGAGGGTGTACTAAAGGGTAGTTTAGAAGAGACGTGGCACACCAGGAATCACAGAAAATGTTTAACCCAGATAATGGCCAGTCAGTAGGGACCAGTGGGAATGGGAGTGTAGAGGATAGAACCTCTTCCGACACCACTGGGGACCGCTCAGGTAGCTCAACTGGCACCACAGGTGGGGCCAGTGGGACTGAAGCGACGAGTTCACGGGTTCTGCATGGGACTGGGCAGTCGAGGGTATCTTTCCATCCCTGGAGAGATACTATTATTGACATGAGTGGGGAGTCTTGCGAGGAGTCGTCCCATGAGTGGGGAGAGCCGTCTTGGGTTCCCCCACAAATAACATCGACGCCATGCCAGCAGGGTAGACAGGGGGCCTCAGTTAGTATGGCAGGACGTCCCACTTCGCTCGGTAGAGAACAGCAACCCGTTCAACGGGAACATGAACAACCACACCAACAGCAGGAACTACCCAACATAACACCAATACCACAGCACCCACAACACCTAGGTACACCTCATCCGTCACTACAACAACCCCAACCCCACCTCCCATACCTACCCCATCCTCAATTCCCATACCAACCCCATCCTCAGTTCCCATACCAACCCTTCCCCCAACCCCAGGCCACTCCATACCCATTCCAACCCCAGGCCACCCCATACCCATACCCATACCCATTCCAACCCCAGGCCACCCCATACCCATTCCAACCCCAGGCCACCCCATACCCATACCCATACCCATTCCAACCTCAATCCACACCCCAACCCGAGGCCACCCACACCATACCTCAGCCTCAACCCCAACCTCAATCCACACCCCAACCCGAGGCCACCCACACCATACCTCAGCCCAAACCCCAACCTCAACCCAGTTCCCAACCCCAGGACCCTCCCACTGCCAGTAGCTCCGCGTCACATACAGAGGGACTTGTGAGTCTGATTCCCAAGTTGACTCTGCCTACACTCAGAGGTTGGGAGTTGTCGCTTATTAAGGTGGAACGCAACCGCCAGGTGGAAGACTGGCTTTGTGAAATTGGTTCGATGCTAGAAGCTGTCCCGGGGGATAGATCGAAAATTGCTCTCGCTATGGGGGCTTGCGTGCACGTAGCCGGTCCACTGGCGGGATTTACAGAGTTTCAGCACCTGACATCTTGGCCTCAGTTTGTCCAAGCGATTAGGGACAGATTCAAAGACAAGGTTTCAGAGGATGAGGCTTACTTTTATCTCGAGTCACTTAAGAGGGATGACCGAAGCACTGTCAAGGATTTCGGGTCAATATTAAAGAGAAGGGTTGACGACCTCACTAAGGAACTGGGGTTCGATTCGAGTCAGGCAGAGCAATTCGCTAAAGAGTTGTTCTGCAAAACGTTACCTTCCGATATGGGGCCATTGTTCCTTGCGGGGAGAGCGGGTGTGAGTTATAATGACCTAGTCCAACAGGCCGCCACAGCCCTAGACAGGCAGACGCGCGCAGGGACATCGGGCACTCAGTTGTCGCCATACGTAGAGGCGGTAAGTAAAGGCGAGGGAGCCAAGCCGAGTCACTGTGGCGCGGGTTCATCAGGCAGGAGGCAGCCCTCAGCGGCAAGTTCGAGCCACCCTGCGCGGGGTAACAACAGGGATCCGCGTAGGTGTTACTCCTGCGGGATGCGTGGGCACATACAGAGGGATTGCGAAGTCACTCCTACGAAAGCATGAAAGCAGGCTCCTAGTGATGGTAGGCCTACTTTTGAGGTGAAAGTGGAAGGTGTGAGATTGACAGCTTTTGTTGATACAGGAAGCCAGGCAACGGTAATTAAAAAGTCAGCCTTCAGCAATTTTAAGTATGCACGTCTTCAACGTTGCGCAAAGACATTGACAGCAGTCAATGGGGAGAAGATTGAGATCGTAGGTCAAGGTACAGTTAATTTTGAGATTGATGGGGCATTGCAGCCTCACACATGTACGATCGTAGAGAACCTTGATTTTCCTGGTCACATCTTAATGGGAACTGATTTTCTGTCGCGATTTAATTATTCCTTGTCTGCTCAAAAAGGGGCTAGGAACTGCAGGTTGCAGTTGGGACAGACTTCCTACCCAGTGGAGATGATCGACCATCCCCCAGTTGTAGCTTCAATTAAGAGGAAGCTGAAATATAATGCGCACTATCCAAAATTGATTTTTAAGTCTCTTCCAGACACAGTTAAGAGGTCATGCGCATTGCATGCATTGACCAAACAGAGTTGCCCACCACATTCTGTTAAATTTATTAAAGTAGCCGTGGGACGTCACATACAACCAGGTACCACCCTTCAGGTGGCTGGGAGATGTGATAGTTTATTAATTCCTCATCACTTAGTTGTAGTGCTCGATAAAGGTGCACTCATTCCAGTTGTCAATCTTTCACATAAGACTTTTCGCTTCAGGGCAGGTGATAGGGTATCTCAGGGAACCATGGTGGAGGACACAGAAATCTTTCACCATGAGTCAGCTGAGACGCCAGCCGTCACTGCACAATGTAGTGCACTGAATATGTTGAAAACTAAAACACCATCCAAAGTACAATACGAAACGAGAAATGTTGCACAGAATGTAGAGGAAATAGAAAAATTAATTTCAGCACTTGATTTGCAACATGTTGCACAGGCGGATAGGAAGGCACTGAGAGGAGTTTTACGAAAATTCCCGAAATTGTTTGCGACAGAGGATGACCAGATTGGTCTCCTTGATAAGATCGAGCACACCATTCCAACTGGTGACCATTTGCCTGTGTACACAAGACAGTGGAGGTTGCCAGAACAGGCAAAGAACATTATCAGGGAGGAGTGCCAGAAAATGTTGAGACAGGGCGTGATAGAGCCTAGTACGTCACCGTGGCTCTCTCCTGTAGTGCTAGTTCGGAAACCGGACGGTAGTTATCGTTTCTGTGTTGACTACCGGAAGGTGAACGAATTAACTAAGGGTGATGTGTATCCGTTGCCCCGAATACAGGAGATAATAGATCAATTTGGTGCTGCTAAGTATTTCTCAACTCTTGACGCAAAATCGGCGTATTGGGCGATCCCGGTGGCAGAACAGGATAGGGAAAAAACAGCATTCTCGGATGGTAGGCACACTTATCAATTCCGTAGGATGCCGTTTGGTTTGAAGACAGCGCCTTCGTCGTTTCAGAGGGCCATCAACTTTATCCTTAGTCCGGTACTGGGTAGGCATTCTTTAGCGTACCTGGATGATGTTGTGATATATTCCAGGACGTTTGAGGAACACCTACAGGACTTGACTGAGACTTTGAAGTTGTTAGATCAGGCAGGTTTCAGGCTGAATGTTCAGAAGTGCACCTTGGCGGCTCAGAAATTCAAATTTCTGGGGATCCAGGTGTGCCCAGACGGTATCCGACCTGACCCAGATTCTTGCCGCGCCATTGCTGACATGCCTACTCCAAGGACAGCAAAGGACGTGCGTAGGTTTTTGGGGGCGGCCGGATATTTTCGTCGTCACATTGAAGGTTTCGCTGGGATTTCAGCACCCCTGACTGATCTGACAAAGAAAAATGCGAAGTTTGTGTGGAAATCTGAACATGACGAGGCCTATCGCAAACTGAAAGACCAACTAATCACGACACCGGTATTGGCTATTCCTGATTTTGAGAAAGAGTGGGAAGTGCACACTGACGCCAGCGGTATTGCTATTGGCGGGTGCTTAATTCAGCGAGACGCAGATAATTTACCCCATCCAGTAGCCTATTTCAGTAGGAAGGTCAAAGGACCTGAAGTTCGCTATTCAGCTACGGATCGGGAGGCACTGGCAGTAGTAGAATCAGTTAGGTATTTCGAGCCTTACCTATTTCAGCGGCATTTTGTAATCTACACAGACCATCGAGCGTTAACACATATATTTAAAAAGCGAACGAAATGCCCACGAATGTCACGCTGGTCTCACGAACTTTCGGCCCACTCATTCCAGATCTTGTACAAGCCTGGTCCAGCACATGTTGTGCCAGATACGCTAAGTAGAAATATAGCGGCAATGCAGATTAATGAAAATATTGAAACCATTCCATCAGATAAAATGAGAGAATACCAGATGAGCGAGCCTAGATGGAAAGAAATTATTGAGTATTTAGAGGGAGGAAAATACCCGAAAAAGAAAAAGAATTTACCTATTCATGATTTTGAAATGAAACAGGGCGTCCTGTATTATGTTAATAGCCAGAATGATAGAGCAGTATTTCAGCTAGTTATTCCGGACGCGTTGCGGTCATCAGCGTTAAAGCTTGCACATGCTTCAAAAATTGCAGGGCATCCGGGGATCTTTAAAACGCACTTAAAAGCAAAGTCTCTATTTTATTTTCCAGGATTACTTTCTGAGGTAATCAATTTTGTGAAGTCGTGCCCTCGTTGCCAGAGGAGGAAAGGCACCCTTAAGGTACAAGCCCCACTTCAGGAATTTCCTGAAATTCGTGAACCGTTAGATCGTGTGGGGGCCGATCTGATTGATTTACACCACAGTCATTCAGGTAACAGATATGTGTTGGTGCTAGTTGACCATCTGTCTAGATACACTACACTAGTTGCATTACCTCAGAAGGATTCTCGTACGGTTGCAGATGCGTTCTTGCGTAGGTTCGTTACTGTATTCGGACCTCCTAAAGTTTTAGTCTCTGACCGGGGTCAAGAATTCAATGGGAATATATTTAGAGAAGTTTGTAAGATTTTAGAGACAACTTCGGCTTTTACAACAGCCTACCACCCACAAGCAAACGGAATGACGGAACGGACTAATCGTTCAGTCAAGGATATGCTTGCAATCCTTGCTGAACATGATGCAAACACCTGGGATGAACACCTACCCTATGTTCAGTTCGCCTTGAATACTGCCATCCACCAATCAATTAACACCCAGCCACTTCATTTGTTTACTGGTAATTCATGCAATTTCCCGTCAGGTCTGCTTAACAGACATAATGTTGCATACGGGGAGGACTATCCTTCAGAGGTCCTGGGTAAAATGAGAAATGCATGGAATATTGCAGCTGAAGCGTCCAAGAAGGCACGGACTCGGTATGCTCATTTTTATGACAAGAAAGTGCGCCCTCTTGAGTTGAAGGAAGGAAGCCTCGTATTGAGAGTGAATGAGGCTGCGCCCGCCAATCAGAGCAGGAAACTAGCTCCGAGGTGGCGAGGACCATATAGAGTAATTAAAAGGGCGGGGCCGGTTAATCTTGTTATAAAAGGAGTGTTCGAGGACCAGGTGGAAAGGACAATTCACGTGAATAAATTGAAACATTATCATGCTAGAGAAGAATTAGAACTGCCTTCAGCGGGTCTAGTTCCTGACTCAGCAGTGCTGACTCATGGCTTCACCGACGAGTCAGAAGATGAGGATGACCCTCTGTCATCGCTCATCAGTAGTCAGGTGCAGTCTCGCCACCCTATGGTGACGAGATCTCGCGCTATACAGTAAAGTAACTTCCTTGGTTAGTATAATTTAGTATTCATTAGATTTTCCTGTAAAGGCAATGAGATGTACTATGTCTATACTTGACTCAGGTAGCAACTTTCACCGTGCTCTGGGGTTCCACCTCCACCAAACCCAGAGTATATCTATGCTTCCGCTGTGTTGTGTCTGTCTGTTCCCAGGTCTGATTGGTACACCGACCCAGTTGTTCCAGCCACACGTGAACCCTTGTCTGTAAAGACCGAAGGGGGAGGCACGTTACACAAAGCCCTCCCCCCACCAGACCCAGTAACCCATACATCAGTTACTTGGGGATGAGTGACTGTCCAAGAGTCACCCGGCCGACGCCTCGCGTCACTAACGAGGTTGTCAGGGCCAGCGAGCGGTCCACATTATAGCAGTCACCGGAGGTGCCATACAACGCCGGGGTAGCTGTCTCTAGATCACCACTACCCACCTGCTGCGTCATCAAGACTGCAGCCATTCCAGCAGTGTTGGAGGAGAGGTCAAGAAATGGAAAGCACGTAGCAGTACTCAAGAATTTCGCCGGAAGATTAATGATTACGTCATCTGAAGTAACAAGAAAGCGGAAGTAAGGCGGTCACAGGTGGAAGGCACGGTCTCCCTACAGAGTACCGGGACTCGCCAATAGAAGGTCGCAAAATTGTTTCCTTTGGCCTAAAGTCGGCGGTACGAGGGTATACACAGTTGGTGTTTACGGCCTAGTAACCTGGGGACATCAAGAAACGCCTGAGATGACGTGAGCAATGATGGAAGACGAGATTCACCTGTTCTGCAAACAAGCAACCCGCCTCTACGACCTTCTGACACCACTCCTGCTAAGAGACACTGTTGGTACATCCAGTCCTGCTCTGCTGTGGTCATCTGCGACAAGTTTAACATCAAGACTACCGTGTGAACTGTGATTGATACGAAGGCGTGTGGACTGTCGAGAGCAAGATTAATGGCCGAAGTAACAGTATTCTACAGCTGTCACTTGGCACTTAGCTCTACTACACTCTGTCGTCATTCAGGAGTACCGGATGGGAGTACAAGAGGACCAGGTATTGATGTCTACACATGAGAAGAAGCAAGATCGACACCGTCATCGTCAGCGACTACATTCAGCATCCAGCAGCATCGATTTTTTTTTCTCGTTTACTCAATATGAACAATTGATACAAACAACAAAGTTGGCTCTGAACATCTGTGTAAAGAACATCTGGACACTTTTGTTTAAATGTTGAAAAACAGATTTAGAATCAATACTTTATAAATGTTGAAAAACAGATTTAAAATAATTCTGGTATAATATATGAATTTTACTCTATAAATTGGTCAGTAATCAAAATCGAAGCCCCTGTGTAATTGTCTCAGCCCAGAACAAACGGTTATGGAAAATTATGTTGTGCTATTTTTTTCAGAATGTTTGAACACAGGAGAGGCGGACCAATATAAACATTGACACTTCTAGTGAGTGAGAACACTTGGCTGTACAGTCAGCTGAAACCTGTGATATAGTATAGGATTTTTTTTTATTTTTAGATACATGTAATAAACGTTAGGTGTGTTCCTTGACATGTCAAGGTTGACATTGATGGGGAGTGGTTAGTACACGGATGTGAACTTGATAGTTCCGTAGTACGCTCCCGGATGACAAAGTTCAGTCTGAACTTATAACTTTAATGTTTGTTTGAGCACGGTGTGGCCGGCTCTAGAGGACACATGGACTTGGCTAGTGAAGAGCCAAGAGAGTTTAATAGCTATTTTTTGATGGTAGAGTAGGGACATGTTATTTAGCTATGTCAGTAAGGGTAGGATGTATGTTTCCTGATATTGGAGGATTGCTGTCAGTTGACAGTTGAGAAATTTATGAAATATGAACATGTTCATTATGATGTTGGACTATTATTTGTCAAATTTTATTAGTTAGGTTAGCTTTTGTTTGTGGCATGAGTTGAATTGTGGGTTTGGATACTAAACCTCGTGAATTTTAACAAATTAACAAGGTTTACTAAGTGCTTGTGCGGGGGGGTTGTAACAAACTAGGCTGTTGTAAGAATTATTCCAGAAGGTTCCAGAAGTTCGAGTAGGGACCTGACCTCTCAACAACGCCCAGTCCCCTGGGAATTAGCAGGTCTGAGTCACAAATGGCGGGCATCTTTGTTCATAGCTGCGTATAATGAACCATCCTATAGTATTCAGTAATTTAGAGAAAATTAGCCTTTATTCATTTTGCATTAAAATTGTATTGTATAATAGTACTGGATACAATATCAAGAGTATTCTAATTATTGAGTTTAAGTCACCATCAGTGACGTCACGAATCAGATCTAACTTTTAAGGCGGAGTGACCGGCGGTCATAGGTCAGCAGGGTTGACATGTCTAATATTTCTCAAAGTTTTAATAACCATTTTTGTGATCGGGAACAGCTTTGCCGTTAGATGTTTGTGTAATCTAATTAAAGTAAAATAATTCAACCAGTCTGGATCAATTCAGTACAAACAGAGGTTAATTGTTATAACTTAAACCTTGCTAGGAACTGGGTAGAACTTTGACTAGGCGGAAGGATACAATACTCTTGTCTGGGGTAGACCAGACAAGGAAGAGATCAGTGTGATCTGCCGAGCAGCTGGGAGAGGTCAAACATCTTACCTCTCCCCAAGACCAGCCCAACACCTAGAGCTGGAAAACATAGAGGTATAGTTGCTATGGTTATGTATAGAAATAGTCTTCTCATTTGCCATTCAGGTCAAGTAGGGAGTGTTAAAGTGATAGGGAGTGAACATATTTAGATTTTGTTTTAGTTTTCTTTTAATAAATTAAATTTGTTATTAATTTGCATTTTATTGTTTCCATTTGGTTAAGTGTAAACTTGTCCTGGTCACGTGGTCCACACGAGGCAGAGTTGTATTGGGCCCCGATTCTAACATCGAATCGGAATTATCATTACCGTGTAATTTATTCCACACTCAAGTTTCCGAGGTTATAAACTACTAGTGGGGATCAAGCCCCCAGGTTGATTAATTAGCGTGATCGAGCCAGACCTCGATCATTGCTCTGTAGAGCTGGTCTGGTGGTGGCAGCATAGAGGCGACTCTAGGGTTTTGTTCAGAGCTTAGGTCACGTCATACTGGGTGTAGAATCCTAAGTCGGTCAATCGTCTTAGGACCACGTGGCGTGGAGTTGGCTTTGGTAAAAGTTTTGGAGTCCCTTGGTAGAGAATAATAAGTAAGAATACGGGTAGAGGGAGTAGAAAGAAGGAAGTAAAGAGAGAGGACCCGAACCCGAGTTACAACCTCGCTCCATGATTTGAAGTTAAAATCCTCATATATGGTAAAATAGTGACTTTTTTCACGTTTTTCATGTAGTGTGATTTTACGTAAATATATTCATTTTTACCAATATTTCGATACTATTTTATGTAGTATCACGATATGTGATTTGGCCTTCAAATCTCAGAATGTCGCAAAATATTGCATTTTAAGCAAGTTTTCTTTCATTTTGTTTCGTACGAAAAATCATCGAATTTAGCAATATTTTGACGTTTATCATCCCCTTTTCCTCTATGTGATTTAAAAAAAATATCATCGAATTAGGCAATATTTTGCTGTTTTTCCACGTTTTTTTTTAATTTTCAGTTTATGGGTATTAATTCATTATATATACGATAAAAATGATGCAAACACATAATTGATTAGATAATAACCTTAAATACTTAATTTTCAATCAACTATTTGGTTCTCGATAAAATACTGAGTAAGTTATTGAAAAGGGGGGAAGTTCTGTTTTTATTGCATATATCGACGTTTCAGCCGGAATAGAGCGGTTTTCGTGTACATCTTCCATCGGTAATATAAACGGAAAATCAGGAACATTTTAGTTAATTCTAATGAAAACACATTGGTTTCTATCATTTGTATTGGAAACAACATTGTCATATGTCTTTTCTTGGATCTAAATAATCCGAAACCTCGCTCCATGATTTGAAGTTAAAATCCTCAAATATGGTAAAATAGTGACTTTTTCACGTTAATCATGTAGTTTGATATTACGCAAATATATTAATTTTTACCAATATTTCGATACTATTTCATGTTGTATCAGGATATGTGATTTGCCCTTCAAATCTCAGAATTTCGCGTAATATTGCATTTTAATCAAGTTTTCTTGCATTTTATTTCGTACGAAAAATCACCGAATTTAGCAATATTTTGACGTTTAACATCTCTTTTTCCTTTATGTGATTTAAACAAAATATCATCGAATTAGGCAATATTTTGCCGTTTTTCCAAGTTTTTTTTAATTTTTAGTTTATGGGTATTATTTCATTATATATACGATAAAAATGATGCAAACACATAATTGATTAGATAATAACCTTAAATACTTCATTTTCAATCAACTATTTGTTTCTCGTTAAAATACTGAGTAAGATATTGAAAAGAGGAGAAGTTCTGTTTTTATTGCATATATCGACGTTTCTGCCGGAATAGAGCCGTTTTCGTGTACATCTTCCATCGGTAATATAAACGGAAAATCAGGAACATTTTAGTTAATTCTAATGAAAACACATTGGTTTTTATCATTTGCATTGGAAACAACATTGTCATATGTCTTTTCTTGGATCTAAATAATACGAAACCTCGCTCCATGATTTGAAGTTAAAATCCTCATATATGGTAAAATAGTGACTTTTTTCATGTAGTGTTATTTTACGTAAATATATTCGTTTTTACGAATATTTCGATACTATTTCATGTAGTATCACGATATGTGATTTGGCCTTCAAATCTCAGAATTTCGCGTAATATTGCATTTAAAGCAAGTTTTCTTGCATTTCGTTTCGTACCAAAAATCACCGAATTTAGCAATATTTTGACGTCTATCATCTCCTTTTCCTCTATGTGATTTAAACAAAATATCATTGAATTAGGCAATATTTTGCCGTTTTTCCACGTTTTTGCGAATTTTCAGTCTATGGGTATTAATTCAATAAATATACGATAAAAATGATGCAAACACATAATTGATTAGAAATTAACCTTAAATACTTCATTTTCAATCAACCATTTGTTTCTCGTTGAAATACCGAGTAGGATATTGAAGAGGGGAGAAGTTCGGTTTTTATTGCATATATCGACGTTTCAGCCGGAATAGAGCGGTTTTCGTATACATCTTCCATCGGTAATATAAACGGAAAATCAGGAACATTTTAGTTAATTCTAATGAAAACACATTGGTTTTTATCATTTGTATTGGAAACAACATTGTCATATGTCTTTTCTTGCATCTAAATAATACGAAACCTCGCTCTATGATTTGAAGTTAAAATCCTCAAATATGGTAAAATAGTGACTTTTTCACGTTAATCATGTAGTTTGATATTACGCAAATATATTAATTTTTACCAATATTTCGATACTATTTCATGTAGTATCACAATATGTGATTTGGCCTTCAAATCTCAGAATGTCGCATAATATTGCATTTTAAGCAAGTTTTCTTGCATTTTGTTTCGTACGAAAAATCACCGAATTTAGCAATATTTCGACGTTTATCATCTCTTTTTCCTCTCTGTGATTTAAACAAAATATCATCGAATTAGGCAATATTTTGCCGTTTTTCCACGTTTTTTTGAATTTCTAGTTTATGGGTATTAATTCTTTATATATACGATAAAAATGATGCAAACACATAATTGATTAGATAATAACTTTAAATACTTCATTTTCAATCAACTATTTGTTTCTCGTTAAAATACTGAGTAAGATATTGAAAAGGGGAGAAGTTCTGTTTTTATTGCATATATCGACGTTTCAGCCGGAATAGAGCGGTTTTCGTGTACATCTTCCATCGGTAATTTAAACGGAAAATCAGTAACATTTTAGTTAATTCTAATGAAAACACATTGGTTTTTATCATTTGTATATTTGAACAACATTGTCATATGTCTTTTCTTGGATCAAAATAAAACGAAACCTCGCTCCATGATTTGAAGTTAAAATCCTCATATATGGTAAAATAGTGACTTTTTTCATGTAGTGTTATTTTACGTAAATATATTCGTTTTTACGAATATTTCGATACTATTTCATGTAGTATCACGATATGTGATTTGGCCTTCAAATCTCAGAATTTCGCGTAATATTGAATTTAAAGCAAGTTTTCTTGCATTTTGTTTCGTACGAAAAATCACCGAATTTAGCAATCTTTTGACGTTTAACATCTCTTTCTCCTCTATGTGATTTAAACAAAATATCATCGAATTAGGCAATATTTTGCCGTTTTTCCACGTTTTTTTTTAATTTTTAGTTTATGGGTATTAATTCATTATATATACGATAAAAATGATGCAAACTCATAATTGATTAGATAATAACCTTAAATACTTCATTTTCAATCAACTATATGTTTCTCGTTAAAATACTGAGTAAGATATTGAAAAGGGGAGAAGTTCTGTTTTTATTGCATATATCGACGTTTCAGCCGGAATAGAGCGGTTTTCGTGTACATCTTCCATCAGTAATATAAACGGAAAATCAGGAACATTTTAGTTGATTCTAATGAAAACACATTGTTTTTATCATTTGTATTGGAAACATTATTGTCATATGTCTTTTCTTGGATCTAAATAATACGAAACCACGCTCTATGATTTGAAGTTAAAATCCTCATATATGGTAAAATAGTGACTTTTTCACGTTAATCATGTAGTTTGATATTACGTAAATATATTCGTTATTACCAATATTTCGATACTATTTCATGTAGTATCACAATAAGTGATTTGGCCTTCAAATCACAGAATGTCGCATAATATTGCATTTTAAGCAAGTTTTCTTGCATTTTGTTTCGTACGAAAAATCACCGAATTTAGCAATATTTTGACGTTTAACATCTCTTTTTCCTCTATGTGATTTAAACAAAATATCATCGAATTAGGCAATATTTTGCCGTTTTTCCAAGTTTTTTTTAATTTTTAGTTTATGGGTATTATTTCATTATATATACGATAAAAATGATGCAAACACATAATTGATTAGATAATAACCTTAAATACTTCATTTTCAATCAACTATTTGTTTCTCGTTAAAATACTGAGTAAGATATTGAAAAGAGGAGAAGTTCTGTTTTTATTGCATATATCGATGTTTCTGCCGGAATAGAGCCGTTTTCGTGTACATCTTCCATCGGTAATATAAACGGAAAATCAGGAACATTTTAGTTAATTCTAATGAAAACACATTGGTTTTTATCATTTGTATTGGAAACAACATTGTCATATGTCTTTTCTTGCATCTAAATAATACGAAACCTCGCTCTATGATTTGAAGTTAAAATCCTCATATATGGTAAAATAGTGACTTTTTTCACGTTTTTCGTGTAGTGTGATTTTACGTAAATATATTCATTTTTACCAATATTTCGATACTATTTCATGTAGTATCACGATACGTGATTTGGCCTTCAAATCTCAGAATTTCGCGTAATATTGCATTTTAAGCAAGTTTTCTTGCATTTTGTGTCGTACGAAAAATCCTCGAATTTAGCAATATTTTGAAGTTTATCATCTCCTTTTCCTTTATGGGAATAAACAAAATATCATCGAATTAGGCAATATTTTGCCGTTTTTCCAAGTTTTGTGAATTTTAAGTCTATGGGTATTAATTCAATAAATATACGATACAAATGATGCAAACACATAATTCATTAGAAAATAACCTAAAATACTTCATTTTCAATTAACCATTTATTTCTCGTTAAAATACTGAGTAGGATATTGAAGAGGGGAGAAATTCGGTTTTTATTGCATATATCGACGTTTCAGCCGGATTAGAGCGGTTTTACCTGTACATCTTCCATCGGTAATACAAACGGAAAATCAGGAACATTTTAGTTAATTCTAATGAAAACACATTGTTTTTTATCATTTGTATTGGAAACAACATTGTCATATGTCTTTTCTTGGATCTAAATAATACGAAACCTCGCTCTATGATTTGAAGTTAAAATCCTCAAATATGGTAAAATAGTGACTTTTTCACGTTAATCATGTAGTTTGATATTACGCAAATATATTAATTTTTACCAATATTTCGATACTATTTCAAGTAGTATCACGAAATGTGATTTGGCCTTCAAATCTCAGAATGTCGCATAATATTGCATTTTAAGCAAGTTTTCTTGCATTTTCTTTCGTACGAAATATCACCGAATTTAGCAATATTTCGACGTTTATCATCTCTTTTTCCTCTATGTGATTTAAACAAAATATCATCGAATTAGGCAATATTTTGCCGTTTTTCCACGTTTTTGTGAATTTTTAGTCTATGGGTATTAATTCAATAAATATACGATAAAAATGATGGAAACACATAATTGATTAGAAATTAACCTTAAATACTTCATTTTCAATCAACCATTTGTTTCTCGTTAAAATACCGAGTAGGATATTGAAGAAGGGAGAAGTTCGGTTTTTATTGCATATATCGACGTTTCAGCCGGAATAGAGCGGTTTTCGTGTACATCTTCCATCGGTAATATAAACGGAAAATCAGGAACATTTTAGTTAATTCTAATGAAAACACATTGGTTTTTATCATTTGTATTGGAAACAACATTGTCATATGTCTTTTCTTGGATCTAAATAATACGAAACCTCGCTCTATGATTTGAAGTTAAAATCCTCATATATGGTAAAATAGTGACTTTTTTCACGTTTTTCATGTAGTGTTATTTTACGTAAATATATTCGTTTTTACGAATATTTCGATACTATTTCATGTAGTATCACGATATGTGATTTGGCCTTCAAATCTCAGAATGTCGCGTAATATAGCATTTTAAGCAAGTTTTCTTGCATTTGTTTCGTACCAAAAATCACCGAATTTAGCAATATTTTGACGTTTATCATCTCCTTTTCCTCTATGTGATTTAAACAAAATATCATTGAATTAGGAAATATTTTGCCGTTTTTCCACGTTTTTGTGAATTTTCAGTCTATGGGTATTAATTCAATAAATATACGATAAAAATGATGCAAACACATAATTGATTAGAAATTAACCTTAAATACTTCATTTTCAATCAACCATTTGTTTCTCGTTGAAATACCGAGTAGGATATTGAAGAGGGGAGAAGTTCGGTTTTTATTGCATATATCGACGTTTCAGCCGGAATAGAGCGGTTTTCGTGTACATCTTCCATCGGTAATATAAACGGAAAATCAGGAACATTTTAGTTAATTCTAATGAAAACACATTGGTTTTTATCATTTGTATTGGAAACAACATTGTCATATGTCTTTTCTTGCATCTAAATAATACGAAACCTCGCTCTATGATTTGAAGTTAAAATCCTCATATATGGTAAAATAGTGACTTTTTCACGTTAATCATGTAGTTTGATATTACGTAAATATATTCATTTTTACCAATATTTCGATACTATTTCATGTAGTATCACGATATGTGATTTGGCCTTCAAATCTCAGAATGTCGCATAATATTGCATTTTAAGCAAGTTTTCTTGCATTTTGTTTCGTACGAAAAATCACCGAATTTAGCAATATTTTGACGTTTAACATCTCTTTTTCCTCTATGTGATTTAAACAAAATATCATCGAATTAGGCAATATTTTGCCGTTTTTCCACGTTTTTTTTTTAATTTTTAGTTTATGGGTATTAATTCATTATATATACGATAAAAATGATGCAAACACATAATTGATTAGATAATAACCTTAAATACTTCATTTTCAATCAACTATTTGTTTCTCGTTAAAATACTGAGTAAGATATTGAAAAGGGGAGAAGTTCTGTTTTTATTGCATATATCGACATTTCCGCCGGAATAGAGCGGTTTTCGTGTACATCTTCCATCGGTAATATAAACGGAAAATCAGGAACATTTTAGTTAATTCTAATGAAAACACATTGGTTTTTATCATTTGTATTGGAAACAACATTGTCATATGTCTTTTCTTGGATCTAAATAATACGAAACCTCGCTCTATGATTTGAAGTTAAAATCCTCATATATGGTAAAATAGTGACTTTTTTCACGTTTTTCATGTAGTGTTATTTTACGTAAATATATTCGTTTTTACGAATATTTCGATACTATTTCATGTAGTATCACGATATGTGATTTGGCCTTCAAATCTCAGAATGTCGCGTAATTTAGCATTTTAAGCAAGTTTTCTTGCATTTTGTTTCGTACCAAAAATCACCGAATTTAGCAATATTTTGACGTTTATCATCTCCTTTTCCTCTATGTGATTTAAACAAAATATCATTGAATTAGGAAATATTTTGCCGTTTTTCCACGTTTTTGTGAATTTTCAGTCTATGGGTATTAATTCAATAAATATACGATAAAAATGATGCAAACACATAATTGATTAGAAATTAACCTTAAATACTTCATTTTCAATCAACCATTTGTTTCTCGTTGAAATACCGAGTAGGATATTGAAGAGGGGAGAAGTTCGGTTTTTATTGCATATATCGACGTTTCAGCCGGAATAGAGCGGTTTTCGTGTACATCTTCCATCGGTAATATAAACGGAAAATCAGGAACATTTTAGTTAATTCTAATGAAAACACATTGGTTTTTATCATTTGTATTGGAAACAACATTCTCATATGTCTTTTCTTGCATCTAAATAATACGAAACCTCGCTCTATGATTTGAAGTTAAAATCCTCATATATGGTAAAATAGTGACTTTTTCACGTTAATCATGTAGTTTGATATTACGTAAATATATTCATTTTTACCAATATTTCGATACTATTTCATGTAGTATCACGATATGTGATTTGGCCTTCAAATCTCAGAATGTCGCATAATATTGCATTTTAAGCAAGTTTTCTTGCATTTTGTTTCGTACGAAAAATCACCGAATTTAGCAATATTTTGACGTTTAACATCTCTTTTTCCTCTATGTGATTTAAACAAAATATCATCGAATTAGGCAATATTTTGCCGTTTTTCCACGTTTTTTTTTTAATTTTTAGTTTATGGGTATTAATTCATTATAAATACGATAAAAATGATGCAAACACATAATTGATTAGATAATAATCTAAAATACTTCATTTTCAATCAACTATTTGTTTCTCGTTAAAATACTGAGTAAGATATTGAAAAGGGGAGAAGTTCTGTTTTTATTGCATATATCGACATTTCAGCCGGAATAGACCGGTTTTCGTGTACATCTTCCATCGGTAATATAAACGGAAAATCAGGAACATTTTAGTTAATTCAATTGAAAACACATTGGTTTTTATCATTTGTATTGGAAACAACATTGTCATATGTCTTTTCTTGGATCTAGTAGGCATCCTTCAGTCTCGGGAGACTATGGAGTTGCGCCCTAGTTGTCAATCCTGGTGCAGCGTCTGGTGTGACTGATGAGGCCAATCCGAGAGTGGCAGTCCATCGCACACCGAGCACAAACGAAGTCCGATTCTGGTCTGTCTTCCTGGTTACCGGCTTTCCTTCTCTGTCTCTTTGCCTCCGATTCCTTGGCAAGTGACTCCTCGAACTTGGAGAGACCTCGTTGAACAGACTGCCTCCAGGCTGAACGGTCTGCAGCCAGTTTCTCCCATATAGCAAGATCGACGTCCATGGCTTTCAGGTCCCTTTTGCATACGTCTTTGTACCGTAGCTGGGGCTTGCCTACTGGACGCTTTCCCTGCCTCAGCTCTCCATACAGGAGATCCTTGGGGATCCTGCCGTCTCCCATTCGCACAACGTGCCCGAGCCAGCGCATTTGTCTCTGTTTCAGCATTGTGTACATGCTGGTGATTCTTGCTCTCCCCAAGACGTTGTTGTTTGTCACCTTGTCCTGCCAGGTGATGTCCAAGATGTGTCTAAGGCAGCGCATGTGGTAGGCATTCAGCCGTCTTTCCTGACGGGCACGGAGTGTCCAAGACTCACTGCCATAAAGGAGAGTGCTCAGGACACAGGATCTGTAAACCTGAATCTTAGTATACTCAGTCAGCCTATTGTTGGCCCACACTCTCTTTGTCAGTTTGGACATAGTAGTAGATGCCTTACCGATGCGTTTGTTTAGCTCCGTATCAAGAGAGAGGGAGTCAGAGATTGTGGAGCCCAGGTACACGAAGTCGTGAACAACTTCCAGTTTGGAATCAGAGATGCCGATGTCAGGTGGGGAGTCCACTCCTTGTCCCATGACTTGTGTTTTCTTCAGACTGATGGTGAGTCCGAAAGCCTGAGAGGCCTCGCTGAAGCGGGTTATGAGCCGTTGGAGGTCTTCAGCTGAGTGGGCAGTGACTGCTGCGTCGTCGGCAAAGAGGAAGTCGCGCAGACACCTCAGCCGAACCTTTGTCTTGGCTCTCAGCCTGGCGAGGTTAAAGAGCTTCCCATCCGACCTGGTCCGGAGGTAAATGCCTTCCGTGACAGATCCGAAGGCGTGCCGCAGCATAACTGCGAAGAAAATCCCGAATAGGGTTGGAGCCAGTACGCAGCCCTGCTTTACTCCACTTCGGATGTCAAAGGCGCCTGATGTTAGGCCATCAAAGACCACGGTGCCCCTCATGTTCTCATGGAAAGATCTGATGATGCTGAGGAGCCTGGGTGGGCATCCGATCTTGGGGAGGATCTTGAACAGGCCATCCCTGCTGACGAGGTCGAAGGCCTTCGTCAGGTCTATGAAGGCTACAAAGAGTGGCTGCTTCTGTTCCCTGCATTTCTCCTGCAGTTGTCTGAGGGAAAAGACCATGTCGATGGTGGACCTGCCAGCTCTGAATCCACATTGTGATTCTGGATAAACTCTCTCTGCAAGTACTTGGAGCCTCTTCAATGCGACTCGAGCAAACAGCTTTCCGACAATACCAACAATTTCTTGGATCTAAATAATACGAAACCACGCTCTATGATTTGAAGTTAAAATCCTCAAATATGGTAAAAGAGTGACTTTTTCACGTTAATCATGCAGTTTGATATTACGTAAATATATTCATTTTTACCAATATTTCGATACTATTTCATGTAGTATCACAATATGTGATTTGGCCTTCAAATCTCAGAATGTCGCATAATATTGCATTTTAAGCAAGTTTTCTTGCATTTTGTTTCGTACGAAAAATCACCGAATTTAGCAATATTTTGATGTTTAACATCTCTTTTTTTCTCTATGTGATTTAAACAAAATATCATCGAATTAGGCAATATTTTGCCGTTTTTCCACGTTTTTTTTGAATTTTTAGTTTATGGGTATTTATTCATTATATATACGATACAAATGATGCAAACACATAATTGATTAGAAAATAACCTTAAATACTTCATTTTCAATCAACCATTTGTTTCTCGTTAAAATACTGAGTAGGATATTGAAGAGGGGAGAAATTCGGTTTTTATTGCATATATCGACGTTTCAGCCGGATTAGAGCGGTTTTACCTGTACATCTTCCATCTGTAATACAAACGGAAAATCAGGAACATTTTAGTTAATTCTAATGAAAACACATTGTTTTTTATCATTTGTATTGGAAACAACATTGTCATATGTCTTTTCTTGGATCTAAATAATACGAAACCTCGCTCTATGATTTGAAGTTAAAATCCTCAAATATGGTAAAATAGTGACTTTTTCACGTTAATCATGTAGTTTGATATTACGCAAATATATTAATTTTTACCAATATTTCGATACTATTTCAAGTTGTATCACGATATGTGATTTGGCCTTCAAATCTCAGAATGTCGCATAATATTGCATTTTAAGCAAGTTTTCTTGCATTTTCTTTCGTACGAAATATCACCGAATTTAGCAATATTTCGACGTTTATCATCTCTTTTTCCTCTATGTGATTTAAACAAAATATCATCGAATTAGGCAATATTTTGCCGTTTTTCCACGTTTTTTTTAATTTTTAGTTTATGGGTATTAATTCATTATATATACGATAAAAATGATGCAAACACATAATTGATTAGATAATAACCTTAAATACTTCATTTTCAATCAACTATTTGTTTCTCGTTAAAATACTGAGTAAGATATTGAAAAGGGGAGAAGTTCTGTTTTTATTGCATATATCGACGTTTCAGCCGCAATAGAGCGGTTTTCGTGTACATCTTCCATCGGTAATTTAAACGGAAAATTAGGAACATTTTAGTTAATCCTAATGAAAACACATTGTTTTTTATCATTTGTATATTTGAACAACATTGTCATATGTCTTTTCTTGGATCTAAATAATACGAAACCTCGCTCCATGATTTGAAGTTAAAATCCTCATATATCGTAAAATAGTGACTTTTTTCATGTAGTGTTATTTTACGTAATTATATTCGTTTTTACGAATATTTCGATACTATTTCATGTAGTATCACGATATGTGATTTGCCCTTCAAATCTCAGAATTTCGCGTAATATTGCATTTCAAGCAAGTTTTCTTGCATTTTGTTTCGTACGAAAAATCATCGAATTTAGCAATATTTTGACGTTTATCATCTCTTTTTTCTTTATGTGATTTAAACAAAATATCATCGAATTAAGCAATATTTTGCCGTTTTTCCACGTTTTTGTGAATTTTCAGTCTATGGGTATTAATTCATTATATATACGATAAAAATGATGCAAACACATAATTGATTAGAAATTAACCTTAAATACTTCATTTTCAATCAACAATTTGTTTCTCGTTGAAATACCGAGTAGGATATTGAAGAGGGGAGAAGTTCGGTTTTTATTGCATATATCGACGTTTCAGCCGAAGTAGAGCGGTTTTCGTGTACATCTTCCATCGGTAATATAAACGGAAAATCAGGAACATTTTAGTTAATTCTAATGAAAACACATTGGTTTTTATCATTTGTATTGGAAACAACATTGTCATAAGTCTATTCTTGGATCTAAATAATACGAAACCTCGCTCTATGATTTGAAGTTAAAATCCTCATATATGGTAAAATAGTGACTTTTTCACGTTAATCATGTAGTTTGATATTACGTAAATATATTCATTTTTACAAATATTTCGATACTATTTCATGTAGTATCACGATATGTGATTTGGCCTTCAAATCTCAGAATGTCGCATAATATTGCATTTTAAGCAAGTTTTCTTGCATTTTGTTTCGTACGAAAAATCCTCGAATTTAGCAATATTTTGACGTTTATCACCTCCTTTTCCTTTCTGGGAATAAACAAAATATCATCGAATTAGGCAACATTTTGCCGTTTTTCCAAGTTTTGTGAATTTTCAGTCTATGGGTATTAATTCAATAAATATACGATACAAATGATGCAAACACATAATTGATTAGCAAATAACCTTAAATACTTCATTTTCAATCAACCATTTGTTTCTCGTTAAAATACTGAGTAGGATATTGATGAGGGGAGAAATTCGGTTTTTATTGCATATATCGACGTTTCAGCTAGATTAGAGCGGTTTTACCTGTACATCTTCCATCTGTAATATAAACGGAAAATCAGGAACATTTTAGTTAATTCTAATGAAAACACATTGTTTTTTATCATTTGTATTGGAAACAACATTGTCATATGTCTTTTCTTGGATCTAAATAATACGAAACCTCGCTCTATGATTTGAAGTTAAAATCCTTAAATATGGTAAAATAGTGACTTTTTCACGTTAATCATGTAGTTTGATATTACGCAAATATATTCATTTTTACCAATATTTCGATACTATTTCATGTAGTATCACAATATGTGATTTGGCCTTCAAATCTCAGAATGTCGCATAATATTGCATTTTAAGCAAGTTTTCTTGCATTTTGTTTCGTACGAAAAATCACCGAATTTAGCAATATTTTGACGTTTAACATCTTTTTCCTCTATGCGATTTAAACAAAATATCATCGAATTAGGCAATATTTTGCCGTTTTTCCACGTTTTTTTTTTAATTTTTAGTTTATGGGTATTTATTCATTATATATACGATACAAATGATGCAAACACATAATTGATTAGAAAATAACCTTAAATACTTCATTTTCAATCAACCATTTGGTTCTCGTTAAAATACTGAGTAGGATATTGAAGAGGGGAGAAATTCGGGTTTTATTGCATATATCGACGTTTCAGCCGGATTAGAGCGGTTTTACCTGTACATCTTCCATCTGTAATACAAACGGAAATCAGGAACATTTTAGTTAATTCTAATGAAAACACATTGTTTTTTATCATTTGTATTGGAAACAACATTGTCATATGTCTTTTCTTGGATCTAAATAATACGAAACCTCGCTCTATGATTTGAAGTTAAAATCCTCAAATATGGTAAAATAGTGACTTTTTCACGTTAATCATGTAGTTTGATATTACGCAAATATACTAATTTTTACCAATATTTCGATACTATTTCATGTAGTATCACGATATGTGATTTGACCTTCAAATTTCAGAATGTCGCATAATATTGCATTTTAAGCAAGTTTTCTTGCATTTTCTTTCGTACGAAATATCACCGAATTTAGCAATATTTCGACGTTTATCATCTCTTTTTCCTCTATGTGATTTAAACAAAATATCATCGAATTAGGCAATATTTTGCCGTTTTTCCACGTTTTTTTTAATTTTTAGTTTATGGGTATTAATTCATTATATATACGATAAAAATGATGCAAACACATAATTGATTAGATAATAACCTTAAATACTTCATTTTCAATCAACTATTTGTTTCTCGTTAAAATACTGAGTAAGATATTGAAAAGGGGAGAAGTTCTGTTTTTATTGCATATATCGACGTTTCAGCCGCAATAGAGCGGTTTTCGTGTACATCTTCCATCGGTAATTTAAACGGAAAATTAGGAACATTTTAGTTAATCCTAATGAAAACACATTGTTTTTTATCATTTGTATATTTGAACAACATTGTCATATGTCTTTTCTTGGATCTAAATAATACGAAACCTCGCTCCATGATTTGAAGTTAAAATCCTCATATATCGTAAAATAGTGACTTTTTTCATGTAGTGTTATTTTACGTAATTATATTCGTTTTTACGAATATTTCGATACTATTTCATGTAGTATCACGATATGTGATTTGCCCTTCAAATCTCAGAATTTCGCGTAATATTGCATTTCAAGCAAGTTTTCTTGCATTTTGTTTCGTACGAAAAATCATCGAATTTAGCAATATTTTGACGTTTATCATCTCTTTTTTCTTTATGTGATTTAAACAAAATATCATCGAATTAAGCAATATTTTGCCGTTTTTCCACGTTTTTGTGAATTTTCAGTCTATGGGTATTAATTCATTATATATACGATAAAAATGATGCAAACACATAATTGATTAGAAATTAACCTTAAATACTTCATTTTCAATCAACAATTTGTTTCTCGTTGAAATACCGAGTAGGATATTGAAGAGGGGAGAAGTTCGGTTTTTATTGCATATATCGACGTTTCAGCCGAAGTAGAGCGGTTTTCGTGTACATCTTCCATCGGTAATATAAACGGAAAATCAGGAACATTTTAGTTAATTCTAATGAAAACACATTGGTTTTTATCATTTGTATTGGAAACAACATTGTCATATGTCTATTCTTGGATCTAAATAATACGAAACCTCGCTCTATGATTTGAAGTTAAAATCCTCATATATGGTAAAATAGTGACTTTTTCACGTTAATCATGTAGTTTGATATTACGTAAATATATTCATTTTTACAAATATTTCGATACTATTTCATGTAGTATCACGATATGTGATTTGGCCTTCAAATCTCAGAATGTCGCATAATATTGCATTTTAAGCAAGTTTTCTTGCATTTTGTTTCGTACGAAAAATCCTCGAATTTAGCAATATTTTGACGTTTATCACCTCCTTTTCCTTTCTGGGAATAAACAAAATATCATCGAATTAGGCAACATTTTGCCGTTTTTCCAAGTTTTGTGAATTTTCAGTCTATGGGTATTAATTCAATAAATATACGATACAAATGATGCAAACACATAATTGATTAGCAAATAACCTTAAATACTTCATTTTCAATCAACCATTTGTTTCTCGTTAAAATACTGAGTAGGATATTGATGAGGGGAGAAATTCGGTTTTTATTGCATATATCGACGTTTCAGCTAGATTAGAGCGGTTTTACCTGTACATCTTCCATCTGTAATATAAACGGAAAATCAGGAACATTTTAGTTAATTCTAATGAAAACACATTGTTTTTTATCATTTGTATTGGAAACAACATTGTCATATGTCTTTTCTTGGATCTAAATAATACGAAACCTCGCTCTATGATTTGAAGTTAAAATCCTTAAATATGGTAAAATAGTGACTTTTTCACGTTAATCATGTAGTTTGATATTACGCAAATATATTCATTTTTACCAATATTTCGATACTATTTCATGTAGTATCACAATATGTGATTTGGCCTTCAAATCTCAGAATGTCGCATAATATTGCATTTTAAGCAAGTTTTCTTGCATTTTGTTTCGTACGAAAAATCACCGAATTTAGCAATATTTTGACGTTTAACATCTTTTTCCTCTATGCGATTTAAACAAAATATCATCGAATTAGGCAATATTTTGCCGTTTTTCCACGTTTTTTTTTTAATTTTTAGTTTATGGGTATTTATTCATTATATATACGATACAAATGATGCAAACACATAATTGATTAGAAAATAACCTTAAATACTTCATTTTCAATCAACCATTTGGTTCTCGTTAAAATACTGAGTAGGATATTGAAGAGGGGAGAAATTCGGGTTTTATTGCATATATCGACGTTTCAGCCGGATTAGAGCGGTTTTACCTGTACATCTTCCATCTGTAATACAAACGGAAATCAGGAACATTTTAGTTAATTCTAATGAAAACACATTGTTTTTTATCATTTGTATTGGAAACAACATTGTCATATGTCTTTTCTTGGATCTAAATAATACGAAACCTCGCTCTATGATTTGAAGTTAAAATCCTCAAATATGGTAAAATAGTGACTTTTTCACGTTAATCATGTAGTTTGATATTACGCAAATATACTAATTTTTACCAATATTTCGATACTATTTCATGTAGTATCACGATATGTGATTTGACCTTCAAATTTCAGAATGTCGCATAATATTGCATTTTAAGCAAGTTTTCTTGCATTTTGTTTCGTACGAAAAATCACCGAATTTAGCAATATTTCGACGTTTATCATCTCTTTTTCCTCTATGTGATTTAAACAAAATATCATCGAATTAGGCAATATTTTGCCGTTTTTCCACGTTTTTTTGAATTTCTAGTTTATGGGTATTAATTCTTTATATATACCATAAAAATGATGCAAACACATAATTGGTTAGATAATAACTTTAAATACTTCATTTTCAATCAACTATTTGTTTCTCGTTAAAATACTGAGTAAGATATTGAAAAGGGGAGAAGTTCTGTTTTTATTGCATATATCGACGTTTCAGGCGGAATAGAGCGGTTTTCGTGTACATCTTCCATCGGTAATTTAAACGGAAAATCAGGAACATTTTAGTTAATTCTAATGAAAACACATTGGTTTTTATCATTTGTATATTTGAACACCATTGTCATATGTCTTTTCTTGATCTAAATAATACAAAACCTCGCTCCATGATTTGAAGTTAAAATCCTCATATATGGTAAAATAGTGACTTTTTTCATGTAGTGTTATTTTACGTAAATATATTCGTTTTTACGAATATTTCGATACTATTTCATGTAGTATCACGATATGTGATTTGCCCTTCAAATCTCAGAATTTCGCGTAATAGAGCATTTTAAGCAAGTTTTCTTGCATTTTGTTTCGTACGAAAAATCACCGAATTTAGCAATATTTTGACGTTTATCATCTCCTTTTCCTCTATGTGATTTAAACAAAATATCATCGAATTAGGCAATATTTTGCCGTTTTTCCACGTTTTTGTGAATTTTCAGTCTATGGGTATTAATTCAATAAATATACGATAAAAATTATGCAAACACATAATTGATTAGAAATTAACCTTAAATACTTCATTTTCAATTACCATTTGTTTCTCGTTGAAATACCGAGTAGGATATTGAAGAGGGGAGAAGTTCGGTTTTTATTGCATATATCGACGTTTCAGCCGGAATAGAGCGGTTTTCGTGTACATCTTCCATCAGTAATATAAACGGAAAATCACGAACATTTTAGTTAATTCTAATGAAAACACATTGGTTTTTATCATTTGTATTGGAAACAACATTGTCATATATCTTTTCTTGGATCTAAATAATATGAAACCTCGCTCTATGATTTGAAGTTAAAATCCTCATATATGGTAAAATAGTGACTTTTTCACGTTAATCATGTAGTTTGATATTACGTAAATATATTCATTTTTACCAATATTTCGATTCTATTTCATGTAGTATCACGATATGTGATTTGGCCTTAGAATCTCAGAATGTCGCATAATATTACATTTTAAGCAAGTTTTCTTGCATTTTGTTTCGTACGAAAAATCACCGAATTTAGCAATATTTCGACGTTTATCATCTCTTTTTCCTCTATGTGATTTAAACAAAATATCATCGAATTATGCAATATTTTGCCGTTTTTCCACATTTTTTTGAACTTTCAGTTTATGGGTATTAATTCATTATATATACGATAAAAATGATGCAAACACATAATTGATTAGATAATAACCTTAAATACTTCATTTTCAATCAACTATTTGTTTCTCGTTAAAATACTGAGTAAGATATTGAAAAGGGGAGAAGTTCTGTTTTTATTGCATATATCGACGTTTCTGCCGGAATAGAGCCGTTTTCGTGTACATCTTCCATCGGTAATATAAACGGAAAATCAGGAACATTTTAGTTAGTTCTAATAAAAACTCATTGGTTTTTATCATTTGCATTGGAAACAACATTGTCATATGTCTTTTCTTGGATCTAAATAATACGAAACCTCGCTCCATGATTTGAAGTTAAAATCCTCATTTATGGTAAAATAGTGACTTTTTTCATGTAGTGTTATTTTACGTAAATATATTCGTTTTTACGAATATTTCGATACTATTACATGTAGTATCACGATATGTGATTTGCCCTTCAAATCTCAGAATTTCGCGTAATATTGCATTTTAAGCAAGTTTTCTTGCATTTTGTTTCGTACGAAAAATCACCGAATTTAACAATATTTTGACGTTTATCATCTCTTTTTCCTTTATGTGATTTAAACAAAATATCATCGAATTAGGCAATATTTTGCCGTTTTTCCACGTTTTTGTGAATTTTCAGTCTATGGGTATTAATTCAATAAATATACGATAAAAATGATGCAAACAGATAATTGATTTGAAATTAACCTTAAATACTTCATTTTCAATCAACCATTTGTTTCTCGTTAAAATACCGAGTAGGATATTGAAGAAGGGACAAGTTCGGTTTTTATTGCATATATCGACGTTTCAGCCGGAATAGAGCGGTTTTCGTGTACATCTTCCATCGGTAATATAAACGGAAAATCAGGAACATTTTAGTTAATTCTAATGAAAACACATTGGTTTTTATCATTTGTATTGGGAACAACATTGTCATATGTCTTTTCTTCGATCTAAATAATACGAAACCTCGCTCTATGATTTGAAGTTAAAATCCTCATATATTGTAAAATAGTGACTTTTTTCACGTTTTTCATGTAGTGTGATTTTACGTAAATATATTCATTTTTACCAATATTTCGATACTATTTCATGTAGTATCACGATATGTGATTTGGCCTTCAATTCTCAGAATGTCGCATAATATTGCATTTTAAGCAAATTTTCTTGCATTTTGTTTCGTTCGAAAAATCACCGAATTTAGCAATATTTTGACGTTTAACATCCCCTTTTCCTCTATGTGATTTAAAAAAAATATCATCGAATTAGGCAATATTTTGTTGTTTTTTAAACGTTTTATTGAATTTTCAGTTTATGGGTATTAATTCATTATATATACGATAAAAATGATGCAAAAACATAATTGATTAGATAATAACCTTAAATACTTCATTTTCAATCAACTATATGTTTCTCGATAAAATATTGAGTAAGTTATTGAAAAGGGGGGAAGTTCTGTTTTTATTGCATATATCGACGTTTCAGCCGGAATAGAGCGGTTTTCGTGTACATCTTCCATCGGTAATATAAACGGAAAATCAGGAACATTTTAGTTAATTCTAATGAAAACACATTGGTTTTTATCATTTGTATTGGAAACAACATTGTCATATGTCTTTTCTTGGATCTAAATAATACGAAACCTCGCTCTATGATTTGAAGTTAAAATCCTCATATATGGTAAAATAGTGACTTTTTTCACGTTTTTCATGTAGTGTGATTTTACGTAAATATATTCGTTTTTACCAATATTTCGATACTATTTCATGTAGTATCACGATACGTGATTTGGCCTTCAAATCTCAGAATTTCGCGTAATATTGCATTTTAAGCAAGTTTTCTTGCATTTTGTTTCGTACGAAAAATCCTCGAATTTAGCAATATTTTGACGTTTATCATCTCCTTTTCCTTTATGGGAATAAACAAAATACAATCGAATTAGACAATTTTTTGCCGTTTTTCCAAGTTTTGTGAATTTTCAGTCCATGGGTATTAATTCAATAAATATACGATACAAATGATGCAAACACATAATTGATTAGAAAATAACCTTAAATACTTCATTTTCAATCAAC
The DNA here is from genome assembly GCF_040958095.1 of Procambarus clarkii. Classification (NCBI taxonomy): domain Eukaryota; kingdom Metazoa; phylum Arthropoda; class Malacostraca; order Decapoda; family Cambaridae; genus Procambarus; species Procambarus clarkii. Next base: position 20,711,962 of record NC_091177.1, read on the forward strand.
CATTTGTTTCTCGTTAAAATACTGAGTAGGATATTGAAGAGGGGAGAAATTCGGTTTTTATTGCATATATCGACGTTTCAGCCGGATTAGAGCGGTTTTACCTGTACATCTTCCATCTGTAATATAAACGGAAAATCAGGAACATTTTAGTTAATTCTAATGAAAACACACTGGTTTTTATCATTTGTATTGGAAACAACATTGTCATATGTCTTTTCTTGGATCTAAATAATACGAAACCTCGCTCTATGATTTGAAGTTAAAATCCTCAAATATGGTAAAATAGTGACTTTTTCACGTTAATCATGTAGTTTCATATTACGCAAATATATTAATTTTTACCAATATTTCGATACTATTTCATGTAGTATCACGATATGTGATTTGGCCTTCAAATCTCAGAATGTCGCATAATATTGCATTTTAAGCAAGTTTTCTTGCATTTTGTTTCGTACGAAAAATCACCGAATTTAGCAATATTTCGACGTTTATCATCTCTTTTTCCTCTATGTGATTTAAACAAAATATCATCGAATAAGGCAATATTTTGCCGTTTTTCCACGTTTTTTTTTAATTTTTAGTTTATGGGTATTTATTGATTATTTATACGATAAAAATGATGCAAACACATAATTGATTAGATAATAACCTTAAATACTTCATTTTCAATCAACTATTTGTTTCTCGTTAAAATACTGAGTAGGATATTGAAGAGGGGAGAAGTTCTGTTTTTATTGCATATATCGACGTTTCAGCCGGATTAGAGCGGTTTTACGTGTTCATCTTCCATCTGTAATATAAACGGAAAATCAGGAACATTTTAGTTAATTCTAATGAAAATACATTGTTTTTTATCATTTGTTTTGGAAACAACATTGTCATATGTCTTTTCTTGGATCTAAATAATATAAAACCTCGCTCTATGATTTGAAGTCAAAATCCTCAAATATGGTAAAATAGTGACTTTTTCACGTTAATCATGTAGTTTGATATTACGCAAATATATTAATTTTTTCCAATATTTCGATACTATTTCATGTAGTATCACGATATGTGATTTGGCCTTCAAATCACAGAATTTTGCGTAATATTGCATTTAAAGCAAGTTTTCTTGCATTTTGTTTCGTACGAAAAATCACCGAATTTAGCAATATTTTGACGTTTATCATCTCCTTTTCCTCTATGTGATTTAAACAAAATATCATCGAATTAGGCAATATTTTGCCGTTTTTCCACGTTTTTGTGAATTTTCAGTCTATGGGTATTAATTCAATAAATATACGATACAAATGATGCAAACACATAATTGATTAGAAATTAACCTTAAATACTTCATTTTCAATCAACCATTTGTTTCTCGTTAAAATACCGAGTAGGATATTGAAGAAGGGAGAAGTTCGGCTTTTATTGCATATATCGACGTTTCAGCCGGAATAGAGCGGTTTTCGTGTACATCTTCCATTGGTAATATAAACGGAAAATCAGGAACATTTTAGTTAATTCTAATGAAAACACATTGGTTTTTATCATTTGTATTGGAAACAACATTGTCATATGTCTTGGATCTAAATAATACGAAACCTCGTTCTATGATTTGAAGTTAAAATCCTCATATATGGTAAAATAGTGACTTTTTTCTCGTTTTTCATGTAGTGTGATTTTACGTAAATATATTCGTTTTTACGAATATTTCGATACTATTTCATGTAGTATCACGATATGTGATTTGCCCTTCAAATCTCAGAATTTCGCGTAATATAGCATTTTAAGCAAGTTTTCTTGCATTTTGTTTCGTACGAAAAATCACCGAATTTAGCAATATTTTGACGTTTATCATCTCCTTTTCCTTTATGTGATTTAAACAAAATATCATCGAATTAGGCAATATTTTGCCGTTTTTCCACGTTTTTGTGAATTTTCAGTCTATGGGTATTAATTCAATAAATATACGATAAAAATGATGCAAACAGATAATTGATTTGAAATTAACCTTAAATACTTCATTTTCAATCAACCATTTGTTTCTCGTTAAAATACCGAGTAGGATATTGAAGAAGGGACAAGTTCGGTTTTTATTGCATATATCGACGTTTCAGCCGGAATAGAGCGGTTTTCGTGTACATCTTCCATCGGTAATATAAACGGAAAATCAGGAACATTTTAGTTAATTCTAATTAAAACACATTGGTTTTTATCATTTGTATTGGGAACAACATTGTCATATGTCTTTTCTTCGATCTAAATAATACGAAACCTCGCTCTATGATTTGAAGTTAAAATCCTCATATATTGTAAAATAGTGACTTTTTTCACGTTTTTCATGTAGTGTGATTTTACGTAAATATATTCATTTTTACCAATATTTCGATACTATTTCATGTAGTATCACGATATGTGATTTGGCCTTCAATTTTAAGAATGTCGCATAATATTGCATTTTAAGCAAGTTTTCTTGCATTTTGTTTCGTTCGAAAAATCACCGAATTTAGCAATATTTTGACGTTTATCATCCCCTTTTCCTCTATGTGATTTAAAAAAAATATCATCGAATTAGGCAATATTTTGTTGTTTTTTAAACGTTTTATTGAATTTTCAGTTTATGGGTATTAATTCATTATATATACGATAAAAATGATGCAAACACATAATTGATTAGATAATAACCTTAAATACTTCATTTTCAATCAACTATATGTTTCTCGATAAAATACTGAGTAAGTTATTGAAAAGGGGGGAAGTTCTGTTTTTATTGCATATATCGACGTTTCAGCCGGAATAGAGCGGTTTTCGTGTATATCTTCCATCGGTAATATAAACGGAAAATCAGGAACATTTTAGTTAATTCTAATGAAAACACATTGGTTTTTATCATTTGTATTGGAAACAACATTGTCATATGTCTTTTCTTGGATCTAAATAATACGAAACCTCGCTCTATGATTTGAAGTTAAAATCCTCATATATGGTAAAATAGTGACTTTTTCACGTTTTTCATGTAGTGTGATTTTACGTAAATATATTCGTTTTTACCAATATTTCGATACTCTTTCATGTAGTATCACGATACGTGATTTGGCCTTCAAATCTCAGAATTTCGCGTAATATTGCATTTTAAGCAAGTTTTCTTGCATTTTGTTTCGTACGAAAAATCCTCGAATTTAGCAATATTTTGACGTTAATCATCTCCTTTTCCTTTATGGGAATAAACAAAATACAATCGAATTAGACAATTTTTTGCCGTTTTTCCAAGTTTTGTGAATTTTCAGTCTATGGGTATTAATTCAATAAATATACGATACAAATGATGCAAACACATAATTGATTAGAAAATAACCTTAAATACTTCATTTTCAATCAACCATTTGTTTCTCGTTAAAATACTGAGTAGGATATTGAAGAGGGGAGAAATTCGGTTTTTATTGCATATATCGACGTTTCAGCCGGATTAGAGCGGTTTTACCTGAACATCTTCCATCTGTAATATAAACGGAAAATCAGGAACATTTTAGTTAATTCTAATGAAAACACATTGTTTTTTATCATTTGTATTGGAAACAACATTGTCATATGTCTTTTCTTGGATCTAAATAATACGAAACCTCGCTCTATGATTTGAAGTTAAAATCCTCAAATATGGTAAAATAGTGACTTTTTCACGTTAATCATGTAGTTTGATATTACGCAAATATATTAATTTTTACCAATATTTCGATACTATTTCATGTAGTATCACGATATGTGATTTGGCCTTCAAATCTCAGAATGTCGCATAATATTGCATTTTAAGCAAGTTTTCTTGCATTTTGTTTCGTACGAAAAATCACCGCATTTAGCAATATTTCGACGTTTATCATCTCTTTTTCCTCTATGTGATTTAAACAAAATATCATCGAATTAGGCAATATTTTGCCGTTTTTCCACGTTTCCTTGAATTTCTAGTTTATGGGTATTAATTCATTATATATACGATAAAAATGATGCAAACACATAATTGATTAGATAATAACCTTAAATACTTCATTTTCAATCAACTATTTGTTTCTCGTTAAAATACTGAGTAAGATATTGAAAAGGGGAGAAGTTCTGTTTTTATTGCATATATCGACGTTTCTGCCGGAATAGAGCCGTTTTCGTGTACATCTTCCATCGGTAATATAAACGGAAAATCAGGAACATTTTAGTTAGTTCTAATAAAAACTCATTGGTTTTTATCATTTGCATTGGAAACAACATTGTCATATGTCTTTTCTTGGATCTAAATAATACGAAACCTCGCTCCATGATTTGAAGTTAAAATCCTCATATATGGTAAAATAGTGACTTTTTTCATGTAGTGTTATTTTACGTAAATATATTCGTTTTTACGAATATTTCGATACTATTACATGTAGTATCACGATATGTGATTTGCCCTTCAAATCTCAGAATTTCGCGTAATATTGCATTTTAAGCAAGTTTTCTTGCATTTTGTTTCGTACGAGAAATCACCGAATTTAACAATATTTTGACGTTTATCATCTCTTTTTCCTTTATGTGATTTAAACAAAATATCATCGAATTAGGCAATATTTTGCCGTTTTTCCACGTTTTTGTGAATTTTCAGTCTATGGGTATTAATTCAATAAATATACGATAAAAATGATGCAAACAGATAATTGATTTGAAATTAACCTTAAATACTTCATTTTCAATCAACCATTTGTTTCTCGTTAAAATACCGAGTAGGATATTGAAGAAGGGACAAGTTCGGTTTTTATTGCATATATCGACGTTTCAGCCGGAAGAGAGCGGTTTTCGTGTACATCTTCCATCGGTAATATAAACGGAAAATCAGGAACATTTTAGTTAATTCTAATGAAAACACATTGGTTTTTATCATTTGTATTGGGAACAACATTGTCATATGTCTTTTCTTCGATCTAAATAATACGAAACCTCGCTCTATGATTTGAAGTTAAAATCCTCATATATTGTAAAATAGTGACTTTTTTCACGTTTTTCATGTAGTGTGATTTTACGTAAATATATTCATTTTTACCAATATTTCGATACTATTTCATGTAGTATCACGATATGTGATTTGGCCTTCAATTCTCAGAATGTCGCATAATATTGCATTTTAAGCAAATTTTCTTGCATTTTGTTTCGTTCGAAAAATCACCGAATTTAGCAATATTTTGACGTTTATCATCCCCTTTTCCTCTATGTGATTTAAAAAAAATATCATCGAATTAGGCAATATTTTGTTGTTTTTTAAACGTTTTATTGAATTTTCAGTTTATGGGTATTAATTCATTATATATACGATAAAAATGATGCAAAAACATAATTGATTAGATAATAACCTTAAATACTTCATTTTCAATCAACTATATGTTTCTCGATAAAATACTGAGTAAGTTATTGAAAAGGGGGGAAGTTCTGTTTTTATTGCATATATCGACGTTTCAGCCGGAATAGAGCGGTTTTCGTGTACATCTTCCATCGGTAATATAAACGGAAAATCAGGAACATTTTAGTTAATTCTAATGAAAACACATTGGTTTTTATCATTTGTATTGGAAACAACATTGTCATATGTCTTTTCTTGGATCTAAATAATACGAAACCTCGCTCTATGATTTGAAGTTAAAATCCTCATATATGGTAAAATAGTGACTTTTTTCACGTTTTTCATGTAGTGTGATTTTACGTAAATATATTCGTTTTTACCAATATTTCGATACTATTTCATGTAGTATCACGATACGTGATTTGGCCTTCAAATCTCAGAATTTCGCGTAATATTGCATTTTAAGCAAGTTTTCTTGCATTTTGTTTCGTACGAAAAATCCTCGAATTTAGCAATATTTTGACGTTTATCATCTCCTTTTCCTTTATGGGAATAAACAAAATACAATCGAATTAGACAATTTTTTGCCGTTTTTCCAAGTTTTGTGAATTTTCAGTCCATGGGTATTAATTCAATAAATATACGATACAAATGATGCAAACACATAATTGATTAGAAAATAACCTTAAATACTTCATTTTCAATCAACCATTTGTTTCTCGTTAAAATACCGAGTAGGATATTGAAGAGGGGAGAAGTTCGGTTTTTATTGCATATATCGACGTTTCAGCCGGAATAGAGCGGTTTTCGTGTACATCTTCCATCGGTAATATAAACGGAAAATCAGGAACATTTTAGTTAATTCTAATGAAAACACATTGGTTTTTATCATTTGTATTGGAAACAACATTGTCATATGTCTATTCTTGGATCTAAATAATACGAAACCTCGCTCTATGATTTGAAGTTAAAATCCTCATATATGGTAAAATAGTGACTTTTTCACGTTAATCATGTAGTTTGATAATACGTAAATATATTCATTTTTACCAATATTTCGATACTATTTCATGTAGTATCACGATATGTGATTTGGCCTTTAAATCTCAGAATGTCGCATAATATTGCATTTTAAGCAAGTTTTCTTGCATTTTGTTTCGTACCAAAAATCATCGAATTTAGCAATATTTTGACGTTTATCATCCCCTTTTCCTCTATGTGATTTACACAAAATATCATCGAATTAGGCAATATTTTGCCGTTTTTCCACGTTTTTGTGAATTTTCAGTCTATGGGTATTAATTCAATAAATATACGATAAAAATGATGCAAACACATAAATGATTAGAAATTAACCTTAAATACTTCATTTTCAATCAACCATTTGTTTCTCGTTAAAATACCGAGTAGGATATTGAAGAAGGGAGAAGTTCGGCTTTTATTGCATATATCGACGTTTCAGCCGGAATAGAGCGGTTTTCGTGTACATCTTCCATCGGTAATATAAACGGAAAATCAGGAACATTTTAGTTAATTCTAATGAAAACACATTGGTTTTTATCATTTGTATTGGAAACAACATTGTCATATGTCTTTTCTTGGATCTAAATAATACGAAACCTCGCTCTATGATTTGAAGTTAAAATCCTCATATATGGTAAAATAGTGACTTTTTTCACGTTTTTCATGTAGTGTGATTTTACGTAAATATATTCGTTTTTACGAATATTTCGATACTATTTCATGTAGTATCACGATATGTGATTTGCCCTTCAAATCTCAGAATTTCGCGTAATATAGCATTTTAAGCAAGTTTTCTTGCATTTTGTTTCGTACGAAAAATCACCGAATTTAGCAATATTTTGACGTTTATCATCTCCTTTTCCTTTATGTGATTTAAACAAAATATCATCGAATTAGGCAATATTTTGCCGTTTTTCCACGTTTTTGTGAATTTTCAGTCTATGGGTATTAATTCAATAAATATACGATAAAAATGATGCAAACAGATAATTGATTTGAAATTAACCTTAAATACTTCATTTTCAATCAACCATTTGTTTCTCGTTAAAATACCGAGTAGGATATTGAAGAAGGGACAAGTTCGGTTTTTATTGCATATATCGACGTTTCAGCCGGAATAGAGCGGTTTTCGTGTACATCTTCCATCGGTAATATAAACGGAAAATCAGGAACATTTTAGTTAATTCTAATGAAAACACATTGGTTTTTATCATTTGTATTGGAAACAACATTGTCATATGTCTTTTCTTGGATCTAAATAATACGAAACCTCGCTCTATGATTTGAAGTTAAAATCCTCATATATGGTAAAATAGTGACTTTTTTCACGTTTTTCATGTAGTGTGATTTTACGTAAATATATTCGTTTTTACCAATATTTCGATACTATTTCATGTAGTATCACGATACGTGATTTGGCCTTCAAATCTCAGAATTTCGCGTAATATTGCATTTTAAGCAAGTTTTCTTGCATTTTGTTTCGTACGAAAAATCCTCGAATTTAGCAATATTTTGACGTTTATCATCTCCTTTTCCTTTATGGGAATAAACAAAATACAATCGAATTAGACAATATTTTGCCGTTTTTCCAAGTTTTGTGAATTTTCAGTCTATGGGTATTAATTCAATAAATATACGATACAAATGATGCAAACACAAAGTTGATTAGAAAATAACCTTAAATACTTCATTTTCAATCAACCATTTGTTTCTCGTTAAAATACTGAGTAGGATATTGAAGAGGGGAGAAATTCGGTTTTTATTGCATATATCGACGTTTCAGCCGGATTAGAGCGGTTTTACCTGTACATCTTCCATCTGTAATATAAACGGAAAATCAGGAGCATTTTAGTTAATTCTAATGAAAACACATTGTTTTTTATCATTTGTATTCGAAACAACATTGTCATATGTCTTTTCTTGGATCTAAATAATACGAAACCTCGCTCCATGATTTGAAGTTAAAATCCTCATATATGGTAAAATAGTGACTTTTTCACGTTAATCATGTAGTTTGATATTACGCAAATATATTAATTTTTACCAATATTTCGATACTATTTCATGTAGTATCACGATATGTGATTTGGCCTTCAAATCTCAGAATGTCGCATAATATTGCATTTCAAGCAAGTTTTCTTGCAATTTGTTACGTACGAAAAATCACCGAATTTAGCAATATTTCGACGTTTATCATCTCTTTTTCCTCTATGTGATTTAAACAAAATATCATCGAATTAGGCAATATTTTGCCGTTTTTCCACGTTTCTTTGAATTTCTAGTTTATGGGTATTAATTCATTATATATACGATAAAAATGATGCAAACACATAATTGATTAGATAATAACCTTAAATACTTCATTTTCAATCAACTATTTGTTTCTCGTTAAAATACTGAGTAAGATATTAAAAAGGGGAGAAGTTCTGTTTTTATTGCATATATCGACGTTTCAGATGGAATAGAGCGGTTTTCGTGTACATCTTCCATCGGTAATTTAAACGGAAAATCAGGAACATTTTAGTTAATTCTAATGAAAACACATTGGTTTTTATCATTTGTATATTTGAACAACATTGTCATATGTCTTTTCTTGGATCTAAATAATACGAAACCTCGCTCCATGATTTGAAGTTAAAATCCTCATATATGGTAAAATAGTGACTTTTTTCATGTAGTGTTATTTTACGTAAATATATTCGTTTTTACAAATATTTCAAAACTATTTCATGTAGTATCACGATATGTGATTTGCCCTTCAAATCTCAGAATTTCGCGTAATATAGCATTTTAAGCAAGTTTTCTTGCATTTTGTTTCGTACGAAAAATCACCGAATTTAGCAATATTTTGACGTTTATCATCTCCTTTTCCTTTATGTGATTTAAAAAAAATATCATCGAATTAGGCAATATTTTGCTGTTTTTCCAGGTTTTTTTTAATTTTCAGTTTATGGGTATTAATTCAATATATATACGATAAAAATGATGCAAACACATAATTGATTAGATAATAACCTTAAATACTTCATTTTCAATCAACTATTTGTTTCTCGATAAAATACTGAGTAAGTTATTGAAAAGGGGGGAAGTTCTGTTTTTATTGCATATATCGACGTTTCAGCCGGAATAGAGCGGTTTTCGTGTACATCTTCCATCGGTAATATAAACGGAAAATCAGGAACATTTTAGTTAATTCTAATGAAAACACATTGGTTTTTATCATTTGTATTGGAAACAACATTGTCATATGTCTTTTCTTGGATCTAAATAATACGAAACCTCGCTCCATGATTTGAAGTTAAAATCCTCATATATGGTAAAATAGTGACTTTTTTCACGTTTTTCATGTAGTGTGATTTTACGTAAATATATTCGTTTTTACCAATATTTCGATACTATTTCATGTAGTATCACGATACGTGATTTGGCCTTCAAATCTCAGAATTTCGCGAAATATTGCATTTTAAGCAAGTTTTCTTGCATTTTGTTTCGTACGAAAAATCCTCGAATTTAGCAATATTTTGACGTTTATCATCTCCTTTTCCTTTATGGGAATAAACAAAATATCATCGAATTAGGCAATATTTTGCCGTTTTTCCAAGTTTTGTGAATTTTCAGTCTATTGGTATTAATTCAATAAATATACGATACAAATGATGCAAACACATAATTGATTAGAAAATAACCTTAAATACTTCATTTTCAATCAACCATTTGTTTCTCGTTAAAATACTGAGTAGGATATTGAAGAGGGGAGAAATTCGGTTTTTATTGCATATATCGACGTTTCAGCCGGATTAGAGCGGTTTTACCTGTACATCTTCCATCTGTAATATAAGCGGAAAATCAGGAACATTTTAGTTAATTCTAATGAAAACACATTGTTTTTTATCATTTGTATTGGAAACAACATTGTCATATGTCTTTTCTTGGATCTAAATAATACGAAACCTCGCTCTATGATTTGAAGTTAAAATCCTCAAATATGGTAAAATAGTGACTTTTTCACGTTAATCATGTAGTTTGATATTACGCAAATATATTAATTTTTACCAACATTTCGATACTATTTCATGTAGTATCACGATATGTGATTTGGCCTTCAAATCTCAGAATGTCGCATAATATTGCATTTCAAGCAAGTTTTCTTGCAATTTGTTACGTACGAAAAATCACCGAATTTAGCAATATTTCGACGTTTATCATCTCTTTTTCCTCTATGTGATTTAAACAAAATATCATCGAATTAGGCAATATTTTGCCGTTTTTCCACGTTTCTTTGAATTTCTAGTTTATGGGTATTAATTCATTATATATACGATAAAAATGATGCAAACACATAATTGATTAGATAATAACCTTAAATACTTCATTTTCAATCAACTATTTGTTTCTCGTTAAAATACTGAGTAAGATATTGAAAAGGGGAGAAGTTCTGTTTTTATTGCATATATCGACGTTTCAGATGGAATAGAGCGGTTTTCGTGTACATCTTCCATCGGTAATTTAAACGGAAAATCAGGAACATTTTAGTTAATTCTAATGAAAACTCATTGGTTTTTATCATTTGTATATTTGAACAACATTGTCATATGTCTTTTCTTGGATCTAAATAATACGAAACCTCGCTCCATGATTTGAAGTTAAAATCCTCATATATGGTAAAATAGTGACTTTTTTCATGTAGTGTTATTTTACGTAAATATATTCGTTTTTACAAATATTTCAAAACTATTTCATGTAGTATCACGATATGTGATTTGCCCTTCAAATCTCAGAATTTCGCGTAATATAGCATTTTAAGCAAGTTTTCTTGCATTTTGTTTCGTACGAAAAATCACCGAAATTAGCAAAATTTTGACGTTTATCATCTCCTTTTCCTTTATGTGATTTAAAAAAAATATCATCGAATTAGGCAATATTTTGCTGTTTTTCCACGTTTTTTTTTAATTTTCAGTTTATGGGTATTAATTCAATATATATACGATAAAAATGATGCAAACACATAATTGATTAGATAATAACCTTAAATACTTCATTTTCAATCAACTATTTGTTTCTCGATAAAATACTGAGTAAGTTATTGAAAAGGGGGGAAGTTCTGTTTTTATTGCATATATCGACGTTTCAGCCGGAATAGAGCGGTTTTCGTGTACATCTTCCATCGGTAATATAAACGGAAAATCAGGAACATTTTAGTTAATTCTAATGAAAACACATTGGTTTTTATCATTTGTATTGGAAACAACATTGTCATATGTCTTTTCTTGGATCTAAATAATACGAAACCTCGCTCCATGATTTGAAGTTAAAATCCTCATATATGGTAAAATAGTGACTTTTTTCACGTTTTTCATGTAGTGTGATTTTACGTAAATATATTCGTTTTTACCAATATTTCGATACTATTTCATGTAGTATCACGATACGTGATTTGGCCTTCAAATCTCAGAATTTCGCGAAATATTGCATTTTAAGCAAGTTTTCTTGCATTTTGTTTCGTACGAAAAATCCTCGAATTTAGCAATATTTTGACGTTTATCATCTCCTTTTCCTTTATGGGAATAAACAAAATATCATCGAATTAGGCAATATTTTGCCGTTTTTCCAAGTTTTGTGAATTTTCAGTCTATGGGTATTAATTCAATAAATATACGATACAAATGATGCAAACACATAATTGATTAGAAAATAACCTTAAATACTTCATTTTCAATCAACCATTTGTTTCTCGTTAAAATACTGAGTAGGATATTGAAGAGGGGAGAAATTCGGTTTTTATTGCATATATCGACGTTTCAGCCGGATTAGAGCGGTTTTACCTGTACATCTTCCATCTGTAATATAAGCGGAAAATCAGGAACATTTTAGTTAATTCTAATGAAAACACATTGTTTTTTATCATTTGTATTGGAAACAACATTGTCATATGTCTTTTCTTGGATCTAAATAATACGAAACCTCGCTCTATGATTTGAAGTTAAAATCCTCAAATATGGTAAAATAGTGACTTTTTCACGTTAATCATGTAGTTTGATATTACGCAAATATATTAATTTTTACCAACATTTCGATACTATTTCATGTAGTATCACGATATGTGATTTGGCCTTCAAATCTCAGAATGTCGCATAATATTGCATTTTAAGCAAGTATTCTTGCAATTTGTTTCGTACGAAAAATCACCGAATTTAGCAATATTTCGACGTTCATCATCTCTTTTTCCTCTATGTGATTTAAACAAAATATCATCGAATTAGGCAATATTTTGCCGTTTTTCCACGTTTCTTTGAATTTCTAGTTTATGGGTATTAATTCATTATATATACGATAAAAATGATGCAAACACATAATTGATTAGATAATAACCTTAAATACTTCATTTTCAATCAACTATTTGTTTCTCGTTAAAATACTGAGTAAGATATTGAAAAGGGGAGAAGTTCTGTTTTTATTGCATATATCGACGTTTCAGATGGAATAGAGCGGTTTTCGTGTACATCTTCCATCGGTAATTTAAACGGAAAATCAGGAACATTTTAGTTAATTCTAATGAAAACACATTGGTTTTTATCATTTGTATATTTGAACAACATTGTCATATGTCTTTTCTTGGATCTAAATAATACGAAACCTCGCTCCATGATTTGAAGTTAAAATCCTCATATATGGTAAAACAGTGACTTTTTTCATGTAGTGTTATTTTACGTAAATATATTCGTTTTTACGAATATTTCGATACTATTTCATGTAGTATCACGATATGTGATTTGCCCTTCAAATCTCAGAATTTCGCGTAATATAGCATTTTAAGCAAGTTTTCTTGCATTTTGTTTCGTACGAAAAATCACCGAATTTAGCAATATTTTGACGTTTATCATCTCCTTTTCCTTTATGTGATTTAAAAAAAATATCATCGAATTAGTCAATATTTTGCTGTTTTTCCACGTTTTTTTTTTAATTTTCAGTTTATGGGTATTAATTTAATATATATACGATAAAAATGATGCAAACACATAATTGATTAGATAATAACCTTAAATACTTCATTTTCAATCAACTATTTGTTTCTCGATAAAATACTGAGTAAGTTATTGAAAAGGGGGGAAGTTCTGTTTTTATTGCATATATCGACGTTTCAGCCGGAATAGAGCGGTTTTCGTGTACATCTTCCATCGGTAATATAAACGGAAAATCAGGAACATTTTAGTTAATTCTAATGAAAACACATTGGTTTTTATCATTTGTATTGGAAACAACATTGTCATATGTCTTTTCTTGGATCTAAATAATACGAAACCTCGCTCCATGATTTGAAGTTAAAATCCTCATATATGGTAAAATAGTGACTTTTTCACGTTTTTCATGTAGTGTGATTTTACGTAAATATATTCGTTTTACCAATATTTCGATACTATTTCATGTAGTATCACGATACGTGATTTGGCCTTCAAATCTCAGAATTTCGCGTAATATTGCATTTTAAGCAAGTTTTCTTGCATTTTGTTTCATACGAAAAATCCTCGAATTTAGCAATATTTTGACGTTTATCATCTCCTTTTCCTTTATGGGAATAAACAAAATATCATCGAATTAGGCAATATTTTGCCGTTTTTCCAAGTTTTGTGAATTTTCAGTCTATGGGTATTAATTCAATAAATATACGATACAAATGATGCAAACACATAATTGATTAGAAAATAACCTTAAATACTTCATTTTCAATCAACCATTTGTTTCTCGTTAAAATACTGAGTAGGATATTGAAAAGGGGAGAAATTCGGTTTTTATTGCATATATCGACGTTTCAGCCGGATTAGAGCGGTTTTACCTGTACATCTTCCATCTGTAATATAAGCGGAAAATCAGGAACATTTTAGTTAATTCTAATGAAAACATATTGTTTTTTATCATTTGTATTGGAAACAACATTGTCATATGTCTTTTCTTGGATCTAAATAATACGAAACCTCGCTCTATGATTTGAAGTTAAAATCCTCAAATATGGTAAAATAGTGACTTTTTCACGTTAATCATGTAGTTTGATATTACGCAAATATATTAATTTTTACCAACATTTCGATACTATTTCATGTAGTATCACGATATGTGATTTGGCCTTCAAATCTCAGAATGTCGCATAATATTGCATTTTAAGCAAGTTTTCTTGCAATTTGTTTCGTACGAAAAATCACCGAATTTAGCAATATTTCGACGTTTATCATCTCTTTTTCCTCTATGTGATCTAAACAAAATATCATCGAATTAGGCAATATTTTGCCGTTTTTCCACGTTTCTTTGAATTTCTAGTTTATGGGTATTAATTCATTATATATACGATAAAAATGATGCAAACACATAATTGATTAGATAATAACCTTAAATACTTCATTTTCAATCAACTATTTGTTTCTCGTTAAAATACTGAGTAAGATATTGAAAAGGGGAGAAGTTCTGTTTTTATTGCATATATCGACGTTTCAGATGGAATAGAGCGGTTTTCGTGTACATCTTCCATCGGTAATTTAAACGGAAAATCAGGAACATTTTAGTTAATTCTAATGAAAACACATTGGTTTTTATCATTTGTATATATGAACAACATTGTCATATGTCTTTTCTTGGATCTAAATAATACGAAACCTCGCTCCATGATTTGAAGTTAAAATCCTCATATATGGTAAAACAGTGACTTTTTTCATGTAGTGTTATTTTACGTAAATATATTCGTTTTTACGAATATTTCGATACTATTTCATGTAGTATCACGATATATGATTTGCCCTTCAAATCTCAGAATTTCGCGTAATATAGCATTTTAAGCAAGTTTTCTTGCATTTTGTTTCGTACGAAAAATCACCGAATTTAGCAATATTTTGACGTTTATCATCTCCTTTTCCTTTATGTGATTTAAAAAAAATATCATCGAATTAGGCAATATTTTGCTGTTTTTCCACGTTTTTTTTTTAATTTTCAGTTTATGGGTATTAATTCAATATATATACGATAAAAATGATGCAAACACATAATTGATTAGATAATAACCTTAAATACTTCATTTTCAATCAACTATTTGTTTCTCGATAAAATACTGAGTAAGTTATTGAAAAGGGGGGAAGTTCTGTTTTTATTGCATATATTGACGTTTCAGCCGGAATAGAGCGGTTTTCGTGTACATCTTCCATCGGTAATATAAACGGAAAATCAGGAACATTTTAGTTAATTCTAATGAAAACACATTGGTTTTTATCATTTGTATTGGAAACAACATTGTCATATGTCTTTTCTTGGATCTAAATAATACGAAACCTCGCTCCATGATTTGAAGTTAAAATCCTCATATATGGTAAAATAGTGACTTTTTTCACGTTTTTCATGTAGTGTGATTTTACGTAAATATATTCGTTTTTACCAATATTTCGATACTATTTCATGTAGTATCACGATACGTGATTTGGCCTTCAAATCTCAGAATTTCGCGAAATATTGCATTTTAAGCAAGTTTTCTTGCATTTTGTTTCGTACGAAAAATCCTCGAATTTAGCAATATTTTGACGTTTATCATCTCCTTTTCCTTTATGGGAATAAACAAAATATCATCGAATTAGGCAATATTTTGCCGTTTTTCCAAGTTTTGTGAATTTTCAGTCTATGGGTATTAATTCAATAAATATACGATACAAATGATGCAAACACATAATTGATTAGAAAATAACCTTAAATACTTCA
Organism: Procambarus clarkii; assembly: GCF_040958095.1. Lineage (NCBI taxonomy): Eukaryota > Metazoa > Arthropoda > Malacostraca > Decapoda > Cambaridae > Procambarus > Procambarus clarkii. The sequence continues at coordinate 20,728,046 of NC_091177.1, forward strand.
TTTTCAATCAACCATTTGTTTCTCGTTAAAATACTGAGTAGGATATTGAAGAGGGGAGAAATTCGGTTTTTATTGCATATATCGACGTTTCAGCCGGATTAGAGCGGTTTTACCTGTACATCTTCCATCTGTAATATAAGCGGTAAATCAGGAACATTTTAGTTAATTCTAATGAAAACACATTGTTTTTTATCATTTGTATTGGAAACAACATTGTCATATGTCTTTTCTTGGATCTAAATAATACGAAACCTCGCTCTATGATTTGAAGTTAAAATCCTCAAATATGGTAAAATAGTGACTTTTTCACGTTAATCATGTAGTTTGATATTACGCAAATATATTAATTTTTACCAACATTTCGATACTATTTCATGTAGTATCACGATATGTGATTTGGCCTTCAAATCTCAGAATGTCGCATAATATTGCATTTTAAGCAAGTTTTCTTGCAATTTGTTTCGTACGAAAAATCACCGAATTTAGCAATATTTCGACGTTTATCATCTCTTTTTCCTCTATGTGATCTAAACAAAATATCATCGAATTAGGCAATATTTTGCCGTTTTTCCACGTTTCTTTGAATTTCTAGTTTATGGGTATTAATTCATTATATATACGATAAAAATGATGCAAACACATAATTGATTAGATAATAACCTTAAATACTTCATTTTCAATCAACTATTTGTTTCTCGTTAAAATACTGAGTAAGATATTGAAAAGGGGAGAAGTTCTGTTTTTATTGCATATATCGACGTTTCAGATGGAATAGAGCGGTTTTCGTGTACATCTTCCATCGGTAATTTAAACGGAAAATCAGGAACATTTTAGTTAATTCTAATGAAAACACATTGGTTTTTATCATTTGTATATTTGAACAACATTGTCATATGTCTTTTCTTGGATCTAAATAATACGAAACCTCGCTCCATGATTTGAAGTTAAAATCCTCATATATGGTAAAACAGTGACTTTTTTCATGTAGTGTTATTTTACGTAAATATATTCGTTTTTACGAATATTTCGATACTATTTCATGTAGTATCACGATATGTGATTTGCCCTTCAAATCTCAGAATTTCGCGTAATATAGCATTTTAAGCAAGTTTTCTTGCATTTTGTTTCGTACGAAAAATCACCGAATTTAGCAATATTTTGACGTTTATCATCTCCTTTTCCTTTATGTGATTTAAAAAAAATATCATCGAATTAGGCAATATTTTGCTGTTTTTCCACGTTTTTTTTTTAATTTTCAGTTTATGGGTATTAATTCAATATATATACGATAAAAATGATGCAAACACATAATTGATTAGATAATAACCTTAAATACTTCATTTTCAATCAACTATTTGTTTCTCGATAAAATACTGAGTAAGTTATTGAAAAGGGGGGAAGTTCTGTTTTTATTGCATATATTGACGTTTCAGCCGGAATAGAGCGGTTTTCGTGTACATCTTCCATCGGTAATATAAACGGAAAATCAGGAACATTTTAGTTAATTCTAATGAAAACACATTGGTTTTTATCATTTGTATTGGAAACAACATTGTCATATGTCTTTTCTTGGATCTAAATAATACGAAACCTCGCTCCATGATTTGAAGTTAAAATCCTCATATATGGTAAAATAGTGACTTTTTTCACGTTTTTCATGTAGTGTGATTTTACGTAAATATATTCGTTTTTACCAATATTTCGATACTATTTCATGTAGTATCACGATACGTGATTTGGCCTTCAAATCTCAGAATTTCGCGAAATATTGCATTTTAAGCAAGTTTTCTTGCATTTTGTTTCGTACGAAAAATCCTCGAATTTAGCAATATTTTGACGTTTATCATCTCCTTTTCCTTTATGGGAATAAACAAAATATCATCGAATTAGGCAATATTTTGCCGTTTTTCCAAGTTTTGTGAATTTTCAGTCTATGGGTATTAATTCAATAAATATACGATACAAATGATGCAAACACATAATTGATTAGAAAATAACCTTAAATACTTCATTTTCAATCAACCATTTGTTTCTCGTTAAAATACTGAGTAGGATATTGAAGAGGGGAGAAATTCGGTTTTTATTGCATATATCGACGTTTCAGCCGGATTAGAGCGGTTTTACCTGTACATCTTCCATCTGTAATATAAGCGGTAAATCAGGAACATTTTAGTTAATTCTAATGAAAACACATTGTTTTTTATCATTTGTATTGGAAACAACATTGTCATATGTCTTTTCTTGGATCTAAATAATACGAAACCTCGCTCTATGATTTGAAGTTAAAATCCTCAAATATGGTAAAATAGTGACTTTTTCACGTTAATCATGTAGTTTGATATTACGCAAATATATTAATTTTTACCAACATTTCGATACTATTTCATGTAGTATCACGATATGTGATTTGGCCTTCAAATCTCAGAATGTCGCATAATATTGCATTTTAAGCAAGTTTTCTTGCAATTTGTTTCGTACGAAAAATCACCGAATTTAGCAATATTTCGACGTTTATCATCTCTTTTTCCTCTATGTGATCTAAACAAAATATCATCGAATTAGGCAATATTTTGCCGTTTTTCCACGTTTCTTTGAATTTCTAGTTTATGGGTATTAATTCATTATATATACGATAAAAATGATGCAAACACATAATTGATTAGATAATAACCTTAAATACTTCATTTTCAATCAACTATTTGTTTCTCGTTAAAATACTGAGTAAGATATTGAAAAGGGGAGAAGTTCTGTTTTTATTGCATATATCGACGTTTCAGATGGAATAGAGCGGTTTTCGTGTACATCTTCCATCGGTAATTTAAACGGAAAATCAGGAACATTTTAGTTAATTCTAATGAAAACACATTGGTTTTTATCATTTGTATATTTGAACAACATTGTCATATGTCTTTTCTTGGATCTAAATAATACGAAACCTCGCTCCATGATTTGAAGTTAAAATCCTCATATATGGTAAAATAGTGACTTTTTCACGTTAATCATGTAGTTTGATATTACGCAAATATATTAATTTTTACCAATATTTCGATACTATTTCATGTAGTATCACGATATGTGATTTGGCCTTCAAATCTCAGAATGTCGCATAATATTGCATTTTAAGCAAGTTTTCTTGCATTTTGTTTCGTACGAAAAATCATCGAATTTAGCAATATTTTGACGTTTATCATCCCCTTTTCCTCTATGTGATTTAAACAAAATATCATCGAATTAGGCAATATTTTGCCGTTTTTCCACATTTCTTTGAATTTCTAGTTTATGGGTATTAATTCATTATATATACGATAAAAATGATGCAAACACATAATTGATTAGATAATAACCTTAAATACTTCATTTTCAATCAACTATTTGTTTCTCGTTAAAATACTGAGTAAGATATTGAAAAGGGGAGAAGTTCTGTTTTTATTGCATATATCGACGTTTCAGCCGGAATAGAGCGGTTTTCGTGTACATCTTCCATCGGTAATTTAAACGGACAATCAGGAACATTTTAGTTAATTCTAATGAAAACACATTGGTTTTTATCATTTGTATATTTGAACAACATTGTCATATGTCTTTTCTTGGATCTAAATAATACGAAACCTCGCTCCATGATTTGAAGTTAAAATCCTCATATATGGTAAAATAGTGACTTTTTTCATGTAGTGTTATTTTACGTGAATATATTCGTTTTTACGAATATTTCGATACTATTTCATGTAGTATCACGATATGTGATTTGCCCTTCAAATCTCAGAATTTCGCGTAATATAGCATTTTAAGCAAGTTTTCTTGCATTTTGTTTCGTACGAAAAATCACCGAATTTAGCAATATTTTGACGTTTATCATCTCCTTTTCCTTTATGTGATTTAAACAAAATATCATCGAATTAGGCAATATTTTGCCGTTTTTCCACGTTTTTGTGAATTTTCAGTCTATGGGTATTAATTCAATAAATATACGATAAAAATAATGCAAACACATAATTGATTAGAAATTAACCTTAAATACTTCATTTTCAATCAACCATTTGTTTCTCGGTAAAATACCGAGTAGGATATTGAAGAAGGGAGACGTTCGGCTTTTATTGCATATATCGACGTTTCAGCCGGAATAGAGCGGTTTTCGTGTACATCTTCCATCGGTAATATAAACGGAAAATCAGGAACATTTTAGTTAATTCTAATGAAAACACATTGGTTTTTATCATTTGTATTGGAAACAACATTGTCATATGTCTTTTCTTGGATCTAAATAATACGAAACCTCGCTCTATGATTTGAAGTTAAAATCCTCATATATGGTAAAATAGTGACTTTTTCACGTTTTTCATGTAGTGTGATTTTACGTAAATATATTCATTTTTACCAATATTTCGATACTATTTCATGTAGTATCACGATATGTGATTTGGCCTGCAAATCTCAGAATGTCGCATAATATTGCATTTTAAGCAAGTTTTCTTGCATTTTGTTTGGTACGAAAAATCATCGAATTTAGCAATATTTTGACGTTTATCATCCCCTTTTCCTCTATGTGATTAAAAAAAAATATCATCTAATTAGGCAATATTTTGCTGTTTTTCCACATTTTTTTTGAATTTTCAGTTTATGGGTATTAATTCATTATATATACGATAAAAATGATGCAAACACATTATTGATTAGATAATAACCTTAAATACTTCATTTTCAATCAACTATTTGTTTCTCGATAAAATACTGAGTAAGGTATTGAAAAGGGGGGAAGTTCTGTTTTTATTGCATATATCGACGTTTCAGCCGGAATACAGCGGTTTTCGTGTACATCTTCCATCGGTAATATAAACGGAAAATCAGGAACATTTTAGTTAATTCTAATGAAAACACATTGGTTTTTATCATTTGTATTGGAAACAACATTGTCATATGTCTTTTCTTGGATCTAAATAATGCGAAACCTCGCTCTATGATTTGAAGTTAAAATCCTCAAATATGGTAAAATAGTGACTTTTTCACGTTAATCATGTAGTTTGATATTACGCAAATATATTAATTTTTACCAATATTTCGATACTATTTCATGTAGTATCACGATATGTGATTTGGCCTTCAAATCTCAGAATGTCGCATAATATTGCATTTTAAGCAAGTTTTCTTGCATTTTGTTTCGTACGAAAAATCACCGAATTTAGCAATATTTCGACGTTTATCATCTCTTTTTCCTCTATTTGATTTAAACAAAATATCATCGAATTAGGCAATATTTTGCCGTTTTTCCACGTTTCTTTGAATTTCTAGTTTATGGGTATTAATTCATTATATATACGATAAAAATGATGCAAACACATAACTGATTAGATAATAACCTTAAATACTTCATTTTCAATCAACTATTTGTTTCTCGTTAAAATACTGAGTAAGATATTGAAAAGGGGAGAAGTTCTGTTTTTATTGCATATATCGACGTTTCAGCCGGAATAGAGCGGTTTTCGTGTACATCTTCCATCGGTAATTTAAACGGAAAATCAGGAACATTTTAGTTAATTCTAATGAAAACACATTGGTTTTTATCATTTGTATATTTGAACAACATTGTCATATGTCTTTTCTTGGATCTAAATAATACGAAACCTCGCTCCATGATTTGAAGTTAAAATCCTCATATATGGTAAAATAGTGACTTTTTTCATGTAGTGTTATTTTACGTAAATATATTCGTTTTTACGAATATTTCGATACTATTTCATGTAGTATCACGATATGTGATTTGCCCTTCAAATCTCAGAATTTCGCGTAATATTGCATTTTAAGCAAGTTTTCTTGCATTTTGTTTCGTACGAAAAATCACCGAATTTAGCAATATTTTGACGTTTATCATCTCCTTTTCCTTTATGGGAATAAACAAAATATCATCGAATTAGGCAATATTTTGCCGTTTTTCCAAGTTTTGTGAATTTTCAGTCTATGGGTATTAATTCAATAAATATACCATACAAATGATGCAAACACATAATTGATTAGATAATAACCTTAAATACTTCATTTTCAATCAACCATTTGTTTCTCGTTAAAATACTGAGTAGGATATATTGAAGAGGGGAGAAATTCGGTTTTTATTGCATATATCGACGTTTCACCCGGATTAGAGCGGTTTTACCTGTACATCTTCCATCTGTAATATAAACGGAAAATCAGGAACATTTTAGTTAATTCTAATGAAAACACATTGTTTTTTATCATTTGTATTGGAAACAACATTGTCATATGTCTTTTCTTGGATCTAAATAATACGAAACCTCGCTCTATGATTTGAAGTTAAAATCCTCAAATATGGTAAAATAGTGACTTTTTCACGTTAATCATGTAGTTTGATATTACGCAAATATATTAATTTTTACCAATATTTCGATACTATTTCATGTAGTATCACGATATGTGATTTGGCCTTCAAATCTCAGAATGTCGCATAATATTGCATTTTAAGCAAGTTTTCTTGCATTTTGATTCGTACGAAAAATCACCGAATTTAGCAATATTTCGACGTTTATTATCTCTTTTTCCTCTATGTGATTTAAACAAAATATCATCGAATTAGGCAATATTTTGCCGTTTTTCCACGTTTCTTTGAATTTCTAGTTTATGGGTATTAATTCATTATATATACGATAAAAATGATGCAAACACATAATTGATTAGATAATAACCTTAAATACTTCATTTTCAATCAACTATTTGTTTCTCGTTAAAATACTGAGTAAGATATTGAAAAGGGGAGAAGTTCTGTTTTTATTGCATATATCGACGTTTCAGATGGAATAGAGCGGTTTTCGTGTACATCTTCCATCGGTAATTTAAACGGAAAATCAGGAACATTTTAGTTAATTCTAATGAAAACACATTGGTTTTTATCATTTGTATATTTGAACAACATTGTCATATGTCTTTTCTTGGATCTAAATAATACGAAACCTCGCTCCATGATTTGAAGTTAAAATCCTCATATATGGTAAAATAGTGACTTTTTCACGTTAATCATGTAGTTTGATATTACGCAAATATATTAATTTTTACCAATATTTCGATACTATTTCATGTAGTATCACGATATGTGATTTGGCCTTCAAATCTCAGAATGTCGCATAATATTGCATTTTAAGCAAGTTTTCTTGCATTTTGTTTCGTACGAAAAATCATCGAATTTAGCAATATTTTGACGTTTATCATCCCCTTTTCCTCTATGTGATTTAAACAAAATATCATCGAATTAGGCAATATTTTGCCGTTTTTCCACATTTCTTTGAATTTCTAGTTTATGGGTATTAATTCATTATATATACGATAAAAATGATGCAAACACATAATTGATTAGATAATAACCTTAAATACTTCATTTTCAATCAACTATTTGTTTCTCGTTAAAATACTGAGTAAGATATTGAAAAGGGGAGAAGTTCTGTTTTTATTGCATATATCGACGTTTCAGCCGGAATAGAGCGGTTTTCGTGTACATCTTCCATCGGTAATTTAAACGGACAATCAGGAACATTTTAGTTAATTCTAATGAAAACACATTGGTTTTTATCATTTGTATATTTGAACAACATTGTCATATGTCTTTTCTTGGATCTAAATAATACGAAACCTCGCTCCATGATTTGAAGTTAAAATCCTCATATATGGTAAAATAGTGACTTTTTTCATGTAGTGTTATTTTACGTGAATATATTCGTTTTTACGAATATTTCGATACTATTTCATGTAGTATCACGATATGTGATTTGCCCTTCAAATCTCAGAATTTCGCGTAATATAGCATTTTAAGCAAGTTTTCTTGCATTTTGTTTCGTACGAAAAATCACCGAATTTAGCAATATTTTGACGTTTATCATCTCCTTTTCCTTTATGTGATTTAAACAAAATATCATCGAATTAGGCAATATTTTGCCGTTTTTCCACGTTTTTGTGAATTTTCAGTCTATGGGTATTAATTCAATAAATATACGATAAAAATAATGCAAACACATAATTGATTAGAAATTAACCTTAAATACTTCATTTTCAATCAACCATTTGTTTCTCGGTAAAATACCGAGTAGGATATTGAAGAAGGGAGACGTTCGGCTTTTATTGCATATATCGACGTTTCAGCCGGAATAGAGCGGTTTTCGTGTACATCTTCCATCGGTAATATAAACGGAAAATCAGGAACATTTTAGTTAATTCTAATGAAAACACATTGGTTTTTATCATTTGTATTGGAAACAACATTGTCATATGTCTTTTCTTGGATCTAAATAATACGAAACCTCGCTCTATGATTTGAAGTTAAAATCCTCATATATGGTAAAATAGTGACTTTTTCACGTTTTTCATGTAGTGTGATTTTACGTAAATATATTCATTTTTACCAATATTTCGATACTATTTCATGTAGTATCACGATATGTGATTTGGCCTGCAAATCTCAGAATGTCGCATAATATTGCATTTTAAGCAAGTTTTCTTGCATTTTGTTTGGTACGAAAAATCATCGAATTTAGCAATATTTTGACGTTTATCATCCCCTTTTCCTCTATGTGATTAAAAAAAAATATCATCTAATTAGGCAATATTTTGCTGTTTTTCCACATTTTTTTTTAATTTTCAGTTTATGGGTATTAATTCATTATATATACGATAAAAATGATGCAAACACATTATTGATTAGATAATAACCTTAAATACTTCATTTTCAATCAACTATTTGTTTCTCGATAAAATACTGAGTAAGGTATTGAAAAGGGGGGAAGTTCTGTTTTTATTGCATATATCGACGTTTCAGCCGGAATACAGCGGTTTTCGTGTACATCTTCCATCGGTAATATAAACGGAAAATCAGGAACATTTTAGTTAATTCTAATGAAAACACATTGGTTTTTATCATTTGTATTGGAAACAACATTGTCATATGTCTTTTCTTGGATCTAAATAATGCGAAACCTCGCTCTATGATTTGAAGTTAAAATCCTCAAATATGGTAAAATAGTGACTTTTTCACGTTAATCATGTAGTTTGATATTACGCAAATATATTAATTTTTACCAATATTTCGATACTATTTCATGTAGTATCACGATATGTGATTTGGCCTTCAAATCTCAGAATGTCGCATAATATTGCATTTTAAGCAAGTTTTCTTGCATTTTGTTTCGTACGAAAAATCACCGAATTTAGCAATATTTCGACGTTTATCATCTCTTTTTCCTCTATTTGATTTAAACAAAATATCATCGAATTAGGCAATATTTTGCCGTTTTTCCACGTTTCTTTGAATTTCTAGTTTATGGGTATTAATTCATTATATATACGATAAAAATGATGCAAACACATAACTGATTAGATAATAACCTTAAATACTTCATTTTCAATCAACTATTTGTTTCTCGTTAAAATACTGAGTAAGATATTGAAAAGGGGAGAAGTTCTGTTTTTATTGCATATATCGACGTTTCAGCCGGAATAGAGCGGTTTTCGTGTACATCTTCCATCGGTAATTTAAACGGAAAATCAGGAACATTTTAGTTAATTCTAATGAAAACACATTGGTTTTTATCATTTGTATATTTGAACAACATTGTCATATGTCTTTTCTTGGATCTAAATAATACGAAACCTCGCTCCATGATTTGAAGTTAAAATCCTCATATATGGTAAAATAGTGACTTTTTTCATGTAGTGTTATTTTACGTAAATATATTCGTTTTTACGAATATTTCGATACTATTTCATGTAGTATCACGATATGTGATTTGCCCTTCAAATCTCAGAATTTCGCGTAATATTGCATTTTAAGCAAGTTTTCTTGCATTTTGTTTCGTACGAAAAATCACCGAATTTAGCAATATTTTGACGTTTATCATCTCCTTTTCCTTTATGGGAATAAACAAAATATCATCGAATTAGGCAATATTTTGCCGTTTTTCCAAGTTTTGTGAATTTTCAGTCTATGGGTATTAATTCAATAAATATACCATACAAATGATGCAAACACATAATTGATTAGATAATAACCTTAAATACTTCATTTTCAATCAACCATTTGTTTCTCGTTAAAATACTGAGTAGGATATATTGAAGAGGGGAGAAATTCGGTTTTTATTGCATATATCGACGTTTCACCCGGATTAGAGCGGTTTTACCTGTACATCTTCCATCTGTAATATAAACGGAAAATCAGGAACATTTTAGTTAATTCTAATGAAAACACATTGTTTTTTATCATTTGTATTGGAAACAACATTGTCATATGTCTTTTCTTGGATCTAAATAATACGAAACCTCGCTCTATGATTTGAAGTTAAAATCCTCAAATATGGTAAAATAGTGACTTTTTCACGTTAATCATGTAGTTTGATATTACGCAAATATATTAATTTTTACCAATATTTCGATACTATTTCATGTAGTATCACGATATGTGATTTGGCCTTCAAATCTCAGAATGTCGCATAATATTGCATTTTAAGCAAGTTTTCTTGCATTTTGATTCGTACGAAAAATCACCGAATTTAGCAATATTTCGACGTTTATTATCTCTTTTTCCTCTATGTGATTTAAACAAAATATCATCGAATTAGGCAATATTTTGCCGTTTTTCCACGTTTCTTTGAATTTCTAGTTTATGGGTATTAATTCATTATATATACGATAAAAATGATGCAAACACATAATTGATTAGATAATAACCTTAAATACTTCATTTTCAATCAACCATTTGTTTCTCGATAAAATACTGAGTAAGTTATTGAAAAGGGGTGAAGTTCTGTTTTTATTGCATATATCGACGTTTCAGCCGGAATAGAGCGGTTTTCGTGTACATCTTCCATCGGTAATATAAACGGAAAATCAGGAACATTTTAGTTAATTCTAATGAAAACACATTGGTTTTTATCATTTGTATATTTGAACAACATTGTCATATGTCTTTTCTTGGATCTAAATAATACGAAACCTCGCTCCATGATTTGAAGTTAAAATCCTCATATATGGTAAAATAGTGACTTTTTTCATGTAGTGTTATTTTACGTAAATATATTCGTTTTTACGAATATTTCGATACTATTTCATGTAGTATCACGATATGTGATTTGCCCTTCAAATCTCAGAATTTCGCGTAATATAGCATTTTAAGCAAGTTTTCTTGCATTTTGTTTCGTACGAAAAATCTCCGAATTTAGCAATATTTTGACGTTTATCATCTCCTTTTCCTTTATGTGATTTAAACAAAATATCATCGAATTAGGCAATATTTTGCCGTTTTTCCACGTTTTTGAGAATTTTCAGTCTATGGGTATTAATTCAATAAATATACGATAAAAATGATGCAAACACATAATTGATTAGAAATTAAACTTAAATACTTCATTTTCAATCAACCATTTGTTTCTCGTTAAAATACCGAGTAGGATATTGAAGAAGGGAGAAGTTCGGCTTTTATAGCATATATCGACGTTTCAGCCGGAATAGAGCGGTTTTCGTGTACATCTTCCATCGGTAATATAAACGGAAAATCAGGAACATTTTAGTTAATTCTAATGAAAACACATTGGTTTTTATCATTTGTATTGGAAACAACATTGTCATATGTCTTTTCTTGGATCTAAATAATACGAAACTTCGCTCTATGATTTGAAGTTAAAATCCTCATATATGGTAAAATAGTGACTTTTTTCACGTTTTTCATGTAGTGTGATTTTACGTAAATATATTCGTTTTTACCAATATTTCGATACTATTTCATGTAGTATCACGATACGTGATTTGGCCTTCAAATCTCAGAATTTCGCGTAATATTGCATTTTAAGCAAGTTTTCTTGCATTTTGTTTCGTACGAAAAATCCTCGAATTTAGCAATATTTTGACGTTTATCATCTCCTTTTCCTTTATGGGAATAAACAAAATATCATCGAATTAGGCAATATTTTGCCGTTTTTCCAAGTTTTGTGAATTTTCAGTCTATGGGTATTAATTCAATAAATATACGATACAAATGATGCACACATAATTGATTAGAAAATAACCTTAAATACTTCATTTTCAATCAACCATTTGTTTCTCGTTAAAATACTGAGTAGGATATTGAAGAGGGGAGAAATTCGGTTTTTATTGCATATATCGACGTTTCAGCCGGATTAGAGCGGTTTTACCTGTACATCTTCCATCTGTAATATAAACGGAAAATCAGGAACATTTTAGTTAATTCTAATGAAAACACATTGTTTTTTATCATTTGTATTGGAAACAACATTGTCATATGTCTTTTCTTGGATCTAAATAATACGAAACCTCGCTCTATGATTTGAAGTTAAAATCCTCAAATATGGTAAAATAGTGACTTTTTCACGTTAATCATGTAGTTTGATATTACGCAAATATATTAATTTTTACCAATATTTCGATACTATTTCATGTAGTATCACGATATGTGATTTGGCCTTCAAATCTCAGAATGTCGCATAATATTGCATTTTAAGCAAGTTTTCTTGCATTTTGTTTCGTACGAAAAATCACCGAATTTAGCAATATTTCAACGTTTATCATCTCTTTTTCCTCTATGTGATTTAAACAAAATATCATCGAATTAGGCAATATTTTGCCGTTTTTCCACGTTTCTTTGAATTTCTAGTTTATAGGTATTAATTCATTATATATACGATAAAAATGATGCAAACACATAATTGATTAGACAATAACCTTAAATACTTCATTTTCAATCAACTATTTGTTTCTCGTTAAAATACTGAGTAAGATATTGAAAAGGGGAGAAGTTCTTTTTTTATTGCATATATCGACGTTTCAGCCGGAATAGAGCGGTTTTCGTGTACATCTTCCATCGGTAATTTAAACGGACAATCAGGAACATTTTAGTTAATTCTAATGAAAACACATTGGTTTTTATCATTTGTATATTTGAACAACATTGTCATATGTCTTTTCTTGGATCTAAATAATACGAAACCTCGCTCCATGATTTGAAGTTAAAATCCTCATATATGGTAAAATAGTGACTTTTTTCATGTAGTGTTATTTTACGTAAATATATTTGTTTTTACCAATATTTCGATACTATTTCATGTAGTATCACGATATGTGATTTGCCCTTCAAATCTCAGAATTTCGCGTAATATAGCATTTTAAGCAAGTTTTCTTGCATTTTGTTTCGTACGAAAAATCCTCGAATTTAGCAATATTTTGACGTTTATCATCTCCTTTTCCTTTATGGGAATAAACAAAATATCATCGAATTAGGCAATATTTTGCCGTTTTTCCAAGTTTTGTGAATTTTAAGTCTATAGGTATTAATTCAATAAATATACGATACAAATGATGCAAACACATAATTGATTAGAAAATAACCTTAAATACTTCATTTTCAATCAACCATTTGTTTCTCGTTAAAATACTGAGTAGGATATTGAAGAGGGGAGAAATTCGGTTTTTATTGCATATATCGACGTTTCAGCCGGATTAGAGCGGTTTTACCTGTACATCTTCCATCTGTAATATAAACGGAAAATCAGGAACATTTTAGTTAATTCTAATGAAAACACATTGTTTTTTCATTTGTATTGGAAACAACATTGTCATATGTCTTTTCTTGGATCTAAATAATACGAAACCTCGCTCTATGATTTGAAGTTAAAATCCTCAAATATGGTAAAATAGTGACTTTTTCACGTTAATCATGTAGTTTGATATTACGCAAATATATTAATTTTTACCAATATTTCGATACTATTTCATGTAGTATCACGATATGTGATTTGGCCTTCAAATCTCAGAATGTCGCATAATATTGCAATTTAAGCAAGTTTTCTTGCATTTTGTTTCGTACGAAAAATCACCGAATTTAGCAATATTTCAACGTTTATCATCTCTTTTTCCTCTATGTGATTTAAACAAAATATCATCGAATTAGGCAATATTTTGCCGTTTTTCCACGTTTCTTTGAATTTCTAGTTTATAGGTATTAATTCATTATATATACGATAAAAATGATGCAAACACATAATTGATTAGACAATAACCTTAAATACTTCATTTTCAATCAACTATTTGTTTCTCGTTAAAATACTGAGTAAGATATTGAAAAGGGGAGAAGTTCTTTTTTTATTGCATATATCGACGTTTCAGCCGGAATAGAGCGGTTTTCGTGTACATCTTCCATCGGTAATTTAAACGGACAATCAGGAACATTTTAGTTAATTCTAATGAAAACACATTGGTTTTTATCATTTGTATATTTGAACAACATTGTCATATGTCTTTTCTTGGATCTAAATAATACGAAACCTCGCTCCATGATTTGAAGTTAAAATCCTCATATATGGTAAAATAGTGACTTTTTTCATGTAGTGTTATTTTACGTAAATATATTTGTTTTTACCAATATTTCGATACTATTTCATGTAGTATCACGATATGTGATTTGCCCTTCAAATCTCAGAATTTCGCGTAATATAGCATTTTAAGCAAGTTTTCTTGCATTTTGTTTCGTACGAAAAATCCTCGAATTTAGCAATATTTTGACGTTTATCATCTCCTTTTCCTTTATGGGAATAAACAAAATATCATCGAATTAGGCAATATTTTGCCGTTTTTCCAAGTTTTGTGAATTTTAAGTCTATAGGTATTAATTCAATAAATATACGATACAAATGATGCAAACACATAATTGATTAGAAAATAACCTTAAATACTTCATTTTCAATCAACCATTTGTTTCTCGTTAAAATACTGAGTAGGATATTGAAGAGGGGAGAAATTCGGTTTTTATTGCATATATCGACGTTTCAGCCGGATTAGAGCGGTTTTACCTGTACATCTTCCATCTGTAATATAAACGGAAAATCAGGAACATTTTAGTTAATTCTAATGAAAACACATTGTTTTTTCATTTGTATTGGAAACAACATTGTCATATGTCTTTTCTTGGATCTAAATAATACGAAACCTCGCTCTATGATTTGAAGTTAAAATCCTCAAATATGGTAAAATAGTGACTTTTTCACGTTAATCATGTAGTTTGATATTACGCAAATATATTAATTTTTACCAATATTTCGATACTATTTCATGTAGTATCACGATATGTGATTTGGCCTTCAAATCTCAAAATGTCGCATAATATTGCATTTTAAGCAAGTTTTCTTGCATTTTGTTTCGTACGAAAAATCACCGAATTTAGCAATATTTCGACGTTTATCATCTCTTTTTCCTCTATGTGATTTAAACAAAATATCATCGAATTAGGCAATATTTTGCCGTTTTTCCACGTTTCTTTGAATTTCTAGTTTATGGGTATTAATTCATTATATATACGATAAAAATGATGCAAACACATAATTGATTAGATAATAACCTTAAATACTTCATTTTCAATCAACTATTTGTTTCTCGTTAAAATACTGAGTAAGATATTGAAAAGGGGAGAAGTTCTGTTTTTATTGCATATATCGACGTTTCAGCCGGAATAGAGCGGTTTTCGCGTACATCATCCATCGGTAATTTAAACGGAAAATCAGGAACATTTTAGTTAATTCTAATGAAAACACATTGGTTTTTATCATTTGTATATTTGAACAACATTGTCATATGTCTTTTCTTGGATCTAAGTAATACGAAACCTCGCTCCATGATTTGAAGTTAAAATCCTCATATATGGTAAAATAGTGACTTTTTTCATGTAGTGTTA
The DNA here is from genome assembly GCF_040958095.1 of Procambarus clarkii. NCBI lineage: Eukaryota > Metazoa > Arthropoda > Malacostraca > Decapoda > Cambaridae > Procambarus > Procambarus clarkii. The sequence goes on from NC_091177.1 coordinate 20,743,767, forward strand.
TTTTATGTAAATATATTCGTTTTTACGAATATTTCGATACTATTTCATGTAGTATCACGATATGTGATTTGCCCTTCATATCTCAGAATTTCGCGTAATATAGCATTTTAATCAAGTTTTCTTGCATTTTGTTTCGTACGAAAAATCACCGAATTTAGCAATATTTTGACGTTTATCATCTCCTTTTCCTTTATGTGATTTAAACAAAATATCATCGAATTAGGCAATATTTTGCCGTTTTTCCACGTTTTTGTGAATTTTCAGTCTATGGGTATTAATTCAATAAATATTCGATAAAAATGTAGCAAACACATAATTGATTAGAAATTAACCTTAAATACTTCATTTTCAATCAACCATTTGTTTCTCGTTGAAATACCGAGTAGGATATTGAAGAGGGGAGAAGTTCGGTTTTTATTGCATATATCGACGTTTCAGCCGGAATAGAGAGGTTTTCGTGTACGTCTTCCATCGGTAATATAAACGGAAAATCAGGAACATTTTAGTTAATTCTAATGAAAACACATTGGTTTTTATCATTTGTATTGGAAACAACATTGTCATATGTCTTTTCTTGGATCTAAATAATACGAAACTTCGCTCTATGATTTGAAGTTAAAATCCTCATATATGGTAAAATAGTGACTTTTTTCACGTTTTTCATGTAGTGTGATTTTACGTAAATATATTCGTTTTTACCAATATTTCGATACTATTTCATGTAGTATCACGATACGTGATTTGGCCTTCAAATCTCAGAATTTCGCGTAATATTGCATTTTAAGCAAGTTTTCTTGCATTTTGTTTCGTACGAAAAATCCTCGAATTTAGCAATATTTTGACGTTTATCATCTCCATTTCCTTTATGGAAATAAACAAAATATCATCGAATTAGGCAATATTTTGCCGTTTTTCCAAGTTTTGTGAATTTTCAGTCTATGGGTATTAATTCAATAAATATACGATACAAATGATGCACACATAATTGATTAGAAAATAACCTTAAATACTTCATTTTCAATCAACCATTTGTTTCTCGTTAAAATACTGAGTAGGATATTGAAGAGGGGAGAAATTCGGTTTTTATTGCATATATCGACGTTTCAGCCGGATTAGAGCGGTTTTACCTGTACATCTTCCATCTGTAATATAAACGGAAAATCAGGAACATTTTAGTTAATTCTAATGAAAACACATTGTTTTTTATCATTTGTATTGGAAACAACATTGTCATATGTCTTTTCTTGGATCTAAATAATACGAAACCTCGCTCTATGATTTGAAGTTAAAATCCTCAAATATGGTAAAATAGTGACTTTTTCACGTTAATCATGTAGTTTGATATTACGCAAATATATTAATTTTTACCAATATTTCGATACTATTTCATGTAGTATCACGATATGTGATTTGGCCTTCAAATCTCAGAATGTCGCATAATATTGCATTTTAAGCAAGTTTTCTTGCATTTTGTTTCGTACGAAAAATCACCGAATTTAGCAATATTTCAACGTTTATCATCTCTTTTTCCTCTATGTGATTTAAACAAAATATCATCGAATTAGGCAATATTTTGCCGTTTTTCCACGTTTCTTTGAATTTCTAGTTTATAGGTATTAATTCATTATATATACGATAAAAATGATGCAAACACATAATTGATTAGACAATAACCTTAAATACTTCATTTTCAATCAACTATTTGTTTCTCGTTAAAATACTGAGTAAGATATTGAAAAGGGGAGAAGTTCTTTTTTTATTGCATATATCGACGTTTCAGCCGGAATAGAGCGGTTTTCGTGTACATCTTCCATCGGTAATTTAAACGGACAATCAGGAACATTTTAGTTAATTCTAATGAAAACACATTGGTTTTTATCATTTGTATATTTGAACAACATTGTCATATGTCTTTTCTTGGATCTAAATAATACGAAACCTCGCTCCATGATTTGAAGTTAAAATCCTCATATATGGTAAAATAGTGACTTTTTTCATGTAGTGTTATTTTACGTAAATATATTTGTTTTTACCAATATTTCGATACTATTTCATGTAGTATCACGATATGTGATTTGCCCTTCAAATCTCAGAATTTCGCGTAATATAGCATTTTAAGCAAGTTTTCTTGCATTTTGTTTCGTACGAAAAATCCTCGAATTTAGCAATATTTTGACGTTTATCATCTCCTTTTCCTTTATGGGAATAAACAAAATATCATCGAATTAGGCAATATTTTGCCGTTTTTCCAAGTTTTGTGAATTTTAAGTCTATAGGTATTAATTCAATAAATATACGATACAAATGATGCAAACACATAATTGATTAGAAAATAACCTTAAATACTTCATTTTCAATCAACCATTTGTTTCTCGTTAAAATACTGAGTATGATATTGAAGAGGGGAGAAATTCGGTTTTTATTGCATATATCGACGTTTCAGCCGGATTAGAGCGGTTTTACCTGTACATCTTCCATCTGTAATATAAACGGAAAATCAGGAACATTTTAGTTAATTCTAATGAAAACACATTGTTTTTTCATTTGTATTGGAAACAACATTGTCATATGTCTTTTCTTGGATCTAAATAATACGAAACCTCGCTCTATGATTTGAAGTTAAAATCCTCAAATATGGTAAAATAGTGACTTTTTCACGTTAATCATGTAGTTTGATATTACGCAAATATATTAATTTTTACCAATATTTCGATACTATTTCATGTAGTATCACGATATGTGATTTGGCCTTCAAATCTCAGAATGTCGCATAATATTGCATTTTAAGCAAGTTTTCTTGCATTTTGTTTCGTACGAAAAATCACCGAATTTAGCAATATTTCAACGTTTATCATCTCTTTTTCCTCTATGTGATTTAAACAAAATATCATCGAATTAGGCAATATTTTGCCGTTTTTCCACGTTTCTTTGAATTTCTAGTTTATAGGTATTAATTCATTATATATACGATAAAAATGATGCAAACACATAATTGATTAGACAATAACCTTAAATACTTCATTTTCAATCAACTATTTGTTTCTCGTTAAAATACTGAGTAAGATATTGAAAAGGGGAGAAGTTCTTTTTTTATTGCATATATCGACGTTTCAGCCGGAATAGAGCGGTTTTCGTGTACATCTTCCATCGGTAATTTAAACGGACAATCAGGAACATTTTAGTTAATTCTAATGAAAACACATTGGTTTTTATCATTTGTATATTTGAACAACATTGTCATATGTCTTTTCTTGGATCTAAATAATACGAAACCTCGCTCCATGATTTGAAGTTAAAATCCTCATATATGGTAAAATAGTGACTTTTTTCATGTAGTGTTATTTTACGTAAATATATTTGTTTTTACCAATATTTCGATACTATTTCATGTAGTATCACGATATGTGATTTGCCCTTCAAATCTCAGAATTTCGCGTAATATAGCATTTTAAGCAAGTTTTCTTGCATTTTGTTTCGTACGAAAAATCCTCGAATTTAGCAATATTTTGACGTTTATCATCTCCTTTTCCTTTATGGGAATAAACAAAATATCATCGAATTAGGCAATATTTTGCCGTTTTTCCAAGTTTTGTGAATTTTAAGTCTATAGGTATTAATTCAATAAATATACGATACAAATGATGCAAACACATAATTGATTAGAAAATAACCTTAAATACTTCATTTTCAATCAACCATTTGTTTCTCGTTAAAATACTGAGTAGGATATTGAAGAGGGGAGAAATTCGGTTTTTATTGCATATATCGACGTTTCAGCCGGATTAGAGCGGTTTTACCTGTACATCTTCCATCTGTAATATAAACGGAAAATCAGGAACATTTTAGTTAATTCTAATGAAAACACATTGTTTTTTCATTTGTATTGGAAACAACATTGTCATATGTCTTTTCTTGGATCTAAATAATACGAAACCTCGCTCTATGATTTGAAGTTAAAATCCTCAAATATGGTAAAATAGTGACTTTTTCACGTTAATCATGTAGTTTGATATTACGCAAATATATTAATTTTTACCAATATTTCGATACTATTTCATGTAGTATCACGATATGTGATTTGGCCTTCAAATCTCAGAATGTCGCATAATATTGCATTTTAAGCAAGTTTTCTTGCATTTTGTTTCGTACGAAAAATCACCGAATTTAGCAATATTTCAACGTTTATCATCTCTTTTTCCTCTATGTGATTTAAACAAAATATCATCGAATTAGGCAATATTTTGCCGTTTTTCCACGTTTCTTTGAATTTCTAGTTTATAGGTATTAATTCATTATATATACGATAAAAATGATGCAAACACATAATTGATTAGACAATAACCTTAAATACTTCATTTTCAATCAACTATTTGTTTCTCGTTAAAATACTGAGTAAGATATTGAAAAGGGGAGAAGTTCTTTTTTTATTGCATATATCGACGTTTCAGCCGGAATAGAGCGGTTTTCGTGTACATCTTCCATCGGTAATTTAAACGGACAATCAGGAACATTTTAGTTAATTCTAATGAAAACACATTGGTTTTTATCATTTGTATATTTGAACAACATTGTCATATGTCTTTTCTTGGATCTAAATAATACGAAACCTCGCTCCATGATTTGAAGTTAAAATCCTCATATATGGTAAAATAGTGACTTTTTTCATGTAGTGTTATTTTACGTAAATATATTTGTTTTTACCAATATTTCGATACTATTTCATGTAGTATCACGATATGTGATTTGCCCTTCAAATCTCAGAATTTCGCGTAATATAGCATTTTAAGCAAGTTTTCTTGCATTTTGTTTCGTACGAAAAATCCTCGAATTTAGCAATATTTTGACGTTTATCATCTCCTTTTCCTTTATGGGAATAAACAAAATATCATCGAATTAGGCAATATTTTGCCGTTTTTCCAAGTTTTGTGAATTTTAAGTCTATAGGTATTAATTCAATAAATATACGATACAAATGATGCAAACACATAATTGATTAGAAAATAACCTTAAATACTTCATTTTCAATCAACCATTTGTTTCTCGTTAAAATACTGAGTAGGATATTGAAGAGGGGAGAAATTCGGTTTTTATTGCATATATCGACGTTTCAGCCGGATTAGAGCGGTTTTACCTGTACATCTTCCATCTGTAATATAAACGGAAAATCAGGAACATTTTAGTTAATTCTAATGAAAACACATTGTTTTTTCATTTGTATTGGAAACAACATTGTCATATGTCTTTTCTTGGATCTAAATAATACGAAACCTCGCTCTATGATTTGAAGTTAAAATCCTCAAATATGGTAAAATAGTGACTTTTTCACGTTAATCATGTAGTTTGATATTACGCAAATATATTAATTTTTACCAATATTTCGATACTATTTCATGTAGTATCACGATATGTGATTTGGCCTTCAAATCTCAAAATGTCGCATAATATTGCATTTTAAGCAAGTTTTCTTGCATTTTGTTTCGTACGAAAAATCACCGAATTTAGCAATATTTCGACGTTTATCATCTCTTTTTCCTCTATGTGATTTAAACAAAATATCATCGAATTAGGCAATATTTTGCCGTTTTTCCACGTTTCTTTGAATTTCTAGTTTATGGGTATTAATTCATTATATATACGATAAAAATGATGCAAACACATAATTGATTAGATAATAACCTTAAATACTTCATTTTCAATCAACTATTTGTTTCTCGTTAAAATACTGAGTAAGATATTGAAAAGGGGAGAAGTTCTGTTTTTATTGCATATATCGACGTTTCAGCCGGAATAGAGCGGTTTTCGCGTACATCATCCATCGGTAATTTAAACGGAAAATCAGGAACATTTTAGTTAATTCTAATGAAAACACATTGGTTTTTATCATTTGTATATTTGAACAACATTGTCATATGTCTTTTCTTGGATCTAAGTAATACGAAACCTCGCTCCATGATTTGAAGTTAAAATCCTCATATATGGTAAAATAGTGACTTTTTTCATGTAGTGTTATTTTATGTAAATATATTCGTTTTTACGAATATTTCGATACTATTTCATGTAGTATCACGATATGTGATTTGCCCTTCATATCTCAGAATTTCGCGTAATATAGCATTTTAATCAAGTTTTCTTGCATTTTGTTTCGTACGAAAAATCACCGAATTTAGCAATATTTTGACGTTTATCATCTCCTTTTCCTTTATGTGATTTAAACAAAATATCATCGAATTAGGCAATATTTTGCCGTTTTTCCACGTTTTTCTGAATTTTCAGTCTATGGGTATTAATTCAATAAATATTCGATAAAAATGATGCAAACACATAATTGATTAGAAATTAACCTTAAATACTTCATTTTCAATCAACCATTTGTTTCTCGTTGAAATACCGAGTAGGATATTGAAGAGGGGAGAAGTTCGGTTTTTATTGCATATATCGACGTTTCAGCCGGAATAGAGAGGTTTTCGTGTACGTCTTCCATCGGTAATATAAACGGAAAATCAGGAACATTTTAGTTAATTCTAATGAAAACACATTGGTTTTTATCATTTGTATTGGAAACAACATTGTCATATGTCTTTTCTTGGATCTAAATAATACGAAACCTCGCTCTATGATTTGAAGTTAAAATCCTCATATATGGTAAAATTGTGACTTTTTCACGTTAATCATGTAGTTTGATATTACGTAAATATATTAATTTTTACCAATATTTCGATTCTATTTCATGTAGCATCACGATATGTGATTTGGCCTTCAAATCTCAGAATGTCGCATAATATTGCATTTTAAGCAAGTTTTCTTGCATTTTTTTTTCGTACGAAAAATCACCGAATTTAGCAATATTTCGACGTTTATCATCTCTTTTTCCTCTATGTGATTTAAACAAAATATCATCGAATTATGCAATATTTTGCCGTTTTTCCACATTTTTTTGAACTTTCAGTTTATAGGTATTAATTCATTATATATACGATAAAAATAATGCAAACACATAATTGATTAGATAATAACCTTAAATACTTCATTTTCAATCAACTATTTGTTTCTCGTTAAAATACTGAGTAAGATATTGAAAAGGGGAGAAGTTCTGTTTTTATTGCATATATCGACGTTTCAGCCGGAATAGAGCGGTTTTCGTGTACATCTTCCATCGGTAATTTAAACGGAAAATCAAGAACATTTTAGTTAATTCTAATGAAAACACATTGGTTTTTATCATTTGTATTGGGAAGAACATTGTCATATGTCTTTTCTTGGATCTAAATAATACGAAACCTCGCTCCATGATTTGAAGTTAAAATCCCTATATATGGTAAAATAGATACTTTTTTCATGTAGTGTTATTTTACGTAAATATATTCGTTTTTACGAATATTTCGATACTATTTCATGTAGTATCACGATGTGATTTGGCCTTCAAATCTCAGAATGTCGCATAATATTGCATTTTAAGCAAGTTTTCTTGCATTTTGTTTCGTACGAAAAATCATCGAATTTAGCAATATTTTGACGTTTATCATCCCCTTTTCCTCTATGTGATTTAAAAAAAATATCATCGAATTAGGCAATATATTGCTGTTTTTCCACGTTTTTATTGAATTTTCAGTTTATGGGTATTAATTCATTATATATACGATAAAAATGATGCAAACACATAATTGATTAGATAATAAACTTAAATACTTCATTTTCAATCAACTATTTGTTTCTCGATAAAATACTGAGTAAGTTATTGAAAAGGGGGGAAGTTCTGTTTTTATTGCATATATCGACGTTTCAGCCGGAATAGAGCGGTTTTCGTGTACATCTTCCATCGGTAATATAAACGGAAAATCAGGAACATTTTAGTTAATTCTAATGAAAACACATTGGTTTTTATCATTTGTATTGGAAACAACATTGTCATATGTCTTTTCTTGGATCTAAATAATACGAAACCTCGCTCTATGATTTAAAGTTAAAATCCTCATATATGGTAAAAAGAGTGACTTTTTTACGTTTTTCATGTAGTGTGATTTTACGTAAATATATTCGTTTTTACCAATATTTCGATACTATTTCATGTAGTATCACGGTACGTGATTTGGCCTTCAAATCTCAGAATTTCGCGTAATATTGCATTTTAAGCAAGTTTTCTTGCATTTTGTTTCGTACGAAAAATCCTCGAATTTAGCAATATTTTGACGTTTATCATCTCCTTTTCCTTTATGGGAATAAACAAAATATCATCGAATTAGGCAATATTTTGCCTTTTCCAAGTTTTGTGAATTTTCAGTCTATGGGTATTAATTCAATTAATTGCATTAATTCAAAATTAATTGCATTAATTTTGTTTCGTACGAAAAATCCTCGAATTTAGCAATATTTTGACGTTTATCATCTCCTTTTCCTTTATGGGAATAAACAAAATATCATCGAATTAGGCAATATTTTGCCTTTTCCAAGTTTTGTGAATTTTCAGTCTTTGGGTATTAATTCAATAAACAATTCAATAAACAATAAACAATAAAAAATAACAAACAATTGTTTCAATAAACAATAAACAATAAACTATGGGTATTAATTCAATACGATACAAATGATGCAAACACATAATTGATTAGAAAATAATCTTAAATACTTCATTTTCAATCAACCATTTGTTTCTCGTTAAAATACTGAGTAGGATATTGAAGAGGGGAGAAGTTCGGTTTTTATTGCATATATTGACGTTTCAGCCGGATTAGAGCGGTTTTACGTGTACATCTTCCATCTGTAATATAAACGGAAAATTAGGAACATTTTAGTAAATTCTAATGAAAACACGAAGAATGAAGATGGAAGATGTACACGAAAACCGCTCTATTCCGGCTGAAACGTCGATATATGCAATAAAAGCCGAACTTCTCCCTTCTTCAATATCCTACTCGGTATTTTAACGAGAAACAAATGGTTGATTGAAAATGAAGTATTTAAGGGTAATTTCTAATCAATTATGTGTTTGCATCATTTTTATCGTATATTTCTTGAATTAATACCCATAGACTGAAAATTCATAAAAACGTGGAAAAACGGCAAAATATTGCCTAATTCGATGATATTTTGTTTAAATCACATAAAGGAAAAGGAGATAATAAACGTCAAAATATTGCTAAATTCGGTGATTTTTTGTCCCAAACAAAATGCAAGAAAACTTGCTTAAAATGCTGTATTACGCGAAATTCTGAGATTTGAAGGGCAAATCACATATCGTGATACTACATGAAATAGTATCGAAATATTCGTAAAAACGAATTTATTTACGTAAAATAACACTACATGAAAAAAGTCACTATTTTACCATATATGAGGATTTTAACTTCAAATCATGGAGCGAGGTTTCGTATTATTTAGATCCAAGAAAAGACATATGACAATGTTGTTTCCAATGCAAATGATAAAAACCAATGTGTTTTCATTAGAATTAACTAAAATGTTCCTGATTTTCCGTTTATATTGCCGATGGAAGATGTACACGAAAACGGCTCTATTCCGGCAGAAACGTCGATATATGCAATAAAAACAGAACTTCTCCCCTTTATCAGGGAGATATATATTACTCGTGACAATATATATTATATATATTACTCGTAAAAACGGAAAATCAGGAACATTTTAGTTAATTCTAATGAAAACACATTGGTTTGTATCATTTGTATTGGAAACAACAATGTCATATGTCTTTTCTTGGATCTAAATAATACGAAACCTCGCTCTATGATTTGAAGTTAAAATCCTCATATATGGTAAAATAGTGACTTTTTCACGTTTTTCATGTAGTGTGATTTTACGTAAATATATTCATTTTTACCAATATTTCGATACTATTTCATGTAGTATCACGATATGTGATTTGGCCTTCAAATCTCATAATGTCGCATAATATTGCATTTTAAGCAAGTTTTCTTGCATTTTGTTTCGTACGAAAAATCATCGAATTTAGCAATATTTTGACGTTTATCATCCCCTTTTCCTCTATGTGATTTATAAAAAATATCATCGAATTAGGCAATATTTTGCTGTTTTTCCACGTTTTTTTTTTAATTTTCAGTTGGGTATTAATTCATTATATATACGATAAAAATGATGCAAACACATAATTGATTAGATAATAACCTTAAATACTTCATTTTCAATCAACTATTTGTTTCTCGATAAAATACTGAGTAAGTTATTGAAAAGGGGGGAAGTTCTGTTTTTATTGCATATATCGACGTTTCAGCCGGAATAGAGCGGTTTTCGTGTACATCTTCCATCGGTAATATAAACGGAAAATCAGGAACATTTTAGTTAATTCTAATGAAAACACATTGGTTTTTATCATTTGTATTGGAAACAACATTGTCATATGTCTTTTCTTGGATCTAAATAATACGAAACCTCGCTCTATGATTTGAAGTTAAAATCCTCATATATGGTAAAATAGTGACTTTTTTCACGTTTTTCATGTAGTGTGATTTTACGTAAATAAATTCGTTTTTACCAATATTTCGATACTATTTCATGTAGTATCACGATACGTGATTTGGCCTTCAAATCTCAGAATTTCGCATAATATTGCATTTTAAGCAAGTTTTCTTGCATTTCCTTTCGTACGAAAAATCCTCGAATTTAGCAATATTTTGACGTTTATCATCTCCTTTTCCTTTATGGGAATAAACAAAATATCATCGAATTAGGCAATGTTTTGCCGTTTTTCCAAGTTTTGTGAATTTTCAGTCTATGGGTATTAATTCAATAAATATACGATACAAATGATGCAAACACATAATTGATTAGAAAATAACCTTAAATACTTCATTTTCAATCAACCATATGTTTCTCGTTAAAATACTGAGTAGGATATTGAAGAGGGGAGAAATTCGGTTTTTATTGCATATATCGACGTTTCAGCCGGATTAGAGCGGTTTTACCTGTACATCTTCCATCTGTAATATAAACGGAAAATCAGGAACATTTTAGTTAATTCTAATGAAAACACATTGTTTTTTATCATTTGTATTGGAAACAACATTGTCATATGTCTTTTCTTGGATCTAAATAATACGAAACCTCGCTCTATGATTTGAAGTTAAAATCCTCAAATATGGTAAAATAGTGACTTTTTCACGTTAATCATGTAGTTTGATATTACGCAAATATACTAATTTTTACCAATATTTCGATACTATTTCATGTAGTATCACGATATGTGATTTGGCCTTCAAATCTCAGAATGTCGCATAATATTGCATTTTAAGCAAATTTTCTTGCATTTTGTTTCGTACGAAAAATCACCGAATTTAGCAATATTTCGACGTTTATCATCTCTTTTTCCTCTATGTGATTTAAGCAAGTTTTCTTGCATTTTGTTTCGTACGAAAAATCACCGAATTTAGCAATATTTTGACGTTTATCATCTCCTTTTCCTTTATGTGATTTAAACAAAATATCATCGAATTAGGCAATATTTTGCCGTTTTTCCACGTTTTTGTGAATTTTCAGTCTATGGGTGTTAATTCAATAAATATACGATAAAAATGATGCAAACACATAATTGATTAGAAATTAACCGTAAATACTTCATTTTCAATCAATCATTTGTTTCTCGTTAAAATACCGAGTAGGATATTGAAGAATGGAGAAGTTCGGTTTTTATTGCATATATCGACGTTTCAGCCGGATAAGAGCGGTTTTACCTGTACATCTTCCATCTGTAATATAAACGGAAAATCAGGAACATTTTAGTTAATTCTAATGAAAACACATTGTTTTTTATCATTTGTATTGGAAACAACATTGTCATATGTCTTTTCTTGGATCTAAATAATACGAAACCTCGCTCTATGATTTGCAGTTAAAATCCTCATATATGGTAAAATAGTGACTTTTTTCACGTTTTTCATGTAGTGTGATTTTACGTAAATATATTCATTTTTTCCAATAATTCGATACTATTTCATGTAGTATCACGATATGTGATTTGGCCTTCAAATCTCAGAATGTCGCATAATATTGCATTTTAAGCAAGTTTTCTTGCATTTTGTTTCGTACGAAAAATCATCGAATTTAGCAATATTTTGACGTTTATCATCCCCTTTTCCTCTATGTGATTTAAAAAAAATATCATCGAATTAGGCAATATTTTGCTGTTTTTCCACGTTTTTTTTGAATTTTCAGTTTATGGGTATTAATTCATTATATATACGATAAAAATGATGCAAACACATAATTGATTGGATAATAACCTTAAATACTTCATTTTCAATCAACTATTTTTTCTCGATAATATACTGAGTAAGTTATTGAAAAGGGGGGAAGTTCTGTTTTTATTGCATATATCGACGTTTCAGCCGGATTAGAGCGGTTTTCGTGTACATCTTCCATCGGTAATATAAGCGGAAAATCAGGAACATTTTAGTTAATTCTAATGAAAACACATTGTTTTTTATCATTTGTATTGGAAACAACATTGTCATATGTCTTTTCTTGGATCTAAATAATACGAAACCTCGCTCTATGATTTGAAGTTAAAATCCTCATATATGGTAAAATAGTGACTTTTTCACGTTTTTCATGTAGTGTGATTTTACGTAAATATATTCATTTTTACCAATATTTCGATACTATTTCATGTAGTATCACGATATGTGATTTGGCCTTCAAATCTCAGAATGTCGCATAATATTGCATTTTAAGCAAGTTTTCTTGCATTTTGTTTCGTACGAAAAATCATCGAATTTAGCAATATTTTGACGTTTATCATCCCCTTTTCCTCTATGTGATATATAAAAAATATCATCGAATTAGGCAATATTTTGCTGTTTTTCCACGTTTTTTTTTAATTTTCAGTTGGGTATTAATTCATTATATATACGATAAAAATGATGCAAACACATAATTGATTAGATAATAACCTTAAATACTTCATTTTCAATCAACTATTTGTTTCTCGATAAAATACTGAGTAAGTTATTGAAAAGGGGGGAAGTTCTGTTTTTATTGCATATATCGACGTTTCAGCCGGAATAGAGCGGTTTTCGTGTACATCTTCCATCGGTAATATAAACGGAAAATCAGGAACATTTTAGTTAATTCTAATGAAAACACATTGGTTTTTATCATTTGTATTGGAAACAACATTGTCATATGTCTTTTCTTGGATCTAAATAATACGAAACCTCGCTCTATGATTTGAAGTTAAAATCCTCATATATGGTAAAATAGTGACTTTTTTCACGTTTTTCATGTAGTGTGATTTTACGTAAATATATTCGTTTTTACCAATATTTCGATACTATTTCATGTAGTATCACGATACGTGATTTGGCCTTCAAATCTCAGAATTTCGCATAATATTGCATTTTAAGCAAGTTTTCTTGCATTTCCTTTCGTACGAAAAATCCTCGAATTTAGCAATATTTTGACGTTTATCATCTCCTTTTCCTTTATGGGAATAAACAAAATATCATCGAATTAGGCAATGTTTTGCCGTTTTTCCAAGTTTTGTGAATTTTCAGTCTATGGGTATTAATTCAATAAATATACGATACAAATGATGCAAACACATAATTGATTAGAAAATAACCTTAAATACTTCATTTTCAATCAACCATATGTTTCTCGTTAAAATACTGAGTAGGATATTGAAGAGGGGAGAAATTCGGTTTTTATTGCATATATCGACGTTTCAGCCGGAATAGAGCGGTTTTCGTGTACATCTTCCATCGGTAATATAAACGGAAAATCAGGAACATTTTAGTTAATTCTAATGAAAACACATTGTTTTTTATCATTTGTATTGGAAACAACATTGTCATATGTCTTTTCTTGGATCTAAATAATACGAAACCTCGCTCTATGATTTGAAGTTAAAATCCTCAAATATGGTAAAATAGTGACTTTTTCACGTTAATCATGTAGTTTGATATTACGCAAATATACTAATTTTTACCAATATTTCGATACTATTTCATGTAGTATCACGATATGTGATTTGGCCTTCAAATCTCAGAATGTCGCATAATATTGCATTTTAAGCAAGTTTTCTTGCATTTTGTTTCGTACGAAAAATCACCGAATTTAGCAAAATTTCGACGTTTATCATCTCTTTTTCCTCTATGTGATTTAAGCAAGTTTTCTTGTATTTTGTTTCGTACGAAAAATCACCGAATTTAGCAATATTTTGACGTTTATCATCTCCTTTTCCTTTATGTGATTTAAACAAAATATCATCGAATTAGGCAATATTTTGCCGTTTTTCAACGTTTTTGTGAATTTTCAGTCTATGGGTATTAATTCAATAAATATACGATAAAAATGATGCAAACACATAATTGATTAGAAATTAACCTTAAATACTTCATTTTCAATCAACCATTTGTTTCTCGTTAAAATACCGAGTAGGATATTGAAGAAGGGAGAAGTTCGGCTTTTATTGCATATATCGACGTTTCAGCCGGAATTGAGCGGTTTTCGTGTACATCTTCCATCGGTAATATAAACGGAAAATCAGGAACATTTTAGTTAATTCTAATGAAAACACATTGGTTTTTATCATTTGTATTGGAAACAACATTGTCATATGTCTTTTCTTGGATCTAAATAATACGAAACCTCGCTCTATGATTTGAAGTTAAAATCCTCATATATGATAAAATAGTGACTTTTTTCACGTTTTTCATGTAGTGTGATTTTACGTAAATATATTCATTTTTACCAATATTTCGATACTATATCATGTAGTATCACGATATATGATTTGGCCTTCAAATCTCAGAATGTCGCATAATATTGCATTTTAAGCAAGTTTTCTTGCATTTTGTTTCGTACGAAAAATCATCGAATTTAGCAATATTTTGACGTTTATCATCCCCTTTTCCTCTATGTGATATATAAAAAATATCATCGAATTAGGCAATATTTTGCTGTTTTTCCACGTTTTTTTTTAATTTTCAGTTGGGTATTAATTCATTATATATACGATAAAAATGATGCAAACACATAATTGATTAGATAATAACCTTAAATACTTCATTTTCAATCAACTATTTGTTTCTCGATAAAATACTGAGTAAGTTATTGAAAAGGGGGGAAGTTCTGTTTTTATTGCATATATCGACGTTTCAGCCGGAATAGAGCGGTTTTCGTGTACATCTTCCATCGGTAATATAAACGGAAAATCAGGAACATTTTAGTTAATTCTAATGAAAACACATTGGTTTTTATCATTTGTATTGGAAACAACATTGTCATATGTCTTTTCTTGGATCTAAATAATACGAAACCTCGCTCTATGATTTGAAGTTAAAATCCTCATATATGGTAAAATAGTGACTTTTTTCACGTTTTTCATGTAGTGTGATTTTACGTAAATATATTCGTTTTTACCAATATTTCGATACTATTTCATGTAGTATCACGATACGTGATTTGGCCTTCAAATCTCAGAATTTCGCATAATATTGCATTTTAAGCAAGTTTTCTTGCATTTCCTTTCGTACGAAAAATCCTCGAATTTAGCAATATTTTGACGTTTATCATCTCCTTTTCCTTTATGGGAATAAACAAAATATCATCGAATTAGGCAATGTTTTGCCGTTTTTCCAAGTTTTGTGAATTTTCAGTCTATGGGTATTAATTCAATAAATATACGATACAAATGATGCAAACACATAATTGATTAGAAAATAACCTTAAATACTTCATTTTCAATCAACCATATGTTTCTCGTTAAAATACTGAGTAGGATATTGAAGAGGGGAGAAATTCGGTTTTTATTGCATATATCGACGTTTCAGCCGGAATAGAGCGGTTTTCGTGTACATCTTCCATCGGTAATATAAACGGAAAATCAGGAACATTTTAGTTAATTCTAATGAAAACACATTGTTTTTTATCATTTGTATTGGAAACAACATTGTCATATGTCTTTTCTTGGATCTAAATAATACGAAACCTCGCTCTATGATTTGAAGTTAAAATCCTCAAATATGGTAAAATAGTGACTTTTTCACGTTAATCATGTAGTTTGATATTACGCAAATATACTAATTTTTACCAATATTTCGATACTATTTCATGTAGTATCACGATATGTGATTTGGCCTTCAAATCTCAGAATGTCGCATAATATTGCATTTTAAGCAAGTTTTCTTGCATTTTGTTTCGTACGAAAAATCACCGAATTTAGCAAAATTTCGACGTTTATCATCTCTTTTTCCTCTATGTGATTTAAGCAAGTTTTCTTGTATTTTGTTTCGTACGAAAAATCACCGAATTTAGCAATATTTTGACGTTTATCATCTCCTTTTCCTTTATGTGATTTAAACAAAATATCATCGAATTAGGCAATATTTTGCCGTTTTTCAACGTTTTTGTGAATTTTCAGTCTATGGGTATTAATTCAATAAATATACGATAAAAATGATGCAAACACATAATTGATTAGAAATTAACCTTAAATACTTCATTTTCAATCAACCATTTGTTTCTCGTTAAAATACCGAGTAGGATATTGAAGAAGGGAGAAGTTCGGCTTTTATTGCATATATCGACGTTTCAGCCGGAATTGAGCGGTTTTCGTGTACATCTTCCATCGGTAATATAAACGGAAAATCAGGAACATTTTAGTTAATTCTAATGAAAACACATTGGTTTTTATCATTTGTATTGGAAACAACATTGTCATATGTCTTTTCTTGGATCTAAATAATACGAAACCTCGCTCTATGATTTGAAGTTAAAATCCTCATATATGATAAAATAGTGACTTTTTTCACGTTTTTCATGTAGTGTGATTTTACGTAAATATATTCATTTTTACCAATATTTCGATACTATATCATGTAGTATCACGATATATGATTTGGCCTTCAAATCTCAGAATGTCGCATAATATTGCATTTTAAGCAAGTTTTCTTACATTTTGTTTCGTACGAAAAATCACCGAATTTAGCAATATTTTGACGTTTATCATCCCCTTTTCCTCTATGTGATTTAAAAAAAATATCATCGAATTAGGCAATATTTTGCTGTTTTTCCACGTTTTTTTTGAATTTTCAGTTTATGGGTATTAATTCATTATATATACGATAAAAATGATGCAAACACATAATTGATTAGATAATAACCTTAAATACTTCATTTTCAATCAACTATTTGTTTCTCGATAAAATACTGAGTAAGTTATTGAAAAGGGGGGAAGTTCTGTTTTTATTGCATATATCGACGTTTCAGCCGGAATAGAGCGGTTTTCGTGTACATCTTCCATCGATAATATAAACGGAAAATCAGGAACATTTTAGTTAATTCTAATGAAAACACATTGGTTTTTATCATTTGTATTGGAAACAACATTGTCATATGTCTTTTCTTGGATCTAAATAATACGAAACCTCGCTCTATGATTTGAAGTTAAAATCCTCATATATGGTAAAATAGTGACTTTTTTCACGTTTTTCATGTAGTGTGATTTTACGTAAATATATTCGTTTTTACCAATATTTCGATACTATTTCATGGAGTATCACGATACGTGATTTGGCCTTCAAATCTCAGAATTTCGCGTAATATTGCATTTTAAGCAAGTTTTCTTGCATTTTGTTTCGTACGAAAAATCCTCGAATTTAGCAATATTTTGACGTTTATCATCTTATTTTCCTCTATGGGAATAAACAAAATATCATCGAATTAGGCAATATTTTGCCGTTTTTCCAAGTTTTGTGAATTTTCAGTCTATGGGTATTAATTCAATAAATATACGATACAAATGATGCAAACACATAATTGATTAGAAAATAACCTTAAATACTTCATTTTCAATCAACCATTTGTTTCTCGTTAAAATACTGAGTAGGATATTGAAGAGGGGAGAAATTCGGTTTTTATTGCATATATCGACGTTTCAGGCGGATTAGAGCGGTTTTACCTGTACATCTTCCATCTGTAATATAAACGGAAAATCAGGAACATTTTAATTAATTCTAATGAAAACACATTGTTTTTTATCATTTGTATTGGAAACAACATTGTCATATGTCTTTTCTTGGATCTAAATAATACGAAACCTCGCTCTATGATTTGAAGTTAAAATCCTCAAATATGGTAAAATAGTGACTTTTTCACGTTAATCATGTAGTTTGATATTACGCAAATATATTAATTTTTACCAATATTTCGATACTATTTCATGTAGTATCACGATATGTGATTTGGCCTTCAAATCTCAGAATGTCGCACAATATTGCATTTTAAGCAAATTTTCTTGCATTTTGTTTCGTACGAAAAATCACCGAATTTAGCAATATTTCGACGTTTATCATCTCTTTTTCCTCTATGTGATTTAAGCAAGTTTTCTTGCATTTTGTTTCGTACGAAAAATCACCGAATTTAGCAATATTTTGACGTTTATCATCTCCTTTTCCTTTATGTGATTTAAACAAAATATCATCGAATTAGGCAATATTTTGCCGTTTTTCCACGTTTTTGTGAATTTTCAGTCTATGGGTATTAATTCAATAAATATACGATAAAAATGATGCAAACACATAATTGATTAGAAATTAACCTTAAATACTTCATTTTCAATCAATCATTTGTTTCTCGTTAAAATACCGAGTAGGATATTGAAGAATGGAGAAGTTCGGCTTTTATTGCATATATCGACGTTTCAGCCGGAATAGAGCGGTTTTCGTGTACATCTTCCATCGGTAATATAAACGGAAAATCAGGAACATTTTAGTTAATTCTAATGAAAACACATTGGTTTTTATCATTTGTATTGGAAACAACATTGTCATATGTCTTTTCTTGGATCTAAATAATACGAAACCTCGCTCTATGATTTGCAGTTAAAATCCTCATATATGGTAAAATAGTGACTTTTTTCACGTTTTTCATGTAGTGTGATTTTACGTAAATATATTCATTTTTACCAATAATTCGATACTATTTCATGTAGTATCACGATATGTGATTTGGCCTTCAAATCTCAGAATGTCGCATAATATTGCATTTTAAGCAAGTTTTCTTGCATTTTGTTTCGTACGAAAAATCATCGAATTTAGCAATATTTTGACGTTTATCATCCCCTTTTCCTCTATGTGATTTAAAAAAAATATCATCGAATTAGGCAATATTTTGCTGTTTTTCCACGTTTTTTTTTAATTTTCAGTTTATGGGTATTAATTCATTATATATACGATAAAAATGATGCAAACACATTCTTGATTAGATAATAACCTTAAATACTTCATTTTCAATCAACTATTTGTTTCTCGATAAAATACTGAGTAAGTTATTGAAAAGGGGGGAAGTTCTGTTTTTATTGCATATATCGACGTTTCAGCCGGAATACAGCGGTTTTCGTGTACATCTTCCATCGGTAATATAAACGGAAAATCAGGAACATTTTAGTTAATTCTAATGAAAACACATTGGTTTTTATCATTTGTATTGGAAACAACATTGTCATATGTCTTTTCTTGGATCTAAATAATACGAAACCTCGCTCTATGATTTGAAGTTAAAATCCTCATATATGGTAAAATAGTGACTTTTTTCACGTTTTTCATGTACTGTGATTTTACGTAAATATATTCGTTTTTACCAATATTTCGATACTATTTCATGTAGTATCACGACACGTGATTTGGCCTTCATATCTCAGAATTTCGCGTAATATTGCATTTTAAGCAAGTTTTCTTGCATTTTCTTTCGTACGAAAAATCCTCGAATTTAGCAATATTTTGACGTTTATCATCTCCTTTTCCTTTATGGGAATAAACAAAATATCATTGAATTAGGCAATATTTGGCCGTTTTTCCAAGTTTTGTGAATTTTCAGTCTATGGGTATTAATTCAATAAATATACGATACAAATGATGCAAACACATAATTGATTAGAAAATAACCTTAAATACTTCATTTTCAATCAACCATATGTTTCTCGTTAAAATACTGAGTAGGATATTGAAGAGGGGAGAAATTCGGGTTTTATTGCATATATCGACGTTTCAGCCGGATTAGAGCAGTTTTACCTGTACATCTTCCATCTGTAATATAAACGGAAAATCAGGAACATTTTAGTTAATTCTAATGAAAACACATTGTTTTTTATCATTTGTATTGGAAACAACATATGTCATATGTCTTTTCTTGGATCTAAATAATACGAAACCTCGCTCTATGATTTGAAGTTAAAATCCTCAAATATGGTAAAATAGTGACTTTTTCACGTTAATCATGTAGTTTGATATTACGCAAATATACTAATTTTTACCAATATTTCGATACTATTTCATGTAGTATCACGATATGTGATTTGGCCTTCAAATCTCAGAATGTCGCATAATATTGCATTTTAAGCAAGTTTTCTTACATTTTGTTTCGTACGAAAAATCATCGAATTTAGCAATATTTTGACGTTCATCATCTCCTTTTCCTTTATGTGATTTAAACAAAATATCATCGAATTAGGCAATATTTTGCCATTTTTCAACGTTTTTGTGAATTTTCAGTCTATGGGTATTAATTCAATAAATATACGATAAAAATGATGCAAACACATAATTGATTAGAAATTAACCTTAAATACTTCATTTTCAATCAACCATTTGTTTCTCGTTAAAATACCGAGTAGGATATTGAAGAAGGGAGAAGTTCGGCTTTTATTGCATATATCGACGTTTCAGCCGGAATAGAGCGGTTTTCGTGTACATCTTCCATCGGTAATATAAACGGAAAATTAGGAACATTTTAGTTAATTCTAATGAAAACCAATGTTTTTATCATTTGTATTGGAAACAACATTGTCATATGTCTTTTCTTGGATCTAAATAATACGAAACCTCGCTCTATGATTTGAAGTTAAAATCCTCATATATGGTAAAATAGTGACTTTTTTCACGTTTTTCATGTAGTGTGATTTTACGTAAATATATTCGTTTTTATCAATATTTCGATACTATTTCATGTAGTATCACGATACGTGATTTGGCCTTCAAATCTCAGAATTTCGCGTAATATTGCATTTTAAGCAAGTTTTCTTGCATTTTGTTTCGTACGAAAAATCCTCGAATTTAGCAATATTTTGACGTTTATCATCTCCTTTTCCTTTTATGGGAATAAACAAAATATCATCGAATTAGGCAATATTTTGCCGTTTTTCCAAGTTTTGTGAATTTTCAGTCTATGGGTATTAATTCAATAAATATACGATACAAATGATGCAAACACATAATTGATTAGAAAATAACCTTAAATACTTCATTTTCAATGAACCATTTGTTTCTCGTTAAAATACTGAGTAGGATATTGAAGAGGGGAGAAATTCGGTTTTTATTGCATATATCGACGTTTCAGCCGGATTAGAGCGGTTTTAACTGAACATCTTCCATCTGTAATATAAACGGAAAATCAGGAACATTTTAGTTAATTCTAGTGAAAACACATTGTTTTTTATCATTTGTATTGGAAACAACATTGTCATATGTCTTTTCTTGGATCTAAATAATACGAAACCTCGCTCTATGATTTGAAGTTAAAATCCTCAAATATGGTAAAATAGTGATTTTTTCACGTTAATCATGTAGTTTGATATTACGCAAATATATTAATTTTTACCAATATTTCGATACTATTTCATGTAGTATCACGATATGTGATTTGGCCTTCAAATATCAGAATGTCGCATAATATTGCATTTTAAGCAAGTTTTCTTGCATTTTGTTTCGTACGAAAAATCACCGAATTTAGCAATATTTCGACGTTCATCATCTCTTTTTCCTCTATGTGATTTAAACAAAATATCATCGAATTAGGCAATATTTTGCCGTTTTTCCACGTTTCTTTGAATTTCTAGTTTATGGGTATTAATTCATTATATATACGATAAAAATGATGCAAACACATCATTGATTAGATAATAACCTTAAATACTTCATTTTCAATCAACTATTTGTTTCTCGTTAAAATACTGAGTAAGATATTGAAAAGGGGAGAAGTTCTGTTTTTATTGCATATATCGACGTTTCAGCCGGAATAGAGCCGTTTTCGTGTACATCTTCCATCGGTAATTTAAACGGACAATCAGGAACATTTTAGTTAATTCTAATGAAAACACATTGGTTTTTATCATTTGTATATTTGAACAACATTGTCATATGTATTTTCTTGGATCTAAATAATACGAAACCTCGCTCCATGATTTGAAGTTAAAATCCTCATATATTGTAAAATAGTGACTTTTTTCATGTAGTGTTATTTTACGTAAATATATTCGTTTTTACGAATATTTCGATACTATTTCATGTAGTATCACGATATGTGATTTGCCCTTCAAATCTCAGAATTTCGCGTAATATAGCATTTTAAGCAAGTTTTCTTGCATTTTGTTTCGTACGAAAAATCACCGAATTTAGCAATATTTTGACGTTTATCATCTCCTTTTCCTTTATGTGATTTAAACAAAATATCATCGAATTAGGCAATATTTTGCCGTTTTTCCACGTTTTTGTGAATTTTCAGTCTATGGGTATTAATTCAATAAATATACGATAAAAATGATGCAAACACATAATTGATTAGAAATTAACCTTAAATACTTCATTTTCAATCAACCATTTGTTTCTCGGTAAAATACCGAGTAGGATATTGAAGAAGGGAGAAGTTCGGGTTTTATTGCATATATCGACGTTTCAGCCGGAATAGAGCGGTTTTCGTGTACATCTTCCATCGGTAATATAAACGGAAAATCAGGAACATTTTAGTTAATTCTAATGAAAACACATTGGTTTTTATCATTTGTATTGGAAACAACATTGTCATATGTCTTTTATTGGATCTAAATAATACGAAACCTCGCTCTATGATTTGAAGTTAAAATCCTCATATATGGTAAAATAGTGACTTTTTCACATTTTTCATGTAGTGTGATTTTACGTAAATATATTCATTTTTACCAATATTTCGATGCTATTTCATGTAGTATCACGATATGTGATTTGGCCTTCAAATCTCAGAATGTCGCATAATATTGCATTTTAAGCAAGTTTTCTTGCATTTTGTTTCGTACGAAAAATCATCGAATTTAGCAATATTTTGACGTTTATCATCCCCTTTTCCTCTATGTGATTTAAAAAAAATATCATCGAATTAGGCAATATTTTGCTGTTTTTCCACGTTTTTTTTTAATTTTCAGTTTATAGGTATTAATTCATTATATATACGATAAAAATGATGCAAACACATAATTGATTAGATAATAACCTTAAATACTTCATTTTCAATCAACTATTTGTTTCTCGATAAAATACTGAGTAAGTTATTGAAAAGGGGGGAAGTTCTGTTTTTATTGCATATATCGACGTTTCAGCCGGAATAGAGCGGTTTTCGTGTACATTTTCCATCGGTAATATAAACGGAAAATCAGGAACATTTTAGTTAATTCTAATGAAAACACATTGGTTTTTATCATTTGTATTGGAAACAACATTGTCATATGTCTTTTCTTGGATCTAAATAATACGAAACCTCGCTCTATGATTTGAAGTTAAAATCCTCATATATGGTAAAATAGTGACTTTTTTCACGTTTTTCATGTAGTGTGATTTTACGTAAATATATTCGTTTTTTATCAATATTTCGATACTATTTCATGTAGTATCACGATACGTGATTTGGCCTTCAAATCTCAGAATTTCGCGTAATATTGCATTTTAAGCAAGTTTTCTTGCATTTTGTTTCGTACGAAAAATCCTCGAATTTAGCAATATTTTGACGTTTATCATCTCCTTTTCCTTTATGGGAATAAACAAAATATCATCGAATTAGGCAATATTTTGCCGTTTTTCCAAGTTTTGTGAATTTTCAGTCTATGGGTATTAATTCAATAAATATACGATACAAATGATGCAAACACATAATTGATTAGAAAATAACCTTAAATACTTCATTTTCAATGAACCATTTGTTTCTCGTTAAAATACTGAGTAGGATATTGAAGAGGGGAGAAATTCGGTTTTTATTGCATATATCGACGTTTCAGCCGGAATAGAGCGGTTTTCGTGTACATCTTCCATCGGTAATATAAACGGAAAATCAGGAACATTTTAGTTAATTCTAATGAAAACACATTGGTTTTTATCATTTGTATTGGAAACAACATTGTCATATGTCTTTTATTGGATCTAAATAATACGAAACCTCGCTCTATGATTTGAAGTTAAAATCCTCAAATATGGTAAAATAGTGATTTTTTCACGTTAATCATGTAGTTTGATATTACGCAAATATATTAATTTTTACCAATATTTCGATACTATTTCATGTAGTATCACGATATGTGATTTGGCCTTCAAATATCAGAATGTCGCATAATATTGCATTTTAAGCAAGTTTTCTTGCATTTTGTTTCGTACGAAAAATCACCGAATTTAGCAATATTTCGACGTTTATCATCTCTTTTTCCTCTATGTGATTTAAACAAAATATCATCGAATTAGGCAATATTTTGCCGTTTTTCCACGTTTCTTTGAATTTCTAGTTTATGGGTATTAATTCATTATATATACGATAAAAATGATGCAAACACATCATTGATTAGATAATAACCTTAAATACTTCATTTTCAATCAACTATTTGTTTCTCGTTAAAATACTGAGTAAGATATTGAAAAGGGGAGAAGTTCTGTTTTTATTGCATATATCGACGTTTCAGCCGGAATAGAGCGGTTTTCGTGTACATCTTCCATCGGTAATTTAAACGGACAATCAGGAACATTTTAGTTAATTCTAATGAAAACACATTGGTTTTTATCATTTGTATATTTGAACAACATTGTCATATGTATTTTCTTGGATCTAAATAATACGAAACCTCGCTCCATGATTTGAAGTTAAAATCCTCATATATTGTAAAATAGTGACTTTTTTCATGTAGTGTTATTTTACGTAAATATATTCATTTTTACGAATATTTCGATACTATTTCATGTAGTATCACGATATGTGATTTGCCCTTCAAATCTCAGAATTTCGCGTAATATAGCATTTTAAGCAAGTTTTCTTGCATTTTGTTTCGTACGAAAAATCACCGAATTTAGCAATATTTTGACGTTTATCATCTCCTTTTCCTTTATGTGATTTAAACAAAATATCATCGAATTAGGCAATATTTTGCCGTTTTTCCACGTTTTTTTGAATTTTCAGTCTATGGGTATTAATTCAATAAATATACGATAAAAATGATGCAAACACATAATTGATTAGAAATTAACCTTAAATACTTCATTTTCAATCAACCATTTGTTTCTCGGTAAAATACCGAGTAGGATATTGAAGAAGGGAGAAGTTCGGGTTTTATTGCATATATCGACGTTTCAGCCGGAATAGAGCGGTTTTCGTGTACATCTTCCATCGGTAATATAAACGGAAAATCAGGAACATTTTAGTTAATTCTAATGAAAACACATTGGTTTTTATCATTTGTATTGGAAACAACATTGTCATATGTCTTTTATTGGATCTAAATAATACGAAACCTCGCTCTATGATTTGAAGTTAAAATCCTCATATATGGTAAAATAGTGACTTTTTCACATTTTTCATGTAGTGTGATTTTACGTAAATATATTCATTTTTACCAATATTTCGATGCTATTTCATGTAGTATCACGATATGTGATTTGGCCTTCAAATCTCAGAATGTCGCATAATATTGCATTTTAAGCAAGTTTTCTTGCATTTTGTTTCGTACGAAAAATCATCGAATTTAGCAATATTTTGACGTTTATCATCCCCTTTTCCTCTATCTGATTTAAAAAAAATATCATCGAATTAGGCAATATTTTGCTATTTTTCCACGTTTTTTTTTAATTTTCAGTTTATGGGTATTAATTCATTATATATACGATAAAAATGATGCAAACACATAATTGATTAGATAATAACCTTAAATACTTCATTTTCAATCAACTATTTGTTTCTCGATAAAATACTGAGTAAGTTATTGAAAAGGGGGGAAGTTCTGTTTTTATTGCATATATCGACGTTTCAGCCGGAATAGAGCGGTTTTCGTGTACATCTTCCATCGGTAATATAAACGGAAAATCAGGAACATTTTAGTTAATTCTAATGAAAACACATTGGTTTTTATCATTTGTATTGGAAACAACATTGTCATATGTCTTTTCTTGGATCTAAATAATACGAAACCTCGCTCTATGATTTGAAGTTAAAATCCTCATATATGGTAAAATAGTGACTTTTTTCACGTTTTTCATGTAGTGTGATTTTACGTAAATATATTCGTTTTTTATCAATATTTCGATACTATTTCATGTAGTATCACGATACGTGATTTGGCCTTCAAATCTCAGAATTTCGCGTAATATTGCATTTTAAGCAAGTTTTCTTGCATTTTGTTTCGTACGAAAAATCCTCGAATTTAGCAATATTTTGACGTTTATCATCTCCTTTTCCTTTATGGGAATAAACAAAATATCATCGAATTAGGCAATATTTTGCCGTTTTTCCAAGTTTTGTGAATTTTCAGTCTATGGGTATTAATTCAATAAATATACGATACAAATGATGCAAACACATAATTGATTAGAAAATAACCTTAAATACTTCATTTTCAATGAACCATTTGTTTCTCGTTAAAATACTGAGTAGGATATTGAAGAGGGGAGAAATTCGGTTTTTATTGCATATATCGACGTTTCAGCCGGAATAGAGCGGTTTTCGTGTACATCTTCCATCGGTAATATAAACGGAAAATCAGGAACATTTTAGTTAATTCTAATGAAAACACATTGGTTTTTATCATTTGTATTGGAAACAACATTGTCATATGTCTTTTATTGGATCTAAATAATACGAAACCTCGCTCTATGATTTGAAGTTAAAATCCTCAAATATGGTAAAATAGTGATTTTTTCACGTTAATCATGTAGTTTGATATTACGCAAATATATTAATTTTTACCAATATTTCGATACTATTTCATGTAGTATCACGATATGTGATTTGGCCTTCAAATATCAGAATGTCGCATAATATTGCATTTTAAGCAAGTTTTCTTGCATTTTGTTTCGTACGAAAAATCACCGAATTTAGCAATATTTCGACGTTTATCATCTCTTTTTCCTCTATGTGATTTAAACAAAATATCATCGAATTAGGCAATATTTTGCCGTTTTTCCACGTTTCTTTGAATTTCTAGTTTATGGGTATTAATTCATTATATATACGATAAAAATGATGCAAACACATCATTGATTAGATAATAACCTTAAATACTTCATTTTCAATCAACTATTTGTTTCTCGTTAAAATACTGAGTAAGATATTGAAAAGGGGAGAAGTTCTGTTTTTATTGCATATATCGACGTTTCAGCCGGAATAGAGCGGTTTTCGTGTACATCTTCCATCGGTAATTTAAACGGACAATCAGGAACATTTTAGTTAATTCTAATGAAAACACATTGGTTTTTATCATTTGTATATTTGAACAACATTGTCATATGTATTTTCTTGGATCTAAATAATACGAAACCTCGCTCCATGATTTGAAGTTAAAATCCTCATATATTGTAAAATAGTGACTTTTTTCATGTAGTGTTATTTTACGTAAATATATTCAGTTTTTACGAATATTTCGATACTATTTCATGTAGTATCACGATATGTGATTTGCCCTTGAAATCTCAGAATTTCGCGTAATATAGCATTTTAAGCAAGTTTTCTTGCATTTTGTTTCGTACGAAAAATCACCGAATTTAGCAATATTTTGACGTTTATCATCTCCTTTTCCTTTATGTGATTTAAACAAAATATCATCGAATTAGGCAATATTTTGCCGTTTTTCCACGTTTTTTTGAATTTTCAGTCTATGGGTATTAATTCAATAAATATACGATAAAAATGATGCAAACACATAATTGATTAGAAATTAACCTTAAATACTTCATTTTCAATCAACCATTTGTTTCTCGGTAAAATACCGAGTAGGATATTGAAGAAGGGAGAAGTTCGGGTTTTATTGCATATATCGACGTTTCAGCCGGAATAGAGCGGTTTTCGTGTACATCTTCCATCGGTAATATAAACGGAAAATCAGGAACATTTTAGTTAATTCTAATGAAAACACATTGGTTTTTATCATTTGTATTGGAAACAACATTGTCATATGTCTTTTATTGGATCTAAATAATACGAAACCTCGCTCTATGATTTGAAGTTAAAATCCTCATATATGGTAAAATAGTGACTTTTTCACATTTTTCATGTAGTGTGATTTTACGTAAATATATTCATTTTTACCAATATTTCGATGCTATTTCATGTAGTATCACGATATGTGATTTGGCCTTCAAATCTCAGAATGTCGCATAATATTGCATTTTAAGCAAGTTTTCTTGCATTTTGTTTCGTACGAAAAATCATCGAATTTAGCAATATTTTGACGTTTATCATCCCCTTTTCCTCTATCTGATTTAAAAAAAATATCATCGAATTAGGCAATATTTTGCTATTTTTCCACGTTTTTTTTTAATTTTCAGTTTATGGGTATTAATTCATTATATATACGATAAAAATGATGCAAACACATAATTGATTAGATAATAACCTTAAATACTTCATTTTCAATCAACTATTTGTTTCTCGATAAAATACTGAGTAAGTTATTGAAAAGGGGGGAAGTTCTGTTTTTATTGCATATATCGACGTTTCAGCCGGAATAGAGCGGTTTTCGTGTACATCTTCCATCGGTAATATAAACGGAAAATCAGGAACATTTTAGTTAATTCTAATGAAAACACATTGGTTTTTATCATTTGTATTGGAAACAACATTGTCATATGTCTTTTCTTGGATCTAAATAATACGAAACCTCGCTCTATGATTTGAAGTTAAAATCCTCATATATGGTAAAATAGTGACTTTTTTCACGTTTTTCATGTAGTGTGATTTTACGTAAATATATTCGTTTTTTATCAATATTTCGATACTATTTCATGTAGTATCACGATACGTGATTTGGCCTTCAAATCTCAGAATTTCGCGTAATATTGCATTTTAAGCAAGTTTTCTTGCATTTTGTTTCGTACGAAAAATCCTCGAATTTAGCAATATTTTGACGTTTATCATCTCCTTTTCCTTTATGGGAATAAACAAAATATCATCGAATTAGGCAATATTTTGCCGTTTTTCCAAGTTTTGTGAATTTTCAGTCTATGGGTATTAATTCAATAAATATACGATACAAATGATGCAAACACATAATTGATTAGAAAATAACCTTAAATACTTCATTTTCAATGAACCATTTGTTTCTCGTTAAAATACTGAGTAGGATATTGAAGAGGGGAGAAATTCGGTTTTTATTGCATATATCGACGTTTCAGCCGGAATAGAGCGGTTTTCGTGTACATCTTCCATCGGTAATATAAACGGAAAATCAGGAACATTTTAGTTAATTCTAATGAAAACACATTGGTTTTTATCATTTGTATTGGAAACAACATTGTCATATGTCTTTTATTGGATCTAAATAATACGAAACCTCGCTCTATGATTTGAAGTTAAAATCCTCAAATATGGTAAAATAGTGATTTTTTCACGTTAATCATGTAGTTTGATATTACGCAAATATATTAATTTTTACCAATATTTCGATACTATTTCATGTAGTATCACGATATGTGATTTGGCCTTCAAATATCAGAATGTCGCATAATATTGCATTTTAAGCAAGTTTTCTTGCATTTTGTTTCGTACGAAAAATCACCGAATTTAGCAATATTTCGACGTTTATCATCTCTTTTTCCTCTATGTGATTTAAACAAAATATCATCGAATTAGGCAATATTTTGCCGTTTTTCCACGTTTCTTTGAATTTCTAGTTTATGGGTATTAATTCATTATATATACGATAAAAATGATGCAAACACATCATTGATTAGATAATAACCTTAAATACTTCATTTTCAATCAACTATTTGTTTCTCGTTAAAATACTGAGTAAGATATTGAAAAGGGGAGAAGTTCTGTTTTTATTGCATATATCGACGTTTCAGCCGGAATAGAGCGGTTTTCGTGTACATCTTCCATCGGTAATTTAAACGGACAATCAGGAACATTTTAGTTAATTCTAATGAAAACACATTGGTTTTTATCATTTGTATATTTGAACAACATTGTCATATGTATTTTCTTGGATCTAAATAATACGAAACCTCGCTCCATGATTTGAAGTTAAAATCCTCATATATTGTAAAATAGTGACTTTTTTCATGTAGTGTTATTTTACGTAAATATATTCGTTTTTACGAATATTTCGATACTATTTCATGTAGTATCACGATATGTGATTTGCCCTTGAAATCTCAGAATTTCGCGTAATATAGCATTTTAAGCAAGTTTTCTTGCATTTTGTTTCGTACGAAAAATCACCGAATTTAGCAATATTTTGACGTTTATCATCTCCTTTTCCTTTATGTGATTTAAACAAAATATCATCGAATTAGGCAATATTTTGCCGTTTTTCCACGTTTTTTTGAATTTTCAGTCTATGGGTATTAATTCAATAAATATACGATAAAAATGATGCAAACACATAATTGATTAGAAATTAACCTTAAATACTTCATTTTCAATCAACCATTTGTTTCTCGGTAAAATACCGAGTAGGATATTGAAGAAGGGAGAAGTTCGGGTTTTATTGCATATATCGACGTTTCAGCCGGAATAGAGCGGTTTTCGTGTACATCTTCCATCGGTAATATAAACGGAAAATCAGGAACATTTTAGTTAATTCTAATGAAAACACATTGGTTTTTATCATTTGTATTGGAAACAACATTGTCATATGTCTTTTATTGGATCTAAATAATACGAAACCTCGCTCTATGATTTGAAGTTAAAATCCTCATATATGGTAAAATAGTGACTTTTTCACATTTTTCATGTAGTGTGATTTTACGTAAATATATTCATTTTTACCAATATTTCGATGCTATTTCATGTAGTATCACGATATGTGATTTGGCCTTCAAATCTCAGAATGTCGCATAATATTGCATTTTAAGCAAGTTTTCTTGCATTTTGTTTCGTACGAAAAATCATCGAATTTAGCAATATTTTGACGTTTATCATCCCCTTTTCCTCTATCTGATTTAAAAAAAATATCATCGAATTAGGCAATATTTTGCTGTTTTTCCACGTTTTTTTTTAATTTTCAGTTTATGGGTATTAATTCATTATATATACGATAAAAATGATGCAAACACATAATTGATTAGATAATAACCTTAAATACTTCATTTTCAATCAACTATTTGTTTCTCGATAAAATACTGAGTAAGTTATTGAAAAGGGGGGAAGTTCTGTTTTTATTGCATATATCGACGTTTCAGCCGGAATAGAGCGGTTTTCGTGTACATCTTCCATCGGTAATATAAACGGAAAATCAGGAACATTTTAGTTAATTCTAATGAAAACACATTGGTTTTTATCATTTGTATTGGAAACAACATTGTCATATGTCTTTTCTTGGATCTAAATAATACGAAACCTCGCTCTATGATTTGAAGTTAAAATCCTCATATATGGTAAAATAGTGACTTTTTTCACGTTTTTCATGTAGTGTGATTTTACGTAAATATATTCGTTTTTTATCAATATTTCGATACTATTTCATGTAGTATCACGATACGTGATTTGGCCTTCAAATCTCAGAATTTCGCGTAATATTGCATTTTAAGCAAGTTTTCTTGCATTTTGTTTCGTACGAAAAATCCTCGAATTTAGCAATATTTTGACGTTTATCATCTCCTTTTCCTTTATGGGAATAAACAAAATATCATCGAATTAGGCAATATTTTGCCGTTTTTCCAAGTTTTGTGAATTTTCAGTCTATGGGTATTAATTCAATAAATATACGATACAAATGATGCAAACACATAATTGATTAGAAAATAACCTTAAATACTTCATTTTCAATGAACCATTTGTTTCTCGTTAAAATACTGAGTAGGATATTGAAGAGGGGAGAAATTCGGTTTTTATTGCATATATCGACGTTTCAGCCGGATTAGAGCGGTTTTACCTGTACATCTTCCATCTGTAATATAAACGGAAAATCAGGAACATTTTAGTTAATTCTAGTGAAAACACATTGTTTTTTATCATTTGTATTGGAAACAACATTGTCATATGTCTTTTCTTGGATCTAAATAATACGAAACCTCGCTCTATGATTTGAAGTTAAAATCCTCAAATATGGTAAAATAGTGATTTTTTCACGTTAAACATGTAGTTTGATATTACGCAAATATATTAATTTTTACCAATATTTCGATACTATTTCATGTAGTATCACGATATGTGATTTGGCCTTCAAATATCAGAATGTCGCATAATATTGCATTTTAAGCAAGTTTTCTTGCATTTTGTTTCGTACGAAAAATCACCGAATTTAGCAATATTTCGACGTTTATCATCTCTTTTTCCTCTATGTGATTTAAACAAAATATCATCGAATTAGGCAATATTTTGCCGTTTTTCCACGTTTCTTTGAATTTCTAGTTTATGGGTATTAATTCATTATATATACGATAAAAATGATGCAAACACATCATTGATTAGATAATAACCTTAAATACTTCATTTTCAATCAACTATTTGTTTCTCGTTAAAATACTGAGTAAGATATTGAAAAGGGGAGAAGTTCTGTTTTTATTGCATATATCGACGTTTCAGCCGGAATAGAGCGGTTTTCGTGTACATCTTCCATCGGTAATTTAAACGGACAATCAGGAAAATTTTTAGTTAATTCTAATGAAAACACATTGGTTTTTATCATTTGTATATTTGAACAACATTGTCATATGTATTTTCTTGGATCTAAATAATACGAAACCTCGCTCCATGATTTGAAGTTAAAATCCTCATATATTGTAAAATAGTGACTTTTTTCATGTAGTGTTATTTTACGTAAATATATTCGTTTTTACGAATATTTCGATACTATTTCATGTAGTATCACGATATGTGATTTGCCCTTCGAATCTCAGAATTTCGCGTAATATAGCATTTTAAGCAAGTTTTCTTGCATTTTGTTTCGTACGAAAAATCACCGAATTTAGCAATATTTTGACGTTTATCATCTCCTTTTCCTTTATGTGATTTAAACAAAATATCATCGAATTAGGCAATATTTTGCCGTTTTTCCACGTTTTTGTGAATTTTCAGTCTATGGGTATTAATTCAATAAATATACGATAAAAATGATGCAAACACATAATTGATTAGAAATTAACCTTAAATACTTCATTTTCAATCAACCATTTGTTTCTCGGTAAAATACCGAGTAGGATATTGAAGAAGGGAGAAGTTCGGGTTTTATTGCATATATCGACGTTTCAGCCGGAATAGAGCGGTTTTCGTGTACATCTTCCATCGGTAATATAAACGGAAAATCAGGAACATTTTAGTTAATTCTAATGAAAACACATTGGTTTTTATCATTTGTATTGGAAACAACATTGTCATATGTCTTTTATTGGATCTAAATAATACGAAACCTCGCTCTATGATTTGAAGTTAAAATCCTCATATATGGTAAAATAGTGACTTTTTCACGTTAATCATGTAGTTTGATATTACGCAAATATATTAATTTTTACCAATATTTCGATACTATTTCATGTAGTATCACGATATGTGATTTGGCCTTCAAATCTCAGAATTTCGCGTAATATTGCATTTTAAGCAAGTTTTCTTGCATTTTGTTTCGTACGAAAAATCACCGAATTTAGCAAAATTTCGACGTTTATCATCTCTTTTTCCTCTATGTGATTTAAGCAAGTTTTCTTGCATTTTGTTTCGTACGAAAAATCACCGAATTTAGCAATATTTTGACGTTTATCATCTCCTTTTCCTTTATGTGATTTAAACAAAATATCATCGAATTAGGCAATATTTTGCCGTTTTTCAACGTTTTTGTGAATTTTCAGTCTATGGGTATTAATTCAAGAAATATACGATAAAAATGATGCAAACACATAATTGATTAGAAATTAACCTTAAATACTTCATTTTCAATCAACCATTTGTTTCTCGTTAAAATACCGAGTAGGATATTGAAGAAGGGAGAAGTTCGGCTTTTATTGCATATATCGACGTTTCAGCCGGAATAGAGCGGTTTTCGTGTACATCTTCCATCGGTAATATAAACGGAAAATCAGGAACATTTTAGTTAATTCTAATGAAAACACATTGGTTTTTATCATTTGTATTGGAAACAACATTGTCATATGTTTTTTCTTGGATCTAAATAATACGAAACCTCGCTCTATGATTTGAAGTTAAAATCCTCATATATGGTAAAATAGTGACTTTTTTCACGTTTTTCATGTAGTGTGATTTTACGTAAATATATTCGTTTTTACCAATATTTCGATACTATTTCATGTAGTATCACGACACGTGATTTGGCCTTCATATCTCAGAATTTCGCGTAATATTGCATTTTAAGCAAGTTTTCTTGCATTTTCTTTCGTACGAAAAATCCTCGAATTTAGCAATATTTTGACGTTTATCATCTCCTTTTCCTTTATGGGAATAAACAAAATATCATCGAATTAGGCAATATTTTGCCGTTTTTCCAAGTTTTGTGAATTTTCAGTCTATGGGTATTAATTCAATAAATATACGATACAAATGATGCAAACACATAATTGATTAGAAAATAACCTTAAATACTTCATTTTCAATCAACCATATGTTTCTCGTTAAAATACTGAGTAGGATATTGAAGAGGGGAGAAATTCGGTTTTTATTGCATATATCGACGTTTCAGCCGGAATAGAGCAGTTTTACCTGTACATCTTCCATCTGTAATATAAACGGAAAATCAGGAACATTTTAGTTAATTCTAATGAAAACACATTGTTTTTTATCATTTGTATTGGAAACAACATATGTCATATGTCTTTTCTTGGATCTAAATAATACGAAACCTCGCTCTATGATTTGAAGTTAAAATCCTCAAATATGGTAAAATAGTGACTTTTTCACGTTAATCATGTAGTTTGATATTACGCAAATATACTAATTTTTACCAATATTTCGATACTATTTCATGTAGTATCACGATATGTGATTTGGCCTTCAAATCTCAGAATGTCGCATAATATTGCATTTTAAGCAAGTTTTCTTACATTTTGTTTCGTACGAAAAATCATCGAATTTAGCAATATTTTGACGTTTATCATCTCCTTTTCCTTTATGTGATTTAAACAAAATATCATCGAATTAGGCAATATTTTGCCGTTTTTCAACGTTTTTGTGAATTTTCAGTCTATGGGTATTAATTCAATAAATATACGATAAAAATGATGCAAACACATAATTGATTAGAAATTAACCTTAAATACTTCATTTTCAATCAACCATTTGTTTCTCGTTAAAATACCGAGTAGGATATTGAAGAAGGGAGAAGTTCGGCTTTTATTGCATATGTCGACGTTTCAGCCGGAATAGAGCGGTTTTCGTGTACATCTTCCATCGGTAATATAAACGGAAAATCAGGAACATTTTAGTTAATTCTAATGAAAACACATTGGTTTTTATCATTTGTATTGGAAACAACATTGTCATATGTCTTTTCTTGGATCTAAATAATACGAAACCTCGCTCTATGATTTGAAGTTAAAATCCTCATATATGGTAAAATAGTGACTTTTTTCACGTTTTTCATGTAGTGTGATTTTACGTAAATATATTCATTTTTACCAATATTTCGATACTATTTCATGTAGTATCACGATATGTGATTTGGCCTTCAAATCTCAGAATGTCGCATAATATTGCATTTTAAGCAAGTTTTCTTGCATTTTGTTTCGTACGAAAAATCACCGAATTTAGCAATATTTTGACGTTTATCATCTCCTTTTCCTCTATGTGATTTAAAAAAAATATCATCTAATTAGGCAATATTTTGCTGTTTTTCCACGTTTTTTTTTAATTTTCAGTTTATGGGTATTAATTCATTATATATACGATAAAAATGATGCAAACACATGATTGATTAGAAATTAACCTTAAATACTTCATTTTCAATCAACTATTTGTTTCTCGTTAAATTACCGAGTAGGATATTGAAGAAGGGAGAAGTTCGGCTTTTATTGCATATATCGACGTTTCAGCCGGAATAGAGCGGTTTTCGTGTACATCTTCCATCAGTAATATAAACGGAAAATCAGGAACATTTTAGTTAATTCTAATGAAAACCAATGTTTTTATCATTTGTATTGGAAACAACATTGTCATATGTCTTTTCTTGGATCTAAATAATACGAAACCTCGCTCTATGATTTGAAGTTAAAATCCTCATATATGGTAAAATGTGACTTTTTTCACGTTTTTCATGTAGTGTGATTTTACGTAAATATATTCGTTTTTTATCAATATTTCGATACTATTTCAAGTAGTATCACGATACGTGATTTGGCCTTCAAATCTCAGAATTTCGCGTAATATTGCATTTTAAGCAAGTTTTCTTGCATTTTGTTTCGTACGAAAAATCCTCGAATTTAGCAATATTTAGACGTTTATCATCTCTTTTTCCTCTATGTGATTTAAACAAAATATCATCGAATTAGGCAATATTTTGCCGTTTTTCCACGTTTCTTTGAATTTCTAGTTTATGGGTATTAATTCATTATATATACGATAAAAATGATGCAAACACATCATTGATTAGATAATAACCTTAAATACTTCATTTTCAATCAACTATTTGTTTCTCGTTAAAATACTGAGTAAGATATTGAAAAGGGGAGAAGTTCTGTTTTTATTGCATATATCGACGTTTCAGCCGGAATAGAGCGGTTTTCGTGTACATCTTCCATCGGTAATATAAACGGATAATCAGGAACATTTTAGTTAATTCTAATGAAAACACATTGGTTTTTATCATTTGTATATTTGAACAACATTGTCATATGTCTTTTCTTGGATCTAAATAATACGAAACCTCGCTCCATGATTTGAAGTTAAAATCCTCATATATTGTAAAATAGTGACTTTTTTCATGTAGTGTTATTTTACGTAAATATATTCGTTTTTACGAATATTTCGATACTATTTCATGTAGTATCACGATATGTGATTTGCCCTTCAAATCTCAGAATTTCGCGTAATATAGCATTTTAAGCAAGTTTTCTTGCATTTCGTTTCGTACGAAAAATCACCGAATTTAGCAATATTTTGACGTTTATCATCTCCTTTTCCTTTATGTGATTTAAACAAAATATCATCGAATTAGGCAATATTTTGCCGTTTTTCCACGTTTTTGTGAATTTTCAGTCTATGGGTATTAATTCAATAAATATACGATAAAAATGATGCAAACACATAATTGATTAGAAATTAACCTTAAATACTTCATTTTCAATCAACCATTTGTTTCTCGGTAAAATACCGAGTAGGATATTGAAGAAGGGAGAAGTTCGGGTTTTATTGCATATATCGACGTTTCAGCCGGAATAGAGCGGTTTTCGTGTACATCTTCCATCGGTAATATAAACGGAAAATCAGGAACATTTTAGTTAATTCTAATGAAAACACATTGGTTTTTATCATTTGTATTGGAAACAACATTGTCATATGTCTTTTATTGGATCTAAATAATACGAAACCTCGCTCTATGATTTGAAGTTAAAATCCTCATATATGGTAAAATAGTGACTTTTTCACATTTTTCATGTAGTGTGATTTTACGTAAATATATTCATTTTTACCAATATTTCGATGCTATTTCATGTAGTATCACGATATGTGATTTGGCCTTCAAATCTCAGAATGTCGCATAATATTGCATTTTAAGCAAGTTTTCTTGCATTTTGTTTCGTACGAAAAATCATCGAATTTAGCAATATTTTGACGTTTATCATCCCCTTTTCCTCTATGTGATTTAAAAAAAATATCATCGAATTAGGCAATATTTTGCTGTTTTTCCACGTTTTTTTTTAATTTTCAGTTTATGGGTATTAATTCATTATATATACGATAAAAATGATGCAAACACATAACTGATTAGATAATAACCTTAAATACTTCATTTTCAATCAACTATTTGTTTCTCGATAAAATACTGAGTAAGTTATTGAAAAGGGGGGAAGTTCTGTTTTTATTGCATATATCGACGTTTCAGCCGGAATAGAGCGGTTTTCGTGTACATCTTCCATCGGTAATATAAACGGAAAATCAGGAACATTTTAGTTAATTCTAATGAAAACACATTGGTTTTTATCATTTGTATTGGAAACAACATTGTCATATGTCTTTTCTTGGATCTAAATAATACGAAACCTCGCTTTATGATTTGAAGTTAAAATCCTCATATATGGTAAAATAGTGACTTTTTTCACGTTTTTCATGTAGTGTGATTTTACGTAAATATATTCGTTTTTACCAATATTTCGATACTATTTCATGTAGTATCACGATACGTGATTTGGCCTTCATATCTCAGAATTTCGCGTAATATTGCATTTTAAGCAAGTTTTCTTGCATTTTGTTTCGTACGAAAAATCCTCGAATTTAGCAATATTTTGACGTTTATCATCTCCTTTTCCTTCATGGGAATAAACAAAATATCATCGAATTAGGCAATATTTTGCCGTTTTTCCAAGTTTTGTGAATTTTCAGTCTATGGGTATTAATTCAATAAATATACGATACAAATGATGCAAACACATAATTGATTAGAAAATAACCTTAAATACTTCATTTTCAATCAACCATTTGTTTCTCGTTAAAATACTGAGTAGGATATTGAAGAGGGGAGAAATTCGGTTTTTATTGCATATATCGACGTTTCAGCCGGATTAGAGCGGTTTTACCTGTACATCTTCCATCTGTAATATAAACGGAAAATCAGGAACATTTTAGTTAATTCTAATGAAAACACATTGTTTTTTATCATTTGTATTGGAAACAACATTGTCATATGTCTTTTCTTGGATCTAAATAATACGAAACCTCGCTCTATGATTTGAAGTTAAAATCCTCAAATATGGTAAAATAGTGACTTTTTCACGTTAATCATTGTGACGGAGTTCCCCCCCTTGTAATTCTCCCACGCCTGCAGTAAGAGTCATGTCTACTTTTCCCAAGCGTTCTCTACGTTGCAGGCTACAATTTGATATATGGGAGAGAGTGAAGTGTTCTCGGAGAGCCGAGAAATTTGTGAAATAGTAATATTTTGGCCTGTGGTTTAGGCCCTTTTGGGAGCCAAGATGGCGCTTACCTCTCTGATCTCCCGCCAAAACCGTGTGACGTCAGTGGCACCGGATTGGTCACCGACAGCAATGTGGCACCGGGAGCCAATGAAAACTTCCCATAGCGAAAGTGACGTCACGAAGGAAGGGGGTCCGGCCAGCGCGCCGGGCTGGCGCCAGCAGTCAGACACGACACGTCATAGAGGTCGGACGTGCGACGAGTGGTCCTGTCAGTCGGACAGTTATTCCAGCTCCCGTGGATTTACGCGTCACCGGAAGTCCGCCAGTACTCTGAGAAGTCTTCCCTAGTTCATGTGTTGAACCAGAAGAGGGAATTGACGGTTATTTGAGCAACAAGTGCTCCAGTCAGGTACTGTGCCAGTAGCAGTGAAGCCGTGCAGTGACGTATGTTGACGTCTGTGGCAATTCACCAGTTCGTGACAGCGTAGTGGCTGACAGAGCCACTGGGTAGCTGAGGAAGAGAGGACTATTTGGGGAAACCGAACGACTGTAGCTGAGACGTAGGCGACTGCTGTTGCTGGGAGAAGACGACGGCCAGGAGACCGACTCCAACCTTCAAGAAGTTAAGAAGGAGGACGGACCTGCAGTGAGGAGGCACGGAGACGATGCGCTAAACGGTGTGACGACGAGAGGCTCTGGTAGGACACGACGACGTGTAGTGTGGGGGCGTTCCCGACACGAGGACCAGGAGCTACATCTCGACTCTCATCGGAGGATAGGGTGAAGTAGGTGTTTCTAGTTCCCTCCCCATTCCCCTTTAGTTAGCTATATTATTTGGCTATATTATCTAGCCTGAGGATTTTATATGTCGTGAGCAAGTCTCACCCATGTCACGGTAAAGCACCAGTGTGCTAGACAGTACTATCAAGAGTACTTGTAATATTCATGTTGATTATTGGTGTGTACAGGCACCAGGAACCAGTGATAAATTTACTGTGTTGTGTATATCTTTCTATAGATTTTGATATGAACATATAGTGGTAAATTATATATAAGATTATGCCAGTATTTGGAGGTTAGGCTATGTGCCCAGAAACTATTTATTTTCCATGTATTGATGATTGATTTATATACCATATATATGTCTATGTTCATTCAGTGAATAATCATTTGTGAGTACAGTGAATTATTGCGTTATCGCCAACGAGAGAAAGTACTGAAAACTCCAGTGTTAATATTTCATAATATATGGTTGAGTGAAGAACAATGTGAAGCCATTACAGTGAATCATTATAGCATTGATTGTAGAAAAGACTGTTTGAGCCTGAGTACAGTGTAACTGAGTAATACGGTTTATTTAGCCAATATCGAGTGTGCGAGTTTCTAGTAATATTGGAGAATTTAACGAAACAGCGCGCGTGAATCTAGAAAACAAGCAAAGTTCGCGCGGAGAGGCCATTGCGATCAGCTGTTCTTGACACTTGATGAGGAGGGGAGAGTGTTGCCCTCTAGTGATCGCATAATATCCGTGGGAATTACCGGCCGAGTCAGGATCAGTTGATTTATCGATTATTGTGTGGCCTTGTGACATCTTTCATACATTTTAAGTAAAATACAAAACTCTCTTTGTGTTTTTATCATCCCCTCCATTGATCTTGTGGCTATATTATACTGGTAAATATAGAGTGATAACAATAAGTACCTGCCTGATTCCTGATCTTTGAGTGTGACCTTGCCAAGGCTTACCACTAAATACACCACTCCACTGATGGTGTTACTGGCCACCTAAAACACCAGTTGGCGATCTTGTGGATAACCGTAGAGCCCTATTGTTGGGGAGGGCACACGACAGTCGATGCGAACGAGTCGTGTTCTCACTCTTTCTTAATAAGAGGCCGTTAAGATTGACTGGGAGACTCTCCTGGCGTGCAGTGGCGCCGTGAGGATCGAGGGAAGACCCGCAGGGCTACGGTGAGTTACCTTGAGCATAACTATTGCTCACCCCAGAGTCAGGGTAGAGAATAATAGAGAGGTGAAAACTCCAACATTGGCGACCTTGCCAGGATATCGATCGAAGTAAAGGTTGCAGAGGTACTTGGCAGTGGTGTTAGAGATCAGGTGTAGGTTAACACTCATAGCACAAGATGGAGGATGATAAAGTAGCCAAGGTTTTTGGACTCTAGAGACGAACAGGTGCTGGAAGAGTGCACCAAGGCACAGTTACAGGCTATAGCGGATCATTTTGGAATAAAGCTGAAATCTGCCCGTGTTGGTGAAAGAAGACTAGAGATAATGGCTCAGCTCAAGGCTCGAGACGAAGCTTTGGGGGAGGAACGGCCCCAAACACCTGCCAGTGAGGGTGAACACTTGAGTATTGGTGGAAGCAGCAGGGGATCCAGCGGCAGCAGGCACAGCATTAAGCTGGAAATAATGAAGCTGCAGCTAGAAGCACAGCAGCGCAAAGAAGAGCGAGAAGCACAGCAGCGCAAAGAAGAGCGAGAAGCAGAAGCGCAGCTGAGGAGAGAAGAAGCAGAAGCGCAGCTGAGGAGAGAAGAAGCAGAAGCGCAGCTGAGGAGAGAAGAGGCACAACAGCGCAAAGAAGAGCAAGAGCGAGAAGCACAAATGAAGCGTGAGGAGCGAGAAGCACAACTACGCCGGGAAGAACACGAGCGAGAAGCACAGCTACGCAGGGAAGAACGAGAGCAAGAAGTTAGGATGAGACAACAGGAAATGGAAGCCAACAAGGAGGTGGAGCTGAAGCGAGCTGAACTGGGACTAGGTGCCCCTGCCCCGCCACAGGAAGACCGACGAGTGAGGGAACGAGACCTGCCGGTCTTTGTGCCTAGTGAAGCCGAGAGTTTCTTCGATCACTTTGAGAGAGTGGCTGCTATGAAGAGGTGGCCGAGGGCGGAGTGGGCGGAGTTGGTCCAAGGGAGGCTCACAGGTGAAGCTCGTGAAGCCTTCACTATGCTCGACTTCCAGGAATGCACTAACTACGATGCGGTAAAACGAGCTGTGCTCCGTTCCTTTAAGCTCACGCCAGAGTGTTACAGAAAGAGGTTTAGAGAATGTACCCGGTCGCCAGGAAAATCGTATGCGGAGACGGCGAGGGACATGGAAAGAAAGTTCCTTAAGTGGATGGACTCTGAAGAAGCAGGGGTCGGCCAAGAGGTCAAGGAACTAATGGTCATGGAAAAGTTTATGTCCGTGCTCTCTCCTGAGATCAGGATGAGGATAAAGGAGGCGGACATAAAGAACCTGAGGGCCGCAGCCGACCGGGCCGACATGTTAGAAGAAGCCCTACGCCCACGCCGAGAGGGACAGAACCGACCACCCGTATACGTCGGAAACGATCGGAGTTATAGAAGGACGGATGGATGGAGGACAGGAACGAGTTCTCCCAAGTCCCATTTCTCAAGTTGGAACACCCGAGGATCAAAAGGTGCTGTAGAGCCGATAGGGGAGAACCAAGCTGAGAGCTCGGGAACTGTTACTGCAGGGAAAGAAACGACAAGTGAGGCTGGAAAGACACAGGGTGTGACGGTCTCTGGAGGCAGTGCTAAGGCGAGCGGTGGCGGATGGTCTCCGCCGAGGGGCCGCTGCTACAACTGCGGAATACCCGGACACGTCGCGCGGGAGTGCAGACGCCCGAAGCAGCGGGGACACGTTGCTTTAGTGATGTTCGAGGACCAGAGGGCCGAGGGAGTGCGGGATGAACCCGTACTGAATGGGGAGAAGAAAGATCACCCATTCATGTGTCAAGGAACCGTAAGGATGGGGGTCGCAGACCCCATCCCCGTGAAGATGCTAAGAGACACCGGGGCTGACTTTACCCTGGTAAGTGAAACCCTGTTCCCCGAGGGTTACGAAAGTACCAGTGTGGGGGTGGCACGGGTGGCCACTGTGGGAGGCCCAGTGAGGATGCCCCTACACCTGGTAACTTTAAATTCCGATTATGGCTGCCAGACCCTAGTGGTGGGAGTCTGTACATCAATGCCCAAGATGGAGGC
The DNA here is from genome assembly GCF_040958095.1 of Procambarus clarkii. Classification (NCBI taxonomy): domain Eukaryota; kingdom Metazoa; phylum Arthropoda; class Malacostraca; order Decapoda; family Cambaridae; genus Procambarus; species Procambarus clarkii. The sequence goes on from NC_091177.1 coordinate 20,787,031, forward strand.
ACAGGTCATCTTGGGGAATGACGCGTGTGGAGGATATGTCCTTCCGCATCTCGTGAAAGGCGAAGAGTGCCCAGAACAACACGAGGAGACAGGCGAAGATTTGAACGCCTGTGGGGACGAGAAGGGAATCGCACCGGTGGCGATCCCAGTTTGTACTGTGACACCGAGACAACGCGAAGAACCAGGAGGGTGTGGATCTGATGGGGCTGAGGAGTCGATTGACAGCCTGGGAACAGATCACCTCGGCGTAGGACCCAGAGAACGAGTGGAGGGCGAGAGTAGCCCGAATGGTGAGTTGCAGGTGACCCTCACCAGTTCTCCAGGGGTAAACCGCACTCGTCTCGGAAAGTTGCAGCAGGAGGAGTTCCCCGAATTGGTTAGTAAGGCCGAAGGAGGACGTGTGGGTCCTGAGAAGGCTTACTTTCCATTTATATATTATATATGCCATGCTATTCATGATGAAGGAACGATGGACGCCAGGAGCAACCGTGGGAACGGTGAATAAATATGTCCAGAAGTTCAAAGAACGTCTCACTAGAGCGAAGGGACTGGCTAGGAAACTCCTGAAGAAGGCGCAACGTAAGATGTCGGAGTGGAACGACATGAGAGCTGCGCAGAGGGATTTTCAGGTCGGATCCCAAGTATTGGTTGTGCTGCCAGGTAAAGGTAGAGTGACCAGGTCGCGGTTCAAGAGACCATACCGAGTGCTGCGACGGTTGGGTCCAGTGTTGTACGAGATTGGGAAGCCGGATGGACCCCGAAAGAAACAGGTGTGTCGCGCAGACCGCCTGAGACCTTTCTTCACTGTGGAAGGAAGAGCCGACAAGCAGGACGGAACGATGTCCCGAGAAACCCGGCGGAAGACGGGTCTGAGTGTACCGAGGGACCGAGAACTCCCGGAGGAGGAAAGTAAGTGGTCCAGGGCGAACGGCACCAGTCTCACCCGCACTGAGAGTCTGACAAGGATCAAGGTCAAACACATCAAGGGGAAGGACGACGTAGTAGCGGATGCCCTATCCCGCATACACTAACGAGACATGACTCTTATTTTAAGGGGAGGGGTATGTGACGGAGTTCCCCCTCTTGTAATTCTCCCACGCCTGCAGTAAGAGTCATGTCTACTTTTCCCAAGCGTTCTCTACGTTGCAGGCTACAATTTGATATATGGGAGAGAGTGAAGTGTTCTCGGAGAGCCGAGAAATTTGTGAAATAGTAATATTTTGACCTGTGGTTTAGGCCCTTTTGGGAGCCAAGATGGCGCTTACCTCTCTGATCTCCCGCCAAAACCGTGTGACGTCAGTGGCACCGGATTGGTCACCGGCAGCAGTGTGGCACCGGGAGCCAATGAAAACCTCCCATAGTAAAAGTGACGTCACGAAGGAAGGGGGTCCGGCCAGCGCGCCGGGCTGGCGCCAGCAGTCAGACACGACAGGTCATAGAGGTTGGGCGTGCGACGAGTGGTCCTGTCAGTCGGACAGTTATTCCAGCTCCCGTGGATTTATGCGTCACCGGAATTCCGCCAGTACTCTGAGACGTCTTCCCTAGTTCATGTGTTGAACCAGAAGAGGGAATTGACGGTTATTTGAGCAACAAGTGCTCCAGTCAGGTACTGTGCCAGTAGCAGTGAAGCCGTGCAGTGACGTATGTGGCGTCTATGGCAATTCACCAGTTCGTGACAGCGTAGTGGCAGACAGAGCCACTGGGTAGCTGAGGAAGAGAGGACTATTTGGGGAACCCGGACGACTGTAGCTGAGACGTAGGCGACAGCCGTTGCTGGGAGAAGACGACGGCCAGGAGACCGACTCCAACCTTCAAGAAGTCAAGGAGAAGGACGGACCTGCAGTGAGGAGGCACGGAGACGACGCGCTAAACGGTGGGACGACGAGAGGCTCTGGTAGGACACGACGACGTGTAGTGTGGGGGCGTTCCCGACACGAGGACCAGGAGCTACATCTCGACTCTCATCGGAGGATAGGGTGAAGTAGGTGGTTCTAGTTCCCTCCCCATTCCCCTTTAGTTAGCTATATTATTTGGCTATATTATCTAGCCTGAAGATTTTATATGTCGTGAGCAAGTCTCACCTATGTCACGGTAAAGCACCAGTGTGCTAGACAGTACTATCAAGAGTACTTGTAATATTCATGTTGATTATTGGTGTGTACAGACACCAGGAACCAGTGATAAATTTACTGTGTTGTGTATATCTTTCTATAGATTTTGATATGAACATATAGTGGTAAATTATATATAAGATTATGCCAGTATTTGGAGGTTAGGCTATGTGCCCAGAAACTATTTATTTTCCATGTATTGATGATTGATTTATATACCATATATATGTCTATGTTCATTCAGTGAATAATCATTTGTGAGTACAGTGAATTATTGCGTTATCGCCAACGAGAGAAAGTACTGAAAACTCCAGTGTTAATAGTTCATAATATATTGTTGAGTGAAGAACAATGTAAAGCCATTACAGTGAATCATTATAGCATTGATTATAGAAAAGACTGTTTGAGCCTGAGTACAGTGTAACTGAGTAATACGGTTTATTTGTGCCAATATCGAGTGTGCGAGTTTCTAGTAATATTGGAGAGTTTAACGAAACATCGCGCGTGAATCTAGAAAACAAGCAAAGTTCGCGCGGAGAGGCCATTGCGATCAGCTGTTCTTGACACTTGATGAGGAGGGGAGAGTGTTGCCCTCTAGTGATCGCATAATATCCGTGGGAATTACCGGCCGAGTCAGGATCAGTTGATTTATCGATTATTGTGTGGCCTTGTGACATCTTTCATACATTTTAAGTAAAATACAAAACTCTCTTTGTGTTTTTATCATCCCCTCCATTGAACTTGTGGCTATATTTTACTGGTAAACATAGAGTGATAACAATAAGTACCTGCCTGATTCCTGATCTTTGAGTGTGACCTTGCCAAGGCTACCACTGAATACACCAGTCCACTGATGGTGTTACTGGCCACCTTAAACACCAGTTGGCGATCTTGTGGATAACCGTAGAGCCCTATTGTTGGGGAGGGCACACGACAGTCGATGCGAACGAGTCGTGTTCTCACTCTTTCTTAATAAGAGGCCGTTAAGATTGACTGGGAGACTCTCCTGGCGTGCAGTGGCGCCGTGAGGATCGAGGGAAGACCCGCAGGGCTACGGTGAGTTACCTTGAGCATAACTATTGCTCACCCCAGAGTCAGGGTAGAGAATAATAGAGAGGTGAAAACTCCAACATCATGTAGTTTGATATTACGCAAATATATTAATTTTTACCAATATTTCGATACTATTTCATGTAGTATCACGATATGTGATTTGGCCTTCAAATCTCAGAATGTCGCATAATATTGCATTTTAAGCAAGTTTTCTTGCATTTTGTTTCGTACGAAAAATCACCGAATTTAGCAATATTTCGACGTTTATCATCTCTTTTTCCTCTATGTGATTTAAACAAAATATCATCGAATTAGGCAATATTTTGCCGTTTTTCCACGTTTCTTTGAATTTCTAGTTTATGGGTATTAATTCATTATATATACGATAAAAATGATGCAAACACATAATTGATTAGATAATAACCTTAAATACTTCATTTTAAATCAACTATTTGTTTCTCGTTAAATTACTGAGTAAGATATTGAATAGGGGAGAAGTTCTGTTTTTATTGCATATATCTACGTTTCAGCCAGAATAGAGCGGTTTTCGTGTACATCTTCCATCGGTAATTTAAACGGAAAATCAGGAACATTTTAGTTAATTTTAATGAAAACACATTGGTTTTTATCATTTGTATATTTGAACAACATTGTCATATGTCTTTTCTTGGATCTAAATAATACGAAACCTCGCTCCATGATTTGAAGTTAAAATCCTCATATATGGTAAAATAGTGACTTTTTTCATGTAGTGTTATTTTACGTAAATATATTCGTTTTTACGAATATTTCGATACTATTGCATGTAGTATCACGATATGTGATTTGCCCTTCAAATCTCAGAATTTCGCGTAATATAGCACTTTAAGCAAGTTTTCTTGCATTTTGTTTCGTACGAAAAATCACCGAATTTAGCAATATTTTGACGTTTATCATCTCCTTTTCCTTTATGTGATTTAAACAAAATATCATCGAATTAGGCAATATTTTGCCGTTTTTCCACGTTTTTGTGAATTTTCAGTCTATGGGTATTAATTCAATAAATATACGATAAAAATGATGCAAACACATAATTGATTAGAAATTAACCTTAAATACTTCATTTTCAATCAACCATTTGTTTCTCGGTAAAATACCGAGTAGGATATTGAAGAAGGGAGAAGTTCGGGTTTTATTGCATATATCGACGTTTCAGCCGGAATAGAGCGGTTTTCGTGTACATCTTCCATCGGTAATATAAACGGAAAATCAGGAACATTTTAGTTAATTCTAATGAAAACACATTGGTTTTTATCATTTGTATTGGAAACAACATTGTCATATGTCTTTTATTGGATATAAATAATACGAAACCTCGCTCTATGATTTGAAGTTAAAATCCTCATATATGGTAAAATAGTGACTTTTTCACATTTTTCATGTAGTGTGATTTTACGTAAATATATTCATTTTTACCAATATTTCGATGCTATTTCATGTAGTATCACGATATGTGATTTGGCCTTCAAATCTCAGAATGTCGCATAATATTGCATTTTAAGCAAGTTTTCTTGCATTTTGTTTCGTACGAAAAATCATCGAATTTAGCAATATTTTGACGTTTATCATCCCCTTTTCCTCTATGTGATTTAAAAAAAATATCATCGAATTAGGCAATATTTTGCTGTTTTTCCACGTTTTTTTTTGAATTTTCAGTTTATGGGTATTAATTCATTATATATACGATAAAAATGATGCAAACACATAATTGATTAGATTACACGATATGTGATTTGGCCTTCAAATCACAGAATGTCGCATAATATTGCATTTTAAGCAAGTTTTCTTGCATTTTGTTTCGTACGAAAAATCATCGAATTTAGCAATATTTTGACGTTTATCATCCCCTTTTCCTCTATGTAATTTAAAAAAAATATCATCGAATTAGGCAATATTTTGCTGTTTTTCCACGTTTTTTTTTGAATTTTCAGTTTATGGGTATTAATTCATTATATATACGATAAAAATGATGCAAACACATAATTGATTAGATAATAACCTTAAATACTTCATTTTCAATCAACTATTTGTTTCTCGATAAAATACTGAGTAAGTTATTGAAAAGGGGGGAAGTTCTGTTTTTATTGCATATATCGACGTTTCAGCCGGAATAGAGCGGTTTTCGTGTACATCTTCCATCGGTAATATAAACGGAAAATCAGGAACATTTTAGTTAATTCTAATGAAAACACATTGGTTTTTATCATTTGTATTGGAAACAACATTGTCATATGTCTTTTCTTGGATCTAAATAATACGAAACCTCGCTCTATGATTTGAAGTTAAAATCCTCATATATGGTAAAATAGTGACTTTTTTCACGTTTTTCATGTAGTGTGATTTTACGTAAATATATTCGTTTTTACCAATATTTCGATACTATTTCATGTAGTATCACGATACGTGATTTGGCCTTCAAATCTCAGAATTTCGCGTAATATTGCATTTTAAGCAAGTTTTCTTGCATTTTGTTTCGTACGAAAAATCCTCGAATTTAGCAATATTTTGACGTTTATCATCTCCTTTTCCTTTATGGGAATAAACAAAATATCATCGAATTAGGCAATATTTTGCCGTTTTTCCAAGTTTTGTGAATTTTCAGTCTATGGGTATTAATTCATTATATATACGATAAAAATGATGCAAACACATAATTGATTAGATAATAACCTTAAATACTTCATTTTCAATCAACTATTTGTTTCTCGATAAAATACTGAGTAAGTTATTGAAAAGGGGGGAAGTTCTGTTTTTATTGCATATATCGACGTTTCAGCCGGAATAGAGCGGTTTTCGTGTACATCTTCCATCGGTAATATAAACGGAAAATCAGGAACATTTTAGTTAATTCTAATGAAAACACATTGGTTTTTATCATTTGTATTGGAAACAACATTGTCATATGTCTTTTCTTGGATCTAAATAATACAAAACCTCGCTCTATGATTTGAAGTTAAAATCCTCAAATATGGTAAAATAGTGACTTTTTCACGTTAATCATGTAGTTTGATATTACGCAAATATATTAATTTTTACCAATATTTCGATACTATTTCATGTAGTATCACGATATGTGATTTGGCCTTCAAATCTCAGAATGTCGCATAATATTGCATTTTAAGCAAGTTTTCTTGCATTTTGTTTCGTACGAAAAATCACCGAATTTAGCAATATTTCGACGTTTATCATCTCTTTTTCCTCTATGTGATTTAAACAAAATATCATCGAATTAGGCAATATTTTGCCGTTTTTCCACGTTTCTTTGAATTTCTAGTTTATGGGTATTAATTCATTATATATACGATAAAAATGATGCAAACACATAATTGATTAGATAATAACCTTAAATACTTCATTTTCAATCAACTATTTGTTTCTCGTTAAAATACTGAGTACGATATTGAAAAGGGGAGAAGTTCTGTTTTTATTGCATATATCGACGTTTCAGATGGAATAGAGCGGTTTTCGTGTACATCTTCCATCGGTAATTTAAACGGAAAATCAGGAACATTTTAGTTAATTCTAATGAAAACACATTGGTTTTTATCATTTGTATATTTGAACAACATTGTCATATGTCTTTTCTTGGATCTAAATAATACGAAACCTCGCTCCATGATTTGAAGTTAAAATCCTCATATATTGTAAAATAGTGACTTTTTTCATGTAGTGTTATTTTACGTAAATATACTCGTTTTTACGAATATTTCGATACTATTTCATGTAGTATCACGATATGTGATTTGCCCTTGAAATCTCAGAATTTCGCGTAATATAGCATTTTAAGCAAGTTTTCTTGCATTTTGTTTCGTACGAAAAATCACCGAATTTAGCAATATTTTGACGTTTATCATCTCCTTTTCCTTTATGTGATTTAAACAAAATATCATCGCATTAGGCAATATTTTGCCGTTTTTCCACGTTTTTGTGAATTTTCAGTCTATGGGTATTAATTCAATAAATATACGATAAAAATGATGCAAACACATAATTGATTAGAAATTAACCTTAAATACTTCATTTTCAATCAACCATTTGTTTCTCGTTAAAATACCGAGTAGGATATTGAAGAAGGGAGAAGTTCGGCTTTTATTGCATATATCGACGTTTCAGCCGGAATAGAGCGGTTTTCGTGTACATCTTCCATCGGTAATATAAACGGAGAATCAGGAACATTTTAGTTAATTCTAATGAAAACACATTGGTTTTTATCATTTGTATTGGAAACAACATTGTCATATGTCTTTTCTTGGATCTAAATAATACGAAACCTCGCTCTATGATTTGAAGTTAAAATCCTCATATATGGTAAAATAGTGACTTTTTTCACGTTTTTCATGTAGTGTGATTTTACGTAAATATATTCGTTTTTACCAATATTTCGATACTATTTCATGTAGTATCACGATACGTGATTTGGCCTTCAAATCTCAGAATTTCCCGTAATATTGCATTTTAAGCAAGTTTTCTTGCATTTTGTTTCGTACGAAAAATCCTCGAATTTAGCAATATTTTGACGTTTATCATCTCCTTTTCCTTTATGGGAATAAACAAAATATCATCGAATTAGGCAATATTTTGCCGTTTTTCCAAGTTTTGTGAATTTTCAGTCTATGGGTATTAATTCAATAAATATACGATACAAATGATGCAAACACATAATTGATTAGAAAATAACCTTAAATACTTCATTTTCAATCAACCATTTGTTTCTCGTTAAAATACTGAGTAGGATATTGAAGAGGGGAGAAATTCGGTTTTTATTGCATATATCGACGTTTCAGCCGGATTAGAGCGGTTTTACCTGTACATCTTCCATCTGTAATATAAACGGAAAATCAGGAACATTTTAGTTAATTCTAATGAAAACACATTGTTTTTTATCATTTGTATTGGAAACAACATTGTCATATGTCTTTTCTTGGATCTAAATAATACAAAACCTCGCTCTATGATTTGAAGTTAAAATCCTCAAATATGGTAAAATAGTGACTTTTTCACGTTAATCATGTAGTTTGATATTACGCAAATATATTAATTTTTACCAATATTTCGATACTATTTCATGTAGTATCACGATATGTGATTTGGCCTTCAAATCTCAGAATGTCGCATAATATTGCATTTTAAGCAAGTTTTCTTGCATTTTGTTTCGTACGGAAAATCACCGAATTTAGCAATATTTCGACGTTTATCATCTCTTTTTCCTCTATGTGATTTAAACAAAATATCATCGAATTAGGCAATATTTTGCCGTTTTTCCACGTTTCTTTGAATTTCTAGTTTATGGGTATTAATTCATTATATATACGATAAAAATGATGCAAACACATAATTGATTAGATAATAACCTTAAATACTTCATTTTCAATCAACTATTTGTTTCTCGTTAAAATACTGAGTACGATATTGAAAAGGGGAGAAGTTCTGTTTTTATTGCATATATCGACGTTTCAGATGGAATAGAGCGGTTTTCGTGTACATCTTCCATCGGTAATTTAAACGGAAAATCAGGAACATTTTAGTTAATTCTAATGAAAACACATTGGTTTTTATCATTTGTATATTTGAACAAAATTGTCATATGTCTTTTCTTGGATCTAAATAATACGAAACCTCGCTCCATGATTTGAAGTTAAAATCCTCATATATGGTAAAATAGTGACTTTTTTCATGTAGTGTTATTTTGCGTAAATATACTCGTTTTTACGAATATTTCGATACTATTTCATGTAGTATCACGATATGTGATTTGCCCTTGAAATCTCAGAATTTCGCGTAATATAGCATTTTAAGCAAGTTTTCTTGCATTTTGTTTCGTACGAAAAATCACCGAATTTAGCAATATTTTGACGTTTATCATCTCCTTTTCCTTTATGTGATTTAAACAAAATATCATCGCATTAGGCAATATTTTGCCGTTTTTCCACGTTTTTGTGAATTTTCAGTCTATGGGTATTAATTCAATAAATATACGATAAAAATGATGCAAACACATAATTGATTAGAAATTAACCTTAAATACTTCATTTTCAATCAACCATTTGTTTCTCGTTAAAATACCGAGTAGGATATTGAAGAAGGGAGAAGTTCGGCTTTTATTGCATATATCGACGTTTCAGCCGGAATAGAGCGGTTTTCGTGTACATCTTCCATCGGTAATATAAACGGAAAATCAGGAACATTTTAGTTAATTCTAATGAAAACACATTGGTTTTTATCATTTGTATTGGAAACAACATTGTCATATGTCTTTTCTTGGATCTAAATAATACGAAACCTCGCTCTATGATTTGAAGTTAAAATCCTCATATATGGTAAAATAGTGACTTTTTTCACGTTTTTCATGTAGTGTGATTTTACGTAAATATATTCGTTTTTACCAATATTTCGATACTATTTCATGTAGTATCACGATACGTGATTTGGCCTTCAAATCTCAGAATTTCCCGTAATATTGCATTTTAAGCAAGTTTTCTTGCATTTTGTTTCGTACGAAAAATCCTCGAATTTAGCAATATTTTGACGTTTATCATCTCCTTTTCCTTTATGTGATTTAAACAAAATATCATCGAATTAGGCAATATTTTGCCGTTTTTCCAAGTTTTGTGAATTTTCAGTCTATGGGTATTAATTCAATAAATATACGATACAAATGATGCAAACACATAATTGATTAGAAAATAACCTTAAATACTTCATTTTCAATCAACCATTTGTTTCTCGTTAAAATACTGAGTAGGATATTGAAGAGGGGAGAAATTCGGTTTTTATTGCATATATCGACGTTTCAGCCGGATTAGAGCGGTTTTACCTGTACATCTTCCATCTGTAATATAAACGGAAAATCAGGAACATTTTAGTTAATTCTAATGAAAACACATTGTTTTTTATCATTTGTATTGGAAACAACATTGTCATATGTCTTTTCTTGGATCTAAATAATACGAAACCTCGCTCTATGATTTGAAGTTAAAATCCTCAAATATGGTAAAATAGTGACTTTTTCACGTTAATCATGTAGTTTGATATTACGCAAATATATTAATTTTTACCAACATTTCGATACTATTTCATGTAGTATCACGATATGTGATTTGGCATTCAAATCTCAGAATGTCGCATAATATTGCATTTTAAGCAAGTTTTCTTGCATTTTGTTTCGTACGAAAAATCATCGAATTTAGCAATATTTTGACGTTTATCATCCCCTTTTCCTCTATGTGATTTAAAAAAAATATCATCGAATTAGGCAATATTTTGCTGTTTTTCCACGTTTTTTTTGAATTTTCAGTTTATGGGTATTAATTCATTATATATACGATAAAAATGATGCAAACACATAATTGATTAGATAATAACCTTAAATACTTCATTTTCAATCAACTATTTGTTTCTCGATAAAATACTGAGTAAGTTATTGAAAAGGGGGGAAGTTCTGTTATTATTGCATATATCGACGTTTCAGCCGGAATAGAGCGGTTTTCGTGTACATCTTCCATCGGTAATATAAACGGAAAATCAGGAACATTTTAGTTAATTCTAATGAAAACACATTGTTTTTTATCATTTGTATTGGAAACAACATTGTCATATGTCTTTTCTTGGATCTAAATAATACGAAACCTCGCTCTATGATTTGAAGTTAAAATCCTCATATATGGTAAAATAGTGACTTTTTTCACGTTTTTCATGTAGTGTGATTTTACGTAAATATATTCGTTTTTACCAATATTTCGATACTATTTCATGTAGTATCACGATACGTGATTTGGCCTTCAAATCTCAGAATTTCCCGTAATATTGCATTTTAAGCAAGTTTTCTTGCATTTTGTTTCGTACGAAAAATCCTCGAATTTAGCAATATTTTGACGTTTATCATCTCCTTTTCCTTTATGTGATTTAAACAAAATATCATCGAATTAGGCAATATTTTGCCGTTTTTCCAAGTTTTGTGAATTTTCAGTCTATGGGTATTAATTCAATAAATATACGATACAAATGATGCAAACACATAATTGATTAGAAAATAACCTTAAATACTTCATTTTCAATCAACCATTTGTTTCTCGTTAAAATACTGAGTAGGATATTGAAGAGGGGAGAAATTCGGTTTTTATTGCATATATCGACGTTTCAGCCGGATTAGAGCGGTTTTACCTGTACATCTTCCATCTGTAATATAAACGGAAAATCAGGAACATTTTAGTTAATTCTAATGAAAACACATTGTTTTTTATCATTTGTATTGGAAACAACATTGTCATATGTCTTTTCTTGGATCTAAATAATACGAAACCTCGCTCTATGATTTGAAGTTAAAATCCTCAAATATGGTAAAATAGTGACTTTTTCACGTTAATCATGTAGTTTGATATTACGCAAATATATTAATTTTTACCAACATTTCGATACTATTTCATGTAGTATCACGATATGTGATTTGGCATTCAAATCTCAGAATGTCGCATAATATTGCATTTTAAGCAAGTTTTCTTGCATTTTGTTTCGTACGAAAAATCATCGAATTTAGCAATATTTTGACGTTTATCATCCCCTTTTCCTCTATGTGATTTAAAAAAAATATCATCGAATTAGGCAATATTTTGCTGTTTTTCCACGTTTTTTTTTAATTTTCAGTTTATGGGTATTAATTCATTATATATACGATAAAAATGATGCAAACACATAATTGATTAGATAATAACCTTAAATACTTCATTTTCAATCAACTATTTGTTTCTCGATAAAATACTGAGTAAGTTATTGAAAAGGGGGGAAGTTCTGTTATTATTGCATATATCGACGTTTCAGCCGGAATAGAGCGGTTTTCGTGTACATCTTCCATCGGTAATATAAACGGAAAATCAGGAACATTTTAGTTAATTCTAATGAAAACACATTGTTTTTTATCATTTGTATTGGAAACAACATTGTCATATGTCTTTTCTTGGATCTAAATAATACGAAACCTCGCTCTATGATTTGAAGTTAAAATCCTCAAATATGGTAAAATAGTGACTTTTTCACGTTAATCATGTAGTTTGATATTACGCAAATATATTAATTTTTACCAATATTTCGATACTATTTCATGTAGTATCACGATATGTGATTTGGCCTTCAAATCTCAGAATGTCGCATAATATTGCATTTTAAGCAAGTTTTCTTGCATTTTGTTTCGTACGAAAAATCACCGAATTTAGCAATATTTCGACGTTTATCATCTCTTTTTCCTCTATGTGATTTAAACAAAATATCATCGAATTAGGCAATATTTTGCCGTTTTTCCACGTTTCTTTGAATTTCTAGTTTATGGGTATTAATTCATTATATATACGATAAAAATGATGCAAACACATAATTGATTAGATAATAACCTTAAATACGTCATTTTCAGTCAACTATTTGTTTCTCGTTAAAATACTGAGTACGATATTGAAAAGGGGAGAAGTTCTGTTTTTATTGCATATATCGACGTTTCAGATGGAATAGAGCGGTTTTCGTGTACATCTTCCATCGGTAATTTAAATGGAAAATCAGGAACATTTTAGTTAATTCTAATGAAAACACATTGGTTTTTATCATTTGTATATTTGAACAACATTGTCATATGTCTTTTCTTGGATCTAAATAATACGAAACCTCGCTCCATGATTTGAAGTTAAAATCCTCATATATGGTAAAATAGTGACTTTTTTCATGTAGTGTTATTTTACGTAAATATACTCGTTTTTACGAATATTTCGATACTATTTCATGTAGTATCACGATATGTGATTTGCCCTTGAAATCTCAGAATTTCGCGTAATATAGCATTTTAAGCAAGTTTTCTTGCATTTTGTTTCGTACGAAAAATCACCGAATTTAGCAATATTTTGACGTTTATCATCTCCTTTTCCTTTATGTGATTTAAACAAAATATCATCGCATTAGGCAATATTTTGCCGTTTTTCCACGTTTTTGTGAATTTTCAGTCTATGGGTATTAATTCAATAAATATACGATAAAAATGATGCAAACACATAATTGATTA